>NC_060280.1:31997152-32313676 GCF_021613505.1 Equus quagga | reverse complement strand
TCTCTCCTCCTCCTTCTCTGTTCTCTCCTCCTCCTTCTCTGTTCTCTCCTCCTCCTTCTCTGTTCTCTCCTCCTCCTTCTCCTTCACTCTCTCCTCCTTCACTCTCTCCTCCTTCTCCTTCACTCTCTCCTCCTTCACTCTCTCCTCCTCCTCCTTCACTTGCTCTCCCTCCTCCTCCTTCGCTCTCTCCTCCTCCTTCTCCCTCTCCTCCTCCTTCTCCACTCTCTCCTTCGTTTCCTCCGCTCTCTCCTCCTCCGCTTCCTCCTCCTTCTCCTCCACTGTCTCCTTTTCCTCTGCTCTCTCCTCCTTCTCCTCCACTCTCTCCTCCTTCGCTTCCTCCTCCTTCTCCACTTTCTCCTCCTGACTTCTCTGCTCCCAGGGTCCCTGGGGGCCCAAGCCTTCAATGTCCAGGACAGCTGGGGGGGCACCCCCTGTGATGCAGTGTTTCCTCTGCCTCCGAGGACCCGCCCTGCTTGGAAGCTGGCCTCGGGATGGCGATGGGGGGTCCCGGGCTCCAATGTCCTCTGCAGGGAACATCACTGAGCCCAGGCGGCGGCGGCGACAGCGCTCAGCGGGCGGAAAGGCAAGAGAGAGGTCTGTGAAGGCCTCCTCCCTGGAGGATACATTGAGGCAGTGTAGACAGCATATCCGAGTCATGATCTTGCCTCCGAACATCTTCTCCACAGACGTTGAAGTTGGGCTAGGGGGCTCCTCGGGTGGGGAGGGCAAGCTGGACTGCTTGAGCTTCTGGTAGATCCTTGTCCCCGTTTTCTCCTCTTCGTGCAGCCTGGAGCAGGGAGAACAGGGTCTTTATCCATACACACGGATCCATTTCCAATGCAGTGGCCTGACTCATGCCATCTACCTTACTCAGCTGGCCACACATCTGGACATACATACACATTCAGGAGTACGCAGCAAGGAATATACATACATGTGCAAAATGGCATCCGTGCACACGTACTGACAAACCAGACACCCACGCTACTAACCTGCACACAGGCACACAAACCTGCTACATAAAGACCTGCCATGTCTATGTGCACACGCCCCCAGAGCCATGACAAAAACAGACACACACACATACAGCGTGCAGACGCACACACTTACCCCTCCCAGGTCACAGTTCAGGTCAGCATCTCCCAAACTTCCCTCACATTCAGCCATGGCCCCCACACCCACGGCACACATCTTCTCAGTCTTCCACAGTGCAGTGCAGTGCCCCCATTTCCAGAAAGAGGGCAACACAGCTCAGAGGGTTGGGCTTTGCCCCAGGTCTCGAGGCCCCATGCAGATCCAGGCCTGGCCTCCCTTACCGATCCAGCAGGTACTTCAGGTACTCTGAGCAGTCCTGCTGGGTGCCGGGGCTGAACCAGGGTGTCCAGGATGCAGAGAGGAAGTTCTCTGGAGAAATGGCAGGCCGCTAGGACCAAGGCAGGTGAACAGCAGGGTCAGGAGAAGGCCGCTCACCAAACACTCTGCAGCATGCTAGCCTAAGGGTCCACCTGGGGCCTCTCTGCCCCAAACTTCCTGGCCTCCTCACTGAAGTCCTCCCGCTTCCGTTGTCCCTGACCCATCCCATCCCACCAAGTCCACGCAGCCCATGAGCCGGGCATCGGGTTCATGAAGATAACAATCTCCTAGGAATTTACCCTGCCCTGATACATCCCATATTTTCCAGGCCTTTGCTCACTGCCATTCCCTCTGCCTAAAATACTCTTCTCCTCATCAAAAGGTTAGCTACAGAGTTCAAGTCCCAGATGCAGTGTCACCTGTTCCAGGTCATCCCAATGGCTCCCTCTCCATCATAATCAACCTCTCCCTCCCTTGCATGCCGGACAAGCTGCATTTCCCTCTGTTCAAGCACTACAATTGTTATCTGCAGGTCCACCTTCCCCACCAGAGTATCCACCTTCCACACCCGACTATGAGCTCCCTGAGGGCAGAGACCGTGGCTTACTCATCTCTGTGCCCCTACACAGGGCCTTGCATAATGCTTGGCCAAGGGCTTTACGTTCCATGAGGGCAGAGACTGCGAACAAAATAAATTCAGCCCTCAGGGTTCAGCCCGGCAATGTGAGTGCTCAAAAATGACAGCAGATGAACAAGGGAACACCTGATGCGATGGAATCACATGGGAGAGATTTGGGCAGCACAGAAGGGGGCTCAAGGAGGCACTCCCTTTCCTGCCCAGTAGGGGCACTGAATCAGCCCCATGGGCTTTGGCCATGAATCCACGCCACCCTGGACTGGGGCTCAACAGCCAGATGCAGGCAGGTCCTGGGGAAGGGAAGGGCGTCGGACCAGAGCCTCCTCTCCACCTTGCCTGACTCCTCCTGCACTCACCTGGCTGTGCTCCAGGAAGGCAAAGAGCCACTGCAGCTTGGTCATCAAGGGCTGTGAGTTGTTCTCAGTCAAACGGAGCACACAGTGTCTGAAGCTTCAAAACAAAGCAGAGCACACAAGGTAGGCCAAGGAGCCTCTGCCTGCCCATACCGCAGGCGACCCAGGGCCTCCAGGCTACAGGGAGAACAGCCACTGGTGGTTCAAGTCGGGGCCAGCAGCTGAGGAGGAGGAGCAGGTAAACCACTCAGCTCAGACAATAAGGTAACCCCTGCAGTCCCTTCCAGCTCTGAGAGCCCATGACTCCAAGATCCCAAGATCTGAACATCCTAAAGTCCTATGGTCTCAGAGTTCCAAGGCTGGAACCCTCTGCCATGCTCCAGAGTCTGCATCAATATCATCACCAACCACGCCAGCCATCACACACTTCTCCCTGCGTCCCCAGGAAAGGGCACTCAGACCCATCCAGAGCAGCAGGACTTGCTCCAACCTCAGCCCTCCAAGCCCACCTTTACAGCCCCTCCCCAGGGCCTCTGCCACTGCCCCTAGGCCCTCCCCAAGTGTTCCTCTGGCCTTTACAAGAGGGAGGCAGGAGTCAATGTGAGGAACATGCTGAAAGAAGACGACACTTCTGGGGTTGGCTGCCTCCCAGTGACGAGGTCTGATTCTATGGGAGACAGGAAAGACCCCTTTCCTGACGCCCACATTCCCTGGAACAATCTGATTCCCAGGTCCCAGCTCAGCTCTGGTTCTGACAAGAAGCTCTGGAAACAGAGGTCAGGTATCTCTCCAAACTGAGCCCACTGTGCAGAACGGCATTCCTGAAAAGTGTGGTCTACTTAGCAGTCTGCAAGAAGGCAAGTTCCAAGCAGTCTGCAACAAGCATTTAGAAACCTGTATAACGATCTGACGTTGCTACGACCACACAAGGACGTGATCATTGCTCTGGCGAGTCATTTTATTGTATTTTACAGAAGTAATGGTCTGCAGCAAACTGGAAATTAGAAAACTAAAACAAAACTAGTCCTTCACCAGGCAGCTGGAGAAGCACAGGCAGCAGCACCTTAGGAAATCCTAGATCAGCTCCAACCTCCTCCTACTGGGCCCAGAACTCATAGAGAAGAAACCGACTTGAGGTCCTACCAGAAGCCAGAAACAAAGCTTCTTTCAAAACAAAACAAAACAAACTTTCACTGTGACTCTTCAAAAAGACCTCTAAGCATGGTATTGGTGAAAGAATGATTTAAAAAATCAGCAGAACAGAATTAAGTGCACAGAAATAGACCCCCATAAATACAGTCAACTGATCTTTGACAAATGACCAAAGGTGATAAAATGGAGCAAAGACAGCCTCGTCAACAAGTAGTGCTGGAACAACTGGACATGCACATTCAAAAACATGAATCTAGGGGGGCTGGCCCCGTGGCCGAGTGGTTAAGTTCGCGCGCTCCGCTGCAGGCGGCCCAGTGTTTCGTTGGTTCGAATCCTGGGCGCGGACATGACACTGCTCATCAAACCACGCTGAGGCGGCATCCCACATACCACAACTAGAAGGACCCACAACGAAGAATATACAACTATGTACCGGGGGGGGGCTTTGGGGAGAAAAAGGAAAAAATAAAATCTTAAAAAAAAAAAAAAAAATACATGAATCTAGGCACAAACCGCACACCTGTCACAAAAATTAACTCAAAATGGATCACAGAAGTAAATGTAAAATGCAAAACTATAAAAATCTCAGAAGATAACACAGGACAAAACCTAGATGACCTTGGGTATGGTGATGCCTTTTTAGATACAACATCAAAAACACAATCCATGGTGGAAATAATTGATAAGCTGGATTTCATTAAAATTTAAAACTTCTGTGAAAGACAATATCAAAAGAAGCAGAAGACAAGTCAGAGACTAGGAGAAAATATTTGCAAAAGACATCAGATAAAGGACTGTTATCCAAAATATACAAAGAAACTCTTGAAACTCAACAAGAAGAAAACAACCCAATTAAGAAATGGGACAAACATGTTAACAGACATCTCACCAAAGAAGATATACTGACAGCAAATCAGCACATGAAAAGATGTTCCACATCATATGTCATCAGGGAAGTGCAAATGAAACCAATGAGATACCACTGCACACCTATTACAATGGCCAAAATCTGGAACACTGACACTACCAAATGCTGGTGAAAATGAGAAGCAGCAGGAACTCTCACTCATTGCTGGTGGGAATGCAAAAGGGCACAGCCACTTTAAAGGACAGTTTGGCAGTTTCTTACAAAATTAAACACACTCTTACTGTACAATCCAGCAATCACACTCCCTGGTATTTACCCAAAGGAGTTCAAACCTTATCTCCAGACAAAAACCGGCTCTTGGAAGTTTACAGGAGCTTTATTCATCATTGCCAAAACCTAAGAGCAACCAAGATGTCCGTCAGTATGTGAATGGATGCATAAATTGGGATCCCTCCAGACAATGGGATGTATTATTCAGCACTAAAAAGAAATGAGCTACCAAGCCATGAAAGACATGGAGGAACCTTAAATGCATATTACTAAGTGAAAGAAACCAATCTGAAAAGGCTACATATTGTATGATTCCAACATACAACATTCTGGAAAAGGAAAACGATGGAGATAATAAAAAGATCAGTGGCTGCCAGGAATTGGAGGAGGATGAACAGATAGAGCACAGAGGATTTTTAGGGCAGTGAAAATACTCTGTATGATACTATAACGATGGACACATGTCATTAGACATCTGTCCAAACCACTAGAGTATACAACACAGAGTGAAGCTAATGTAAAAAAATATATATATATATAGACTTTGGGTGATTATGATGTGTCAATGTAGGCTCATCATTGGTTTTTAAAAAAAAAAAAAGTACCATTCCGGTGGGTGATGTTGATAATTGGGGAGGCGATGCAAGTGTGATGACAGAGGGTATATGGGAAATCTCTATATCTCCCTCTCAATTTTGTTGTAAAACTAAAATTGCCCCACCCCACCCCCCAAAAAAGGATTCTGGGAAGATGGTGGAGTAGGAAGCACCAGAAAACTGTCTTCCCACCTAAACAGCATTGCACTGGCAGAATCTGATATAACTATTTTGGAACTCTGGAGTCTGCTGAAGGCTTGCAACTTCCAGGGGAAGGCTTCCACTGTAAACTGTGGTCAAGTTCAGCTCTTAGCACAGTAGTAGCTGCCCATCTCCCACCCCCAGCCACATGGCAGACAGCTGTACACATGTTCCTGGAACAGCTTACACAGAGTTTGCAGGAGTTAGGTTGAGTGAAAATAACTGTCCCCCAAATACTGAGGACCTGTGCTCTGACTGCTGCTTCTGATCACACAGGTGCAGAAAAAGAGGTGAGCAGCCACTGTTGTTGCACCTTCCCCTATCATTGCAAGCTGCTCCACCTCAAGCTAAAGTGACTTTCAGGAGACTTAAAGCACCAGTGCCCTTTCTTCCCAACTCCTCTTCATTTTTCACTTTTTCCCTTTTGGGAGCCAGAACATTACAGACTAGGACATTCAAAAACTACCGCATATACAGAGAAAATTAGGAAGTGACTGCACATGTCCAAGGGAAGATTCAGAAAAGACAGAAGAAGACATCAAGTTTACACTTTAGGCTGATCCTCGGCACAGAGACAGCCTACAACAATAAAAAACGATAATAAAAAACAGCAAACCCTGGGGACAGGGGAGAATCTCATTTCCTGAGTTACCAGAACATTAAATTCAAATGTCCAGGGTTCAGAAACAATCACAAGGCATACAAAATAACGGGAAAGTATGACCCATTCAGAGGAAAAACATAATTCAACAAAATCTGTTCCTGAAAAAGACTTAATTGCAGATGTATTAAAGACTTTAAAACAGTGATCTTAAAGATGATCAAAGAACTAAAGGAAGATGTGGAGATAGTGAAGAAAATGATGTGTGAACAAAATGGGAATATCAGTCAAGAGATAGAAAACCTAAAATGAAACCAAAAAGAAATTCTGGAGCTGAAAAGTACAGTAACTGAAATGAAAAATTCACTGGAGGGATTCAAAGGCAGATTTCAGCAGGCAGAAGAGTCAGTGAATTTGAAGATTGGACAATGGAAATTATCAAAGCTTAGGAACAGAAAGAAAAAAGATTGAAGCAAGGTGACTAGAACCTAAGAGACCTATGGGACACCATCAAATGAACGAACATATGCATTGTGGGAGTCCCAGGAAGATAAGAAAGAAAAAAGGGTCAGAAAGAATATTTGAAGAAATAATGACTGAAATGTCCCGAAATTTGATAAAAGACATGAATATAAACATCCAAGCAGCTCAACTCCAAGTAAGATGAATTCGGAGACTCGCACTGAGACACATTATAGTTAAACTTTAAAAAGACAAAGACAAAGACTGTATCTTGAAAACAGCAAGAGAGAAGCAAATCATCACATACAAGGGATCCTCACTAAGATTATCACCAGACTTCTCATCAAAGCCTTTGGAGGCCAGAAGATAATGGGCAAATATATTCAAAGCGCTCAAAGAAAAAAATCTGCTAACCAAGATTCCTAAATTCTAAAAAACTGTCCTTCAAAAATGAGGGAGAAATCCAGACTTTCCCAGATAAACTGAAGCTGAGATAGTCTGTGGTCCATCCTGCAAGAAATGCTCAAGGGAGTCCTGCAAGGTGAAAAGAAAGGACATTGTACAGTAACTCGAAGCTGTGTAGAGAAAGAAAGATCTCAATAAAGGCAAGTACACAGGCAATTATAAAAGCTAGCATAATTGTCACAATGGTGTGTAAGTGTACTTTTTGTTTTCTACATAATTTAAGAGACATGTAAAGAAGATAACAATTACTAATAGCTAGTATCACTGTAACTTCCCTTTGTAACTCCAAATCTTGTTTTCTGCATAATTTAGGAGTCTAACGCATTTGAAAGAATTATTAGTTTATGTTTAGGGGCACACAGTGTATAAAGATGTAATTTTGTGACATCAACAACCAACGGGAGTGGGGGCAGAGTTATAAATGAGCAGAGTTTTGGTATGTTATTGAAGTTAAACTGCTATAAATTCAAATTAGGATATTGTAACTTTAGGATGTTAAATGTAATCCCCATGGTAACCAGAAAGAAAATAGCTATAGAATATACACAAAAAGAAACTAAGAAGGAATTTAAGCATTTCACTACAAAAAAATCAACTGTACACAAAAGAAGACAGGAATGTAGGAAATGAGGGGGGAAAAATGCTATAGGGCATATAGAAACCAAACAGCACAATGACAGAAATAAGTCCCTCCTTATCAATAATTACTTTAAAAGTAAATGGATTAAACTCTCCAATCAAAAGACAGAGATTGGCAGAATGAGTAAAAATACATGATTCAATGATATGCTGTCTACAGGAGACTCACTTGAGAGCCAAAGACACAAACAGGTTGAAAGCTAAAGGATGAAAAAAGATATTCCATGCAAAAAATAACCAAAAGAGAGCAGAGATGGCTATACTAATATCAGAAAAAAAAGACTTTAAATCAAAAAAGTTTACAAGGCAAAAAAGGAGATTATATATTAATGAAAGGTTCAATACAGCAAGAAAATAACAATTATAAACATTTACACACCTAATGACAGACCATCAAATTATATGATGCAAAAACTGACAGAATTGAAGGCAGAAATAGACACTTCTACACTAATAATTGGAGACCTCAATACTCCACTCACAACAATGGACAGAACACCCACACAGAAGATAAGGAAATAGAGGACTTAACTCAATAAACCAAGTAGGTCTAATTGACAGATACAGAATACTCTACCTAACAGCAGCAGCATCCACATTCTTCTCAAGTGCATATGGGACATTACCCAGGAAAGACTGTAAGTTAGACCACAAATTAAGTTGCAATCGATTTTAAAAGACAGATATCAAACAAAGTATCTTCTCTGACTACAACGAGATGAACTTAGAAATCAATAATGTAAAACTGGAAAATTCACAAAATTGTGGAAACTAAACAACACACTTTTAAACAACCAATGTATCAAAGAAGAAATCACAAGGGAAATTAGGAAATACTTAGAGATGAATGAAAACAAAACACAACATACTGAAACTTATGACAGACAGCAAAAGCAGCGCTAAGGAGGAAATCTATAGCTATAAACGCTTGTATAAAAAAACAAAAATAATCCCAAATCAACAACCTAACTTTACAATTTAAGGAACCAGAAAAGGAAGAACAAAATAAACCCAAAGGTAGAAGGAAGGAAATGAAGATTAAAGCAAAGATATATGAAATAGAGAATAGAAAAACAATAGAGAAAAACCAATGAAACCAAACGTTGATTTTTCAAAAAGATCAACAAAACTTTAGCTAGATGGATAAGAAAAAAAAGAGAGAAGATTCCAAGTACTAAAGTTAGAAATGAAAGTGGGAGAGGAAGATAGGCACGGATGTTAGCTCAGGGCCAGTCTTCCTCAGCAAAAAGAGGAGGATTGGCAGTAGTTAGCTCAGGGCTAATCTTTCTCAAAAATAAATAAATAAATAAATAGAAATGAAAGTGGGGACAATACTACTGATTCAACAGAAATTTTTAAAATTGTAAGAGCATTATCAACAACTGTACTCCAACAATTTGGAAAACCTAGATGAAATGGACAAATTTTTAGAACCCAAAACCTACCAAGACTAAATCACAAAGAAAGAGACAATCTGAATAGACCTATAACTAGTAAAGAGATTGAATCAGTAATCAAAAATTCCCCAACAAAGAAAAGCCTTGGACCCAATGGCTTCTTGGGTGAATTCTACTAAACATTTAAGGAAGAACTAGTATCAATCCTTCTCAAACTTTTCCAAAACACCAAAGAGCAGGGAACACTTCCTATCTTATTCTATGACGCCAGCATAACCCTGACACCAAATCTACACAAAGACACTAAAAGAAGAGAAAACCACAGACCAATATCCCTTATGAACATTGATACAAAAATACTCAACAAAACACTAGCAAACAGAAATCAGCAGCATAATAAAAGGATTACACAGCATGACCATGTGGAATTTATTTCTGGAAAGCAAGGATGGTTCATCATACAAAAATCAGTGTGATACGCAACATCAACAAAATGAAGGGAAAAAAATCATATGATCACCTCAATTGATACCGACAAAGGATCTGACAAAATTCAACACCTTTTCATGAGAAAAACACTTACCAAAATAGGAAGAGAAGGAAAGTACCTCCACATAATAAAAGCCACATATGAAAAATCCAGAGGGAACATAATACTCAATGGTGAAAGACTGAAAGCTCTTCCTCTAAGATCAGGAACAAGATAAAGATGCCCACTTTCACCACTTCTATTCAACATTGTACTGGAAGTTCTAGCCAGAGCAATTAGGCAAGAAAAATAAACAAAAGGCATCAAAGTGGAAAGGAAGAAGTAAAACCTATTTTTATTTGGAGATGATTCTATTTGGAGATGATATGATCTTATATGTAGAAAATCCTAAAGACTCCACAAAAAAACTGTTAGAACTAATAAATGAATTTAGCAAAGTAGCAGGATATACAAAGTCAACAAACAAAAATCATTTCTAAGCATTTCTATACACTAACGATGAATAATCCAAAAAGGAAGTTACAAAGACAATTCCATTTACAATAGCATCAAAAAGAATAAAATATTAACAATTAACGAATGAAAGGAAAGACTTGTACAAGGAAAACTACAAAACACTGCTGAAAGAAATTAAAGAAGACGTAAATAAATGAAAACACATCCCATGTTCATGGACTGGAAGACATAATTTTGTTAAAATGTTAATGTTATACAAAGTGATTTACAGATTAAATGCAATCTCTAGCAAAATCCTAATGAGATTTTTTTGTAGAAAGAGAAAAACCCATTCTAAAATTCATATGGAATCTCAAGTGACCCCAAATAATAAATAACAATCTTGAAAAAGAACAAAACTGGAGGACTCACACTTCCCGATTTCAAAATCTACTACAAAGCTACAGTAATCAAAACTGTGTGGTATTAGCATAAAGACAGACATATAGACCAACAGAATAGAACAGAGAACCCAGAAATAAACCCTCACATATACGGTGAAACGATTTTTGACAAGGGTGCCAAGACTATTCAGTGGGGGAAAGGACAGTCTTTTCAAGAAATGGTGCTGGAGGCTATTCACAATAGCCAAGACATGGAAGCAATCCAAGTGCCCATCAACTGATGATTGGATAAAGAAAATGTGGTATATATACAATGGAATACTACTCAGCCATAAAAAAAAAAAGACAAATTCATCCCATTTGCAATAACGTGGAAGGAACTAGAGGGAACTACACTAAACGAAATAAGCCAGTCTGAGAAAGACCACCACCAGATGATTTCACTCACATGTGGAAGATAAACGAATACATGGACAAAGAAAACAGTTTAGTGGTTGCCGGGGGAAGGGGGGCAGGGGGTGGGCACAGGGGGTGAAGAGAGCACTTATGTGGTGACAGTCAAGAAATAATGTACAACTGAAATCTGACATTGATGTAAACTATTATGAACTCAATAAAAAAAAAAAAAATGGTGCTAGAGGGGCCAGCCTGGTGGCATAGTGGTTAAGTTTGCATGCTCTGCTTTGGCAGCCTGGGGTTCGCAGGTTTGGATCCTGGGCATGGACCTACACACCACTCATCTAGCCATGCAGTGGCAGTGTCCCACATACAAAATAGAGGAAGATTGGCACAGATGTTAGCTCAGCGACCATCTTCCTCAAGCAAAAAAAAGAGGAAGATGGGCAACAGATGTTAGATCAGGGCCAATCTTCCTTACCCAAAAAAAAAAAGAAAGAAAGAAAGAAATGGAGCTGGGAAAACTAGACATCCACATGCAAAAGAATGAAGTTGGACCCTTACCTAACACCATATGCCAAAGTAACTCAAAAATGGATCAAGTATCTAAATTTACAACCTAGAACAATAAAACTTGTGGAAGAAAACATAGCGTAAAAGCTTCACAACATTGGATTTGGCAATGATTTCTAGGCTATGACACCAAAGACACAAGAAACAACAACAAAAAATAGACAAACTGGACTTAATGAAAACTTAAAAATTTGGGGAATCAAAAGACACTATTTAGGGTTCTGGTTCGACAGAAGAAGATCCTGAACTCACCTCTTCCCATGGACACACCAAATATACAGCTACATATATGACAATCCCCTCTCAAAGAAACCCAAAAACTAACTGAGAGAGTCCTACACATGGAGTGATGAGAAAAAACCCACATGGAAACAGGTGGGAGAGGTTGAGACACAATCTCACCAGAAATCCCACCCCCAGCACGGTGACCCCAATCAGGAAGAAACTCACAACTCCCACCTTCTCCCGGGGAGGGGAGGGTTTGAACCCCATATCTGGCACCCCAACTTTTAAGACCTGGACCAGAGAGACAGGCCCCCAAAACATCCAGCTTTGAAAGCCAATGGGCCTAGCGTCCATGAGACCCACAGGGCTGTAGCAAACTGAGAAACAGCTTTTAGGGGGCTCTTGTGTGGACTCACCTGGCGAATCCACGACCCCCAACGCCCAGCACAGAGGGAGCTCATGGAAACCCATCCAGTCTTTCTGTGAAAGGGGCCTATCTGCTTATCTTAAAAGCTTCAGCCTGAGGGGCAGGCTTCTAATTTCACACACATCTAGAGGCCAAGTGAAATACTCCACAAAGACCTCAGAGGCTGGCAGGCGCTGGCTTCGCGCACTCCCTCTGCTTTACTCCAGGTTGCCAGTGTCTCCTGGGTTTTGCAGCTGCCGCCCAGGGGACACCCCTTAAACACCTGGCTCTGGTGGCCAGCAGGGCTTATGTTTGTGGTACCCACAGGACTGCAACTGTCAGAGAAACAGTTCTTAACCGGCTAGCCACCAGGGCACAGTGCAGAGGCACCAGACAGAAACACAGTCTTTCCATGAAAGAAGATGATTAACTTATCTTCATAGCTGTGGTGTGAAGGGCAGGTTTCTAAGTAAATCCACATGTAGGGACCGACTGCAATCCTCTCCAGACACTAGGGGGGTCAGCAGCTGCCCCACTCCAGAGACACTGGCGTCTCTGAAAAAGGAGCCTGTGCACACACTTGGTGCCCCAGCTTTTGTGGCTGCTGTCCAGAGGACACATCCCTGATGGCCTGACTCTGGTGGTCAGTGGGCTTGGGCTAGTGTTCATGAGTTCAATGGGATGACAGCAAACAAAAAAACAGTTCTTAACTGGCTGCCCCCCGCAGAGCTCGGTGCAAAGGGAGCAGATAGAAAGCCCATCTACCAGTCTTCCCCTGAAAGAGGGTTATGTGCATACTTTAAAAGGTGCTGCCTATGGGTGCAACTTCCGATCAGCTTACATCTAGGTGCTGACTGAGACCCTCCCCTTTGGGCACTGACAGGTCTTGGCACACCTTCAACTACTCAGTACCACTGAGAACAAAGAAGGCTGCCTGGACAATCACAAAGGTCTGAGAGACAACGAAGAGCTGGGTCAGGGTTCAGTGATAAAGTTCCTTTACATGAGGCCACTCCTTAAACTGGGAGAGGTGGCTGTTTTACCCAATGCATAGAAACCAACACAGAGTATCAAGGAAAGTGAAGAAACAAAGGACTATGTTCCAAAGGAAAGAGCAAGGTAAAACAGAAAAAGATTTTAATGAAATGGAGATAAGTGATTTACCTGATAAAGAGTTCAAAATAATAATCATAAAGATGCCCACAAAGGAGAACAATGCATGAACAAATAAGAATTTGAACAAAGAGAGAGAAAATATAACAAAGCACCAAACAGAAATCACAGAGCTAAGAAATACAGTAACGGAACTGAAAAATACAGTAGAGGGGTTCAAAAGCAGATTAGATGAAGCAGAAGAAAGGATCACCAAACTCAAAGACAGGGCAGTGGAATTCATCCAATCAGAACAACAAAAAGAAAAAAGAATGAAAAAGAGTGAAAACAGCTTAAGGGACTTAAGGCACAATATCAAATGGACTAATATTCACCATATAGAGGCCCTAGAAGGAGAAGAGAGAGAGAAAGGGGCAGAAAACTTATTTGAAAAAATAATGGCAGAAAATTTCTTTATTCTGGGGAAGGAAACAGACAACCACATCCAGAAAGCTCAGAAAGTTCCAAAAAAAATGAATGTAAAGAGACCCACACTAAGACACATAATTAAATTGTCAAAAGTTAAAGACGAGGAACCTTAAAAGCAGCTAGAGAAAAACAACTTGTTATGTACAAAGGAGCCCCCATAAAAAATCAGCAGATTTTTCAGCAGCAATTTTGCAAGCCAGAAGGAAATGGCATGATACAGTCAAAGGGCTGAAAGAAAAAACTGCCAACCAAGAATGCTCTACCCGGCAATGCTGTCCTTCAGAACTGAAGAGGAGATAACGAGTTTTCCAGACAAGCAAAAGCTGAAGGAGTTCATCACAAGGGTGCTAATCAGTACCAAGAAAACATATGAAAGTATACATCTCACTGGTAAAGGTAAATATATAGTAAAATACAGAATAATCTAATGTTGTAAAGGTGTTGGGTTAATCACTTACAAAACTAGTATGAAGGTTAAAAAACTAAAGTAGTAAAAATAACTATAACTACGATCATTTCTTAATGGATACACAAGACTAAAAAGATGTAAATTGTGACATGAGAAAACATAAAATGTGGCAGAGGAGAGTAAACACGTAGAGCTTTAGAATGCATTCAAACTTAAGTTATCAACTTAAAATAGACTGTTATAAATACAAGTTGTTTGATGTAAGCCTCGTGGTAACCACAAAGCAAAAACCTATAGTAGATACAGAAAAGATAAAAAGAAAGGAATCTAAGCACACCACTACAGAAAATCATCAAATCACAAAGGAAGAGAGCAAGAGAAGAAGAAAGGAACAAAGGAATTACAAAAGAGCCAGAAAACAATTATCAAAATGGCAATAAGTGCACACCTATCAATAATTACTTTAAATGTAAGTAAACTGAATTCCCCAATCAAATGATATAGTAGTTGAAGGAATTAAAAACAAGACTCATCTATATGCTGCCTACAAGAGACTCACTTCAGATGTAAGGACACACAGACTGTTAAGTGAAGGGCTGGAAAGACATATTCTATGAAAATGGAAACCAAAAGAAAGCTAGGGTAGCTATACTTATATCACACAAAATAGACTTTAAGACAAAGACCATAATAAGAGACAAAAAAGGTCATTATATAATAATAAAGGGGTCAATCCAACAGGAGGATACAACATTTGTAAGTATTTATGCACCCAACATAGGAGCACCTAAATATATAAGGCAAATATTAACAGACCTAAAGGGAGAAATAGAAAGCAATACAATAACAGTAGTGGACTTTAATATCCCACTTTCATCAATGGATAGATCATCTAGAGAGAAAATCAATAAGGAAACATTGGGCTTAAATGACAAGATAGACCAGATGGATACAACAGACATACACAGAGCATTCCAGTCAAAAGCAACAGAATACACATTCTATTATTCTATTCAAGTACACATAGAACATTCTCCAGGATAGATCATATGTTAGGCCACAAGTCTTAATAAATTTAAGAAGACTGAAACCATATCAAGCCTCTTTTCTAACCACAATGGTATGAAACTAGAAATCAATTACAAGAAGAAAATTGGAAAATTCACAAATATATGGAGATTAAACATTATGCTACTGAACAACCAAACCAAAGGGTCAAAGAAGAAATCAAAAGAGAAAGCAGGAGCTGGCCCTGTGGCCAAGTGGTTAAGTTCATGTGCTCTGTTTCAGCGGCCCAGGGTTTCACCAATTCGGATCCTGGGTGTGGACCTAGCACCACTCATCAGGCCACACCGAGGCAGCATCCCACATGCCACAACTAGAAGGACCTGCAACTAGAATTACATGTATGAACTGGAGGGCTTTGGGGAGAAGAAGAAAAAAAGGAAAAAAAAAAGATTAGCAACAGATGTTAGCTCAGGGCCAATCTTCAAAAAAAAGACAGAGAAATCAAAAACTACCTTGAGACACATGAAAATGGAAGTACAGCATACCAAAACTTATGGGATGCAGCAAAGTAGTTCTAAGAGGGAGGTTCATAGCGATAAAGGCCTACATTAAGACACAAGAAAGATCTCAACCTAACTTTACACATCAAGGAACTAGAAAAAGAACAAACGAAATCCCAAGTTAGTAGAAGGAAGGAACTACCAAACATCAGAGCAGAAAAAAATGAATTAGAGACTAAAAAGACAATAGAAAAGATCAATGAAACTAAGAGCTGCTTTTTTGAATAGATAAACCTTCAACTAGACTCACCAAGAAAAATGAAAAAGGACTCAAATAAAGAAAATCAGAAATAAAAGAGGAGAGAATACAACTGATACCACAGAAATACAAAGGATCATAGGAGATCACTATGAATAATTATACGCCAAAAAATTGGACAACCTAGGAGAAATGGATAAATTCGTAGAAACATACAGCCTGTCAAAACTGAATCAAGAAGAAATAAATCTGAACAGATCATTTACAGGCATACTTCATTTTGTCGTGCTTTGCAAATATTGTATTTTTTACAAGACCCTCCACCAGCAAAAAGGTTATGACTCACTGAAGGCTCAGATGATGGCTAGCATTTTTTAGCAATGAAGTATTTTTTAAATTAAGGTGTGTACATTGTTTTTTTAAGACATAATGCTATTGCACATTTAATAGACTACAGTGTAGTTAAACATAACTTTTATATGCACCAGAAAACCCAAAAATTTGTGTGACTTGCTTTATTGTGGCAGTCTGGAACGAAACCTGCAATATCTCTAAGATTGAATCAGTAGTCAAAGACCTCCCAACAAACTGAAAACCAGGACCAGAGAGCTTCCTTGGTGAATTCTACCAAGCATTTAAAAGAAGTATTAATACCAATCCTTCTCAAAGTCTTCCAAAAAACAGGAGGGAATTCTTACAAGGCCAACATTACCCCAATACCAAAACCAGACAAGGAAACTACAAGAAAAGAAAATCACAGGCCAGTATCTCTGATTAACATAGATGCAAAAATCTTCAACAAAATATAAGAAACCAAATTCAACAATACATTAAAAGGATCAGACACCATGATCAAGTGGGACTTATGCCCAGGATGCAAAGATGGTTCAACATCCACAAAACAATCCATGTGATACACCACGTTAACAAAATGAGGAATAAAAATCACACGATCATCTCAATGAATGCAGAGAAAGCATCTGACAAAATTCAACACCCATTTATGATAAAAGCTCTCAACAAAGTAGGTAAGGAGGGAATGTACCTCAACATAATAAAGGCCAGATATGACAAGCCCACAGCTAACATCGTAATCAGGAACAAGACAAGGATGCCCACTCTCACCATTTTTATTCAGCACAGTACTGGAAGTCCTAGTTAGAGTAATTAGGCAAGAAAAACAAATAAGAGGCATCCAAACGTGAAAGGAAGAAGTAAAACTTTCACTATTTGCAGATGACATGATGTTGTAGATAGAAAACCCTAGACTCCACCAAAAAACTGTTAGAATAAATGAATTCAGCCAAGTTGCAGGATACAAAATCAGTACACAAAAATCTGTTGCATTTCTATATACTAATAACAAACTATCAGAAAGATAAATTAAGGAAACAATCCCATTTACAATTCCATCAAAAATAATAAAATATCTAGGAATAAATTTAATGAAGGAGGTGAGAGACCCATACACTGAAAACTATAAGCCACTGATGAAAGAAATTGAAGATGACACAAATAAATGGAAAGATATTCCATGCTCACGGACTGGAAGAACTAATATTGTTAAAATATCCATACTACCCATGGGGCTGGCCCCGTGGCCGAGTGGTTAAGTTTGCGTGCTCCGCTGCAGGCGGCCCAGTGTTTCGTTGGTTTGAATCCTGGGCACGGACATGGCACTGCTCATCAAACCACGCTGAGGCAGCGTCCCACATGCCACAACTAGAAGGACCCACAACGAAGAATATACAACTATGTACAGGGGGCTTTGGGGAGAAAAAGGAAAAAACAAAATCTTTAAAAAAAAAATATCCATACTATCCAAAGCAATCTACAGATTCAATGCAATCCCTATCAAAATCCCATTGGCATTTTTCACAGAAATAGAACAAATAATCCTAAAATTTGTATGGAATCACAAAAGACCCTGAATAGCCAAAAACCTTGAGAAAGAAGAATAAAGCTGGCGGCATCACAGTCCCTGATTTCAAACTATACTACAAAGCTGTAGTAAACATAATAGCATGGTACCAGCACAAAAACAGACACACAGATCAATGGAACAGAACAGAGCACCCAGAAATAAACCCACACGTATACAGTTAACTAATTTATGACAAAGGAGCCAAGACTATCCATGGGCAAAGGACAGTCTCTTCAGTAAATGGTCTTGAGAAAACTGGACAGCCACACGCAGAAGAATGAAACTGGATCCCTATTTTACACCAAACACAAAAATCAATTCAAATGGATTAAACCTAAAACCTGAACCTAAAACCTGAACCATAAAACTCCTAAAAGAAAACACAGGGTTAGGTAAGCTCCTTGACATTGGTTTTGTCAATGTTTTTCTGGATTTGACACCAAAAGCAAAAGCAACAAAAGCAAAAATAAACAAGTAGGACTACATCAAACTACAAAGCTCTGTAGAGCAAAGGAAACCACCCACAAAATGAAAAAACGTACAGAATGGGGGAAAATATTTGCAAATCATGTATCTGATAAGGGGTTAATATCCAAAATATATAAAGAACTCATACGACTCAACAGCAAAAGACCCAAACAATTCAATTAAAAAATGGGCAGAGGATCTGAATAGACATTTTTCTAAAGAAGACATACAGAGGGCCAACAGGTACAAGATGCTCAACATCACTAATCATCAGGGAAATGCAAATCAAAATGGTAATGAGGTATCACCTCACACCTGTTAGAATGGCTACTACCAAAAAGACAAGACATAACAAGTCATGGCAAAGATGTGAAGTAAAGGGAATCCTCGTGCACTGTTGGTGGAATATAAATTGGCACAGCCACTGCAGAAAACACTATGTAGGTTCCTCAAAAAACCAAAACTAGAATTACCACATGACCCAGCAATTCCACTTCTGGGTATATACCCAAAAGAATCAAAAACAGGGTCTCAAAGAGATCTTTGTACACCTATGTTCAGAGCAGCATTATTCACAACAGCTAAAACATGGAAATAACCCATGCGTCCATCAACCAATGAACAGATTACCAAAATGTTGTATATACATACGGTGGAATATTATTCAGCCTTAAAAAGGAAGGAAATTCTGCAATATGCTACAACATGGATGAACCCTGAGGACATTTGCTAAGTGAACATAAGCTAATCATAAAAAGACAGATACTATATGATTCACTTATACGAGGCACTTAGAGTAGAGACAAAAACCTTAGAGACAGAAAGTATAATGGTGGTTGCCAGAAGCTGAGGGGAGCGGACAATGAGAACATGGGAAATTATTATTTAGTAAATATAGAGTTTCAGATTTACAAGATGAAAAGGGTTATGAGAATGGATGGTGGTGATGGCTATACAACAATGTGAATGTATTTAATACACTGAACTGTACACTTAAAAATGGTTAAGAACGTAAATTTTATGTTACATGCATTTCAACACCCACAAAAATAGAAAATTTTTTTAAAAGATGTCTACTTCTGTGGCTGAAACCTTGAGTGATTTTTAAGCAAGCCATAAGTTGGACAGGTAGCCATCGACAACAAAGATTTTGTTTTAGTAAATACCATGGTGAGTAGGAGTTCTACTCTAGAAGACACAACCCACTGCCATAGACTCTAGGAGGACAGTCAGTGATGTCAACCAACCCAGAGCAGACCCACTTCCCACTGCAGCCCAGCCCCATGTCGAGTTCCCATCCAGTCTTGACCTATTGCCTGGCAATGGCCTGGAGCCCTCTGGGGCTCTCATCTGTCCTTCATGCACCCACTGACCTCAAGGAATTATGCCAACAATGCAAAGAAGACCCACCCTCTCCAACCCCCATCCCAACCCCCACACACCAGGGAGCCCAAAGGAGAGAAGGAGGAGCAGACATGGAATTCACAAGCAGCACCTACTCGGAAGCCATGAACAAGGCCTGAAGGATGCTGTTCACGTAGCACGTGTTGCCCAGATTGATTAAACCAATCTTGCCCGTGTCGGACTTGGCCATGAGCCGGGGGTAGAAGCCAGCCAGCTCACTCTTCTGAGAGGTCCAGGCATCCTGCCCCAGCAGCTGCTTGATGCGGTCCTCATTGGGAACATGGAGGTCCTGAGGAGGGAACAAGCCAGCAGGATGGTGGGGACCCGGGTCAGCTCTAAAAAATATCACCTCCTCTGTGAAGCCTTCTTGGACTACAACCTACCCCACACCTGCCCTGGCAGACTGCCCCACAAATGTTCTAGAGATGTGTGAACAGCCCCCCGCTTCTAAATTTATTCTTGGTTCTCATTTTGACATGTGGTCCTTCTACATGATCTTTCATGCCACAACCGTCTTAAGAAGATGGTAAAATCCCTATTTTATAGATGAAGAAACTAAGACTCAGACAGATAAATGAATTTTCCAGGGTCATACAGGCAGTAAGCAAAGAATCTGTATGTCCTTGGAAGAGCCCAGGGTGTGACAGACTCTAAGCAACGAGAACACCAGCCCTCCAGCCAGAACCAGCAGTGTCAAGATCTCAATCCTAGTCCTGACTCGTGTCCTCACTAGATGTCCAGCCGTGGTCAATGAGTCGCTCTGACTCAATCAGTTAACGTTCCTGGGCCTCAGTTTCCCCATCTGTCAAGTGAGAATACTCTTATCTTAGATCAGTTTGACCCTCTACTTTCACGGTGCTTACGCACAAAGATGCTCTCGCTTCACCTTCTACTCTTAGGTTTGCAAAGTCAGCCTTTTTGGATTAGTCACCCCTCTGGAACTTGGTCCTAGAGACAGGACGGTGGGAGGATCCCGGGGTCTGAGGTATGGGTCCTTGGTCACAGGCTGGGGGATTAGCATGCTTTCCCACTCCTTACCCTTTTTCACATTAACCAGCTGCACCTAAAAGAATATTACCAAGCACTGATTATAATAATGACATATTTTAAAGAAAAACATCTAAGCATAATGCAGTTACTTAGTAGGTTTAAGTGACATTCATAACGGTTCCTCCAGCCGAGTTCTTATTTCCAGATCATGACACAGTCCCGAGATTTGTCCAAGGCTCCAGAGCTTCGAACCAGTTTAGCACCAGAAACTCTTATCTCCCCAGTGCACATCCTCTGGCCACTGCAGAAGGTCTGGCTCCAGCAGTGGTTAACACTTCTGCTCACTCATTTCCCAGGATCACTTATCAGATGATTTATCAGATTAGTCAGTCACCTCTCACAGATGATAAAAAACACAGGAGCTGCCAGAGGCTCAGTATCTACTCTCTTCGTCCCTGCTTTTTCCTTTCTATTTTCCCCCATCCAATCCCCACCCCACATACAATGTGAACAAATAGGGACAAAAAGGCAGACACAACCCCACTTACGCACACAGGCACCCAGAGAAGATGCAAAAATATCCACAGTAGAAAAAAAACATTTACGTGCCATTTTTCCCAAAGAAGGTAATTTTGTATTCTCAGGAAAATAAAACAAAATTTCCAAATAACGCTCAAGCTCCTGACGTCACTGGAAATTTACATACAATGGCTCCCTTAGCAAGGGCCACAATTCCCAGGGAAACTATTGTAACCTGATACAACTGCCTAAATGAGAGAATGTTCCAGAATTTACTTATAAAGGAGCCTGTATACAAAGGATGTACTCACAGAACACACGTGAAAGAATTTTATCAACAACAAAACCCTACTGATAATTTGCTGCCTTGTCTCTCAAACTGGCTTGTCCCAAGGGGTATGCAAAGCCACAGGAGGAAAGGAGCATCTCTTCCTGGAGCTACAGGCTCTCACAGTCAAGGAAGAAAAAGATATTAAAACAAACGTTTGTAATTGGGAAGTACAGACTTGAATCTTTGAGATAAAATGAGATTTTAGAGAAACTGAGCTTGTGTCGGGCTGCTTGGGGGTAAGTCCCCTCCTCTAAGGTCAAGTACTTCTGTGGGAACGTTTGAGAAGCCCAGATCTGCTGGACTCAGGAGAGTCACTGAGCCTGGTTTTCAAGGCCCTCTGCTGTGCTGACCTTTCCAATTTGCCCTCCACTCCACCGAACAGTACCGCCAAACTGGACGTGCATGTTCCTACCCCCCAAGCCTTTCCCTCTAACTTGTCTGGAGTGGCCTCCTCCTGCCAGTCCCCATCCCTCAAGGTCCACCTGTCTGACAGTCTTACGAAGCCTAACTCCCTGCACCTCGTGGCACAGGTGTTTGCAGACTCGCCTTGTCCCCTCGATCAGACCATAGCCCCTGGTGTGCAAAGCCTGGGTCATTCAGCATGGGCTTCCCTCAGAGCTCGGGGCAGGGCCACGTTCCCTCCTCTTTATTCACACTTCCCAGAGAGCATTCTTCACACTACGGTCACTTTCACTCACTCACAGACATTGACTGGGCCCAGAGATCAAAATGACATGGTCCCTGACCACCAGAAGCTCACTGTCTAGCAGGAAACAGTGACAGTCACCTCCAACAAGTGGAAGTCCCATCTCCTCTGCTCACCCACCTCAGGGACGGGGAGCTCACGATCTAGCCAAACAGCTGCTTCTACCACAGGTTAGCGCTGACTATTAAAGTCTCTCACGTTAAATTGGAAAAACTGAGGAGATCCAAGCAAATGCCAGAGGTTTCGTTTGTTGTACCTGCCAACTCTCACTCGTGGTGGATTGTTCCCTTGTGTGTTTTGCAATTTGTGGATTATAAACTCATCTTTAGTAGAATTTTATCTTTGTGGCTTGAAAGCACTTTCATTTCTGTTTCTACTAGGCAATCCTTGGGTATTACCAGCTTATGACTACTTTTAATGTTAGTGTCTGAGCTGAGGGGGTCCCACAACCCCAAAGACGATAAGAATTTAACCCCTAAACCCATGTGAGAGCAGGCCAATCATTATAAATTTCTTTTTTCCCCAGTTCAGTGTGCAGACCAAGCCAGAGAAGTTTCCTTGATGTCTATTTGGGACTATGTGTATATTCTTTCCAGATCACTCTATTGCTAACGGCAAAGCCTTTCTTGGGTCCTAACTTATGTGGGACTCTTAGTGCTAACTCCTTACTGTGGACAGACCCTAAGCCTCCCCTCATGTCCCAACCAGCTCAAGCCCCTTGGTGACTGAGGCTAGCCATCTCACCCACCCTCCCTCCCCACCCCAGGGCAAGACAGCATCATCTCTCACTTACCATTCTGGAATTCAGTTTCTCTTCCTTTTTGGCCCCTAGGGATTCCCCCTTACTTTCTTGCAAGCTCAGATACATACTTAAAAAGATGTTTGTTGTATCTTAACAAGCATTTCTAGGTGTTTTACAGTGGGACACTTTTCAGGTTTATCCCGTGCTACAGAGATGGAAGTCAGATCAGAGGTTCTGAAAGGGCCACCACCTACCGAGACATGTTCCACCCGTGCTCGGACCTGCCCTCTGGATCAGGCAATGGGGAAGGGCTCGGCAACCCAGGCCCTGGCTGTGTCTCTCACAAGTCACCAAACCTCTCCAAGTCTCATTTGCCTTATCTATGAAACTGAAATAACAACAGTACCCACTTCACGGGTTTCTTGTGAGCATTAGAAGACGAAATAAGTGGGAAAACACCATCAATGTGGCCCGATCTACAAGTGTCACTTATTGTCCTAGCAACCCAGCAAGCCCAGTTCAGAACCCACTCTTGGAGCACCCCCCGCAACTGGAGGAGATGTCTCCCTCCTCTGGCTCCTCACTGCTCTCGGGCCACCCTCGCAGGTGTTTCAGTAGCTGCTTAGATCAGACTCTTGCATACAAGTCTGTCACCCCAGTAGGCTGCAAGCTCCTCAGTGGGTGAGACTTGGTCTGCCTTATGCCCGTGCCCCAGTTCCCAGCCCAGGCTGGCACAGAGTAGGGCATCAGTAAAGTTACGTGAACAACTGGAAACAATCCCGGCTCTGGAGTGCTCAGCCTGCGGGGAGACAGACTCACAGACAGTGACAACATGTGACAGAGGGATGCACTGGGGCTCTGGGAGCCCAGAGAGCCCCTCGCTCAGCCTGGGGGGGAGGCGCGTGGGGGGGGGGGGGGAGAGTTATCAGGGAAGGCTTGCTGAGGGAGGTAACACTTAGGAGGTAACCCCTGAGGGAGCAGAGCCTTAAAGGATACGTAGGAGCCATCTCAGCAGAACAAGAGAAGGGTTTACAGTTGGAGAGAACAGCATATGCAAAGGCTCAGAGCAATCACGAGAGAGCATGACCAATCTGGGGAATGGCAGGTGGCCCAGCCAGAGCACAGGATGGGCCACGGGAGGTGATGGGAGACAGCCAGGACCAGACGATAGGGTGCTACCACTAACCTGTAGGACGGCCTTGAGCAAGGCCCAAACTGGCACCCCTGTCAGAGTGGGACAAGGGAGCAGTGGGGGATGGTCACTCACCTTGATGGCCTCCATGACGGGCTCGTAGAGGTCTGGGAAGCCCGGGAACCGGAACACCATGCAGTGAACCAGCTCTGCCAACTGCTCGAGGCAGCTGGTCCCCGAGTTGGAGTCCTCCTTGACCAGGGAGGCCACCATGGGAGGGATGTGAGAGAGGAGCTGAGAGAGAAGAGCAGCGTTAGGCTCAGCACTGGTTTACCCACCCGAGACACGGGATGGCATCAGCACGGAAAACACCCAGAGCTCCTTGAGGCAGGGAGGTGTGCCCACCTGACCACTGTCCCCCTTACCCACATGGGGCTCTGAGCTCTGCAGGCAGGTGACCCCTTTTACAAGATAGACAACCTTGGATATGCTGCCTAAGTCTCATCTGTTAAATGGGATAAATATCTCCTCACCGTTGAAGGAAGGCCTGAGCTCGAGCCCCAGCCATTAGGCCTCAGCAACTGACCTGCCCGAAGAGCCTGAAGGTGTGAGTGACCAGGGCTGCTCTGCCTGCCAAGGAGTGATGCTGGGGCCATGATGTGGCCAGCTGGGGGGCAGCCCTGATAGAGCACAAGTGGCCATCTCTAGTGGCAGACACCATCATTCTTTCACCAAAATTTAAGTGTCAAGTACTTCACCCTCACAATGACTTTATGTGGTGATTATTATCCCCATTTTATAGATGAAGAAACTGAAGTTAGAAAGGCTCTATAATTTGCCAAGGGTTTCACCATGGGTTATGGGCGAAGCTGGTGTCTGACCCAGGACTGTCTGAATCAAAGCCTGTTTCTTTCCTCCTTGCTACCTTCAAACCCGTAGGGGAGCTATACCATAATGTTCCAGGGATGGACAGAGTCAAGCCACAGGAACTGGGAGCGGGGGAGCCCAGGAGAAGGATGGAAAGAATTATCTGCCAAGCCCCTAGCAGGTGGTAGGCTCTTGACAAATACCACCTCATCTAACCCCCTTCCACCCTCCTAGGGGTTTACCCCTGTTCCAGGCTCTGAAAGGTAAGTGCCTGGCCCAAGGCCACCAGACCTGGCAAATGGCAGAGCTGAGACTCAACCCCGAGTACCCCAAACCCTGCTTCTGTGCTTTACCCACCGCAGAAAATCGGGAAGCACGAAGTTTCTGCCCTGACCAGGGGCCATCAGAATCTAGGGCCGATCTGCAGGTCTGAGGAAGGCAGGCAGGAAGAGGGCTGCCCCTCAGGGCTGCAGGCTGTCCTTCCCAAGGGAGGGTCCCCAAGACAGCAGAACAAGCCCTGAGCTGGACGCCAGGCCACCTGGGCGCTGGTGGACAGCAGGGTACAGGAAGGACACTGGGTCAGGGTCAGACCAACTTGGCTAGAAGCTTCCCTGTAACACTCACGAGCTGTGTGTTGGGAACAAATGACTTAACCTCCCTAAACTGCAGTTTCCTCACCAGAAAAATGGGGAAAGGGATACACCTCCCTCTTGGGGCTATTCTGAGAGTTAAATGAATGCACGTATGTACTGTCTTTAGCACTGTGCTTGGAACAAAGCTCGCACCCAAGGAACATTGACTGTCCTCATTCCAGGCCCGTCACTCTACTGTGGGCCCATGGGGAGGCCATACAAATTCTCGGGCCTCAGTTTCCTATCCACAAAATGGGATCTCAAGTCTCCTCCAGTCCTAACGTCCAGGACTTTGAGATCTTCAAAGCCCCAACCTCTTACCCCCACCCCCACAAAGACAGCATGCCTGGCCTCCAGCCAGACCAGTGGGGGAGGCAGGGCCCTTACCAGGTGGAAGGCCTCATGGGAGTGCTGGAAGGTCAGGAGCATGTACTTGAGGACAGACAAGGCGGCTCCCCGGACAATGGGGTACAGAAGCTTGGAGAAAACCTGGAAGAAAGTCTCTGGTCAAGAGTCTCCTAGGCCTGGGCTGCCCAAAGCCAAGTGCAGCCAAAGGCTTGAGAGGGGGTCAGAGACACCGGAGGTGAAACAGCAGGGCCACGCAGGAGCAAGAACACAGAGGGGCTCCCAGACCTGGGTGGATAGAAAGATGGTGAAACGGACAGTAAGATAGTTACATATCTGATGGATGGATGGATGGACGGACAGTCCAAAAGTGACAGATACACATTCTTGAATGAGCAGTCAGAGCAATGAATGGGGGCAACTTGAGGCCCAGAGAGGGGCAGTGAGTTGTCCCAGGTCACAGTGAGCTTGGGTGGAGCCCCGATCCTCTGCCTCCCAGCCCCGCACTGCCCCTGGCAAGAGACTAACGGGAAAGGCCATAAGCCGGGGCTAGGACAGGGACCCACCAACCTTCTCAATTTTGGCGAGTGAAACCTCGATCAAGATGCTGAACTTCTTAACAGCGGCCAGGCCCTTCAGCAGTGCAATGATCCACTTGTCAATGTTCTTCCCCAGGGGCCAGGACACCCAGTCGATCATCCTGGTGAGGGCAGTGATGGTGACACAAGGACCAGGAGGCTCAAATTCCTGGGTGGGGGCAGCTGGGGGACCAGCTCAGGGCTACAATATCCTGAGACCCCACACTGACTCACACTTGCACAGGGCAGCCCTGGGGTCCATGGGATGAACAAGATACCTCTGGGAACTGCAAATGCGCCCAGCACAGGCACCTGGCAGAGACCGGGGCTCCCAGCCCAGCAGGAGGGAAGCCAGGCCGTCTCAGCACCCCAAGCCTCACCCTCACACACACTGGGCTGCAGGGGCAGAACGGAGCTTTCAGCTACCTCTGCCTGGACCGTGGGGCCCAAGAGTAGGAGGAGCACTGCCCCCAGGCCAGAAGCTCTGGCTCCAGCAAGCCCTTGCTTGGGACCTGGAACAAGTCACTCTCTCTAGCCTCAGTTTCTTCCTTTGGAAAATGGGGACAATACCTACCTCACAGGGTTGTTGTTCGGATTAAAAGAGATAACAATAGTTAACGCTTACATAATATTCATTCTGCACCAGGCACAGCTCTATCTGCCTTAGTAGGAACCCATCTGACCCCATAACATAATGCCTGTAATGCACACTGAGCATGAAGCTGCCACACAGTAGGTACTCAGGAAAACGTCACTATTATCATTATTTTTATACTCCATAGACTATACTATAAAGAAGTAGAACAATGAGACAGCAAGTTAATAGTAATTATAATAACTACCGTGGCACTGTTTTAAGTACTTTAAACATATTATCTCAGCTGACCTAATTTAATCCTCGCAAAACCCCTGTAAGACGGGTTCGGTTATACTACATTTTATAGATGAGGAAGCTGAGCCACAGAGACATTGAGCAACTTGCCCAAAGTCACACAGGCAAGAAGCGGGAGAGCCAGGATTTGAACTCAGGCGGCTCACCTCCAGAGCCCACACTCTCACCCGCTAAGGACAAGGAATCCAGGAAGGCCCCATGGAGGCAGTGGATCTGTATATGGGTGGAAAGAATGGCGGGTGGAAAGAATGGCGGGGGAGGCATGCCCAGTGGATGGGTTCTGCAGAGCCCAAGGCCTGCAGGCAGGAGGGTAGGCGGCCTATTCTGGGATCTCTGGACGGACGGCTGTGGCTAGATCACAGGTGCAATGACGTTCAGTGAGGGGAGGGATGCGCAAGAGCTCTGTGAGCCGAAAAGCACCCAAACTCCATCTATCATACTTGCCAAACTCAGAAAGCACTTCATAAAGTACTTTCACCTTCTAATGTGATCCCACAAAAGCCTGACAACTTCTTATACCACCTCTGCTGGTACGGAGCGGGAAACTGAGGCTCAGAGACTTCACTGACTTGTCCAGGGTCACACAGCTGGTACCCAGCCTGAGATATCACTAGGGCAAGACACAAATATAGTCATCACTCTGTGTCCCACAACCAGCCCTGGGCCAGGCAGAGCAGGGCCCAAGAAAGAGTGGATGAATGAACAAGCGTGGGCCCTCTGACACTAAATTTAGCCCAGAGACCCTACCGAGTGGGAGGGGCATCTGGGACGGAGAAAGACCTGACTACCACCAGGCCCTCAGCCCACCTGCTGATGGCAGTCAGCATCTGGGAGTCCGACACACTGTCATCATTGCTGAGGTTCCGAACGACGCCATCCATAAGTTCCAATGGCAGGTGCTGGACCACACTGGCCAGGGCGCTGGATGGAGGCTCCTCCTCTGGAACAGGAGGCTGGGCTAAGCTTAGCAGGGCAGGTGGGCCCCTCACCTCCCCCATCATCCCATGCCCTCATGCTGCCAAGGAACTAGGCTGGGCCTCTGCCAAAAGAATGTCGGAGCCAGTCCTTGCCTTCAACAGCATCACTGCCTGATCCCATCTTAGCTCGTTCACTCAACAAACCTTCACTGGCACTGCTTTGGGTCTAGTCCTGTGCTAGGCACAGAGAAAAGCACTCACCCCCAACTGTGCGTGTACGCGCAAGGCCTTTAGAAGGGGTAACAGTGGAGCTGGCAAGAACAGGTAGGAGGGCTATGTAACTTGGGGGGAGGGAGGACATTCCCGGTGGAACCACACAGACAAAGGCCTAGAGGTGAGAAAGAACATTTAGTTATCAAAACTTATTGTCCAACTGTATTAAGGATCCACCTCCTTACACAGCAGGCCTTGGTTCCTCCTCCTGCCAGATGTATTCCCTTCCTTTCCCTTGAACGGCTCTGTGATCAGGGAAAGCACAGATCTTATCTCAGTCATTTGCATTATAGTTCAAGTTCCACAGATGTCAATGGAGGGCCACGATTTTACATTTCAGAGTTGACATGTACAGGCTCCATCGCGTCTCCAGACGTTGGTCTCTGCCTGCCCAGAGCACCTTGCAGGCTTCCCGGCGCTGCCCAGCTCCCAAGAGCTGACTCAAAAGTCACCACTTCTATGAAACCCACCTGATCCAAAGGGCATGATGACCTCCCCTTCCTGTTGTCTCGCTCAGCCCCCCTGGTCCTCCTTCTGGCCAGACTGACCCGGGTCTGCTCCTCCCTGTGTGCCCAGCACCCACCACAGGATAGGACCCACAGTAGGAGCTGAGGGTAGACCTGCTAACTAAATGAAGGAACATCGCACTCCCCACCTGTGCATTAGCCCCTTGCACACACACGCCACATCACTACACGAGCACGCCAAGCAGAAGCATCTGCCCAGGCGCACATGCAGGCCCCCCGGCGCGCACGCGCACACGCACCTGTGCAGGAGATGACCGCGAAGAGCTCCTTGAGGCAGGGCAGGATGGCGGCGGGCTGCGCACGCCACAGCTGCGCCAAGAGCCCGCTCACCTGCTGGGCCTGCTCCAGGAACTCCACGGCGCCCTCTTCGCCCTCAGCCGGGCAGCGGAAGCGGCCGAGGCACCGCACCAGCTGCTGGCAGAAGAGCAGGCGGTGCGGGCCTTCGGGGACGCAGCGCGGGTGCCGCGCCAGCAGCCGCGCCACCTGCGCGCAGGCCGCGGGCCCCGGGCGTTCGCACACGGTGCGCAACAGCTCGCGCCGCAGAACCGCCAGCACCTCGTCGGCCGCGGGCCCCTCGGGCATGAGCTGCAGGCCGAGCTGCACACAGGCGAGGGCGCGCACGCCCGGCGGGCCGGCGCCCCCCTGCAGCAGGCGCAGCACGCGGCGCGCGCTGAAGAACTCGGCGAAGACGTCGGGGTGGTGGCGGCCCGCCACGTGCAGCAGCTGGCAGCCCACGCGGCGCGGCAGCTCGTCGGCGCCGGTCACGTAGAGGCGCGCGCCCAGCGCCAGCAGCGCCAGGCACTGCTCCCGCTCCAGCGGCTGCCGCGCCGCCTCCAGCACGCGCCGCACCAGCCCCTGCTTCACGCTCGCCGGGTACGACGACGTCACCACCGCCTCCAGGATCTTGTCCATGGCGGCCGCGCTGCGGAAACAGGGAGCAGGGTCACACTCCGCCCAAGCCCAGATGCGCCTGTGGTCCCCTGCGTGCTGAGGCTGGGGGCGAGCAACACAACCTTTCCGGGCCTCCGTTTTCTCATCAGTGAAATGGGGCAAGCGTACCTACCTCACTGGGAGGCACCGTGATGAAGCAAAGCACAAGGCCTGGTATATAAGTCGTCCCAGTGAGTTGCAGTTATTGCTGATGAGCGCCTTTAATGGCACAGAGGCAGCATCTGAGCCTTCCTCCCACCCCTTTGCCCTTCTCTCCCCAGGCCTCCCTGGTGACTCATCCAGTCTTGGGGCAGGTAGGAGCTGGATCTAGAAGCTGCTGTCCAGAGTCCTGGCCTAATCATGTCCTATGGCAGAGATGAGATGGAGAACACCGCACACCACCACACCTCCAGGGAGGGAGGGCTTAGGGCCTCCAGGGAAGGCCAACAGGGCGTCCTGACATCCCTCGCACACTTTATTCTGCCCCCGACCAACTTCTTGCTCTTTCTCAGATGACCTACACCTTTCCAAGACTCCACCTCTTCGTGTATCCTGTGCCTTTTGCCCGAAACATCCTATCTCCCAAGACCTCCACCATCACACACTCATACGACAGGCAAACTCCCTTTTTTCTTCAAAGCCCAACTCAAACACCCTGTCCTCAATGAGAACATGCCTCACCCTCTATTCCTACAGCCACCTGTGGCCTCTTCCTCTGTTACAGCTGACATGGTGCCTGGGTCATATGGATCCAGCTCCCCTCCACTGAAGCAGAGCATCTTGTCTCTGTGCTCTGGCCTTGCACATCCAGGGCCCTGCCTGCTTCCCCAGCCTCAGCCCACCCTAGCCCCTCACTCTTGGCTCACTATGTTCTCCCTGCCACTAGGCCCTTTGCATGTGCTCTTCCCTCCTCCCCGCTAGGCACACCCTGCAGACTTCAGCTCAAACTCACTTCCTCAAGGAAGCCTTGCCCAGCCTCCCTGTCTGTGTCAAACACCCCTGTTAACAGTCTCAGAGCATCCTGTCCTCCTTTACAGCACTTACGATTTCGTGATTGGGGTCAGCCTCCTCCACGATACTATACAGGTTCCTGAGGGCAGGAGCCATGTTGGGTTTTTTGTTTTGTTTTCGGTGAGGAAGATTGGCCCTGAGCTAACATCTGTCGCCAATCTTCCTCTATTTGCTTGTGGGATGCCACCACAGCATGGCTTGATGAGCAGTACGTAGGTCCACTCCCAGGATCCAAACCCACGAACCCTGGGCTGTTGAAGCAGAGCGTGCTGAACTTAACCACTATGCCACTGGGCCAGCCACCCATGTCAGGTTTTGTTCACCATGGTATCCCCAGCACCTAGCCCAGTGCCTGGCACACAGCAGGCATTTGCTGAGTGAGCAAATGCAGAATACAGTGTGAATTACTGCTACCTTATTCCTCTGAGCCACAATAACCCTCCCTCTGCCCTTCCCCTCCCTGTGGGCTGTTTCCTGGAAGCCTTCGTCCCAGGCTGACCCCCTTTGACTCCTGATTCTCATGCTGGTTCACAGAGGCACAGCTGGCTCTCAATATCCAACTTTCAGCTCCTAGAAGCCAGGGCCATTTCTTTGTACAATCCCACTCTAGCGAGGACCCCATATAAGGCTCAGCATACAGTAGGTGTTTAACTGGTTGGCTCAGTAAAAACGACTCTATTCTTGAGATCTGGACTTGGTGTGAAGACAGCTAGACATTTCCTAGACGGGGGGCCAGAAACTTTTATTCATAACTACAGATATTGTGGGACCCGAACTATGTGCCAGGCTCTATGGACGTTCCCTTCTCCATTCTAGCTCTTGGCCAAGACCAAACCGCCATTACTGCCTGTGCTGCCAATGCAATGGGCCCATTTGTATAAGCCTCTCTCCTCTCACCAGGCTGTGAGCTCCTCAGGGCAGGGATTGGGGCTCATTTCTCAGTGGCTGGCTTCTCCCATGCCAGTCACTGCAGACTGAGTGCCTCTGAAGAGATGACTGTGGGGGTAGCCAGGGGACAGACCAGTAGTTTCCAAAGGCTGGCCGGGCTGCCTCAGAATCACCGGGGCACTCGGGGCAAGTTCATACACCCAGGGCCCACTCCAAACCTCCTGATCAGTGCCTTAGCCTCTGTTTTTTTCACTCTGAATGAGATTCATCTGGGATGCATCTGCTGCCCATCCGGGTTACTCACACTCTCTGAGCCTCTGTTTCCACCCTGCAGGGTTGTTGTGAAGACAACTAGAGTCTTCAGCATGACGTGGGGCACACGGAATTGCTCAGAAAACATCAGTCCCCTTAGCTTTAGAAGCAAAGTCCTTGCCCTTAAGAGCTTCCAGTCTGGCGGGGGAGGCAGACATGTTGGTAAAGCATGCCAACACAAGGCGCAACTTCAAAAGGCCTTTAAAAGTGTCTTTAAAAACTGTTCTCCCTCTAGCCCGGGTCCTCTCTTTCCTAGGCAGTGCATGTGACAAGGCAGTGGCTGTGACCAACCTCCCTTGCAGACCATCACCCCAACGCCTACCCCTGCCCTCCAGACTAGTGGATTTAAAATGCTTTCAACCCAGGATGCCAAGAAATTCTGGTATTCGGGCAGCCAAGGAGAAACCCTAATCGATGAGCGGTTGACATTCATGTGTGGAGGAAGAGGACAGGGGGCAGGCAGAAATGGAGTTCCGAGGCGAGGGAAGCCTCTAGAAATGAAAAGAAAACCAGACTAGGAATGAGGACTCCTGCACTCGAGTGTGACCTTGAGCAAATCTTATCCTTGTTCTGCAACTCATCATGTGACCTTGAGCAAATCACATCATGAGACTCTTTTCTGTAAAATGGGGATAAATGATATCAGGTTGAACCACGAGTGATGGATCAGATGTTGGCAACCTCCTGTTGTTCTAGCTGACATCTGCCACATGAGTGGTTTGTGCCGGCAGCGGGAGCTCCGTCAGTGGAGCCATTCCATGAGGGCTCTGATCTCCGAGGCCAGCCCTGCAGCCTCTGTGCAGTCCTTGGCCTGGCCCCTCCAGGCAAGCCCTGCCTGCTGCCCCCGACTCCCACGCAGGCAGTCTGAGGTCAGCTGTCACCATGGTCACCAACAAACCCACTCGATAATGTCTTGGATACATTCATGCAAAAGGGGTTTATAGAGGCTTGGACCTCACCTGACCCCCCCACAGGCCAGGGAAGGGAGGCAGGACAAGACCTGCCATCCCTATGGCATGACTGCAAAAGCCGAGGATCAGCGAGGGAGAGGGGCAGGGCCCTGGTGGGGCGGGATCAGAACCTGCCCTCCGCCTCCCTGGGGAGGAAGAGCAGACCGCCAGCATTCCTCAGGGGAGGCTGGATTACCCCTTTCGGCTCTGGACAAGAAGACGGCCTGTCGGGGCTGGCTCTGACCCAAGAAACAGCTGCCCCAAGCCCAATGCAGCAGCAAATGGCAGCCCTATCCTCCCCCAGAGGAGCCTGCATTGAAAGCAGGAGACCCAGGTTCTCTACTTCAGAATCACCAGGTGACCTTGGCTGAGTCTCTGCTGGGCTACTCAGCCTTCTCACCTGGAAAATGGGGACCATTCTGGCCTAACTACGGATAGGGTTGGGACAAGGTATAAAGAAGATAAGGGCTAGGGCAGTCATAAGTCTATTCTTGGGCCATCGGGCACTAAGGAGCGAAACAGACACTGTCAGAGAAGGAGACAGGGAGATATACACTCCTGACCTAGCTAATTCTACAAGAAATTTCATCCATTAGCCCTCACCACCAACTCAGCATGTCCACTCTCTCCCGCTGAACTCCAGCCCCACCCAAGATCAGCTCCTCTCTTTGCTTCTTGCCTGGACTAGTGCAGTAGCCTCCTAATCAATCTCCTATTCTCCTCCTTAATCCATCTGCCAATAGAGGCATGTATCCTGCAGGAGAATAGAGCCCAGAATCTAGCCCAGTCAGCACCCCCAACGGTGGCCACGGCAACAAAGTTGGTGCTCCTTCACCTCTCTGAGCCTCTGAACCCCAAAACAGGAGATGACCACTTGCCCACCACTTGGCCTTTCCCAGCCAAAGCTGCTGCTCCTCCACAAGCCCTTGGCTTATACCTCTCATGCTGGCATTCCAGCCGGAGAGTCCCAGCAACACCCAGCCCGCTCTGAGCACAAAGTAAGCACACAGGAACATCATGGCCCCTCCCCTGGAAGGCCCAGATCCCTTTATCTGTCCCTCTCAAATGACCCTCCACATTTCTGCTGTGTATTGATAGGTCTCTGTTCCTGCATGGTGCAGCCTGACTCATCTCCATCATCCCCAAAGCACCGCGTGTGTTTGTGTACAATGCCCTGCCCCGCCCTGGGCCCCAACTCAAGCTTCCTCATCCCTCCCTTGTCTCTCTGACCCACGCCAAACATGGTCAGAGTAATCCCAGTAGATGATAAACCCCACCCTGCCATGCCCCTGCTCAGAACTCTCAAGCTCCTCAACCGCTTCAGGATAAGGTCCAAACCCCTGTGCCTGACATTCAAGCCCTTTCTGTGACACCTGGCTGATGCGGGGCAGGGGTGGAGGATGAACCTGACAAATGCTGTTCAGTAATGGATCTACAGGAATCTGGGCAGTGGGACTTTTTGGTGATGTTCTCTCTGCTGAGAAAGTGCTTGTCTGTCTTCTCTCCTGGAAAATTCTGACTCATCCTCCAATGCCCAGGTCACATGCCCCCTCCTCTGGGAAGCATTTCCTAGTCCCCTCTGCAGCCCAAGCCTCTGAGTTCTGGCTTCCAAGATCCTCTCTTCCCTTCTGTCATCCCTTGGCAGTGTCGCTGGATTCTCTGTCTAGCTCCCCCAGCAGGATGGGGTCTCCTTTGGTAGGAAGCAGGTCCAATCCCCCTGTCTGGGCCCAGTGCCTAGCACAGGACCAGGCATAGAGGTGAAGGAGTGCCAAGTGACTGATAAGAGGCATGTGACAGCAAGATGAGATAAAACCAACGATATAACCAGAAAAGCACCGGCCTAACCCCTGGGCCAGTGACTGGCCCCTCGTCTGCTCAGGTCTGCTCCTGCATATCCATATCCCTGAGACTGTTAAGCATCAGCCAAGAAAGCCCCTACAGAGGTCAGTGGATGGGACTGAGTGAAGCTTTAGCCCTTCTAGAAATGACTCAAACAAGAAAAATAAACAAAAAATAAAACACTGTCCCTGGTTAACCATCAGGTCAAGAGCTTGCAGAATCTCATGGGACAGGGGAGGGGGCTTCAAGAACGTCTCACTCAACGTCTCCCTACCCCAGAGCACAGCAGCCCCTCCAAGCCCCAGCTCAGCATCTAAGGGTTGAGGAGGCCATTTCCTCTCCTCTCTGACCCTCCCACCCAGTCGTCTTCCTTTGATTCCCCTGGGCGTCAGAGCTGCCTTGGGGGCACCAGGCTGTCCCTGTCGACACCCGGAAGGGCCCTCCCTCCCTGGCACCCCAGGTGTGGGCAGCAGCGTCTCTCTGGGTATTTTTTAACTGAACTTCTACCCAAGGCAGCCCTGGGAAGGGGCCCCTCCCCCCACTACTGGGAGGCCCTCCTCTGGGCCACCAACCTGTCTCCTGGAAAGAAAGGAAAAAAGGGTTTTACTGGTTAAAAGCAACTGCTATTTTACTGAAGAGGAATGGAAGGAGAGAAGGGAAGCGGGTGGGAGCATCTATTCCCTTCTCAGGAACCCACCACACTCACCTATCCCCGTCCGGGGGGCCTCCCCTCATAAATCTCTGATGGCCGTGTCCCCACCCCCACCCCAGGCTTTCTGGAAGGGCTGGCACTAGGCTAACCCAGGGGGTCTCACGTTCGCAAGGGCTCTTGTAGGGGGAGTACCCGGCGGGGATGCTGAGAGAGCAGAAGCCCACTCTAAGCAGTGGAGGCCTCTTGGCCCTCCAGTTTGTGCCCCAGCTTGGCGCCACGTCTCCCTCCAGTTATACCAGTGCACCTGCGCTCAGCCCAGGCTGGGGCTGCAGACCCCACGAAAGGCTGGCGAGCTTCATGGTACTGGGCGCGGGTGCCGTCAACCCTGAGGGAGGTAGAGACGGGATCACCTCGATACACAATTGATGAAGAAGGAGGCTGAGGCCCAGAGAGGGACAGCTACTCGCCCAAGGTCACACAGCGAGGCCCAGGATGCACCCAGACCTCCCGCCTCTCAGCCCCAGGCTCTCAAAGCCCTACGCGTGCCTTCGGGGCTCTCGAACCGCCAGGGTGCAGACACTCCCTCCCCTCAACCCGCACACACGCCCCCAGCCCCCTTACCTCTGGGACCCCAGTGGCCCCCGCCTCAGAGCCGGCTCCTGGGCGGGGCGCTCAGGCCCAGCAGGACTAGACTGGGCCAGGCTAGGTCAGGGCGGGTCCTCTGCCCACCCCCGAGTGGGGACGCCCTCCGCCAAGTCCCAGACTGCAGGGATGCTGCTTCCACTGCAAGTCCAACCTCCCCGCCCCGCTCTGCACAAGCCTGTACCCAGGCAGCCCGACTCAGCGGTGCGGCCGCCGGGCTGCGGGACGAAGCGGGGGGAGGGGCGCGGTGCGGGAAACGGGGCGGAGCCGGAGCGGGGGCCACCCCGCGAACCCCCACTCACGCCGCGTCCCCTTTAAGGCCAGCCGGCCTGAGCGCTGGCGGGGGCGGGGCACTGGACGGCTCACCGCAATGCCTCCTGGGAGACGGAGTTCGCACCAGGCGCGCCGAGCAGCAAAGAGCCCAAGGAGAACTACAAGTCCCGGAGCACAGCACGCAGGCCCCGGGCCGCCACGCCCCTGGGCTGGGCTTCGGCCCTCCGCCCCCCTCGCAAAGCTGCGCTGGCCGCCCGCGGAGGGGAGGCTGCAGAGCGAGGGCAGGAGGTGCGTGCCGTGGGGCCGGGGGCTCGGGGCGTAGGGACAGCCGGTGAGGGGACGCGTGCCCATTTGAGCACCTGTCCTACCGTGAGAGGTCATCTAGCCTTCCCTAGCCTCGCCAGTCTCATCTGTGCAATGGGAATGGCAATGTCGGTATCTGCGGGGGAGGGGGCGCATATTGGGGAGAGAGGGCGGAGCTGGTGGAAGCAGCCGAGATGGATGGTGATGATAGGAAAAGCCCGGATCAGGAGGGTCGAGACTGTGGGAGGGATCTCTGGTGGGTGGGGCAAGGAGGGGCGGAGTCTCTAGGTGAGACCGAGAGCCCGTGTGAGGTCGGAGAGGGGTTCTCCAGGGCTGGGGAGCCGGTGCTGAGAAAGCCGATGAAGTCTGGGTTGGACTGGGTGGAATGGGCCAAAAAGCATTAGGAAAGGACCCCTCCTAGCCCTGGGAAACCCAGTGTCGGCAGCGCTGATACGGTTTGGGCAAGGGGTGGCCAAGTGAGCAAACACCTGGGAATGCACAGAACACCTTCCTTTCCTTGTGACTAGAAATAAAGAGCCCATCCCTTAAACTTACTGCGTCACACACATGAACTCATTCAGCCCTCACACCCTGTAAAGATATCACCGTATCTGTTTACAGGTGAGGAATATGAGGCTCAGAGAAGTGAAGTGAATTTCCCAAAACCACCCGGGACTCCTTACTCCGAAAACCCTGCTTTTTTTCCTGCCTCCAGGAAGGCAGAGGTTTAGTCGGGAGTGGATGGCAAGGAAGAAACAAAACTTTCCGTGTCCTGCCCTTTGCAGGTTGTGTGGCAGGACCAGCTTCTAAACCCTTCTAAAGGCCAACTTGTAAGGCAACCCTCCTAAGGTTATTGTGAGGATGAAATGAGGAGGTGGATTTGAAAGCCCTTTGTTTATAAATCATAATTGTTGTGAGGAGCAGGAAGGCCATAAGAAAGAGAGTGGTTGAAATGGGGTGCTTGTGCCAGAAGAAAACCACAAGATGAAGCCTGAGAGTGAGCTGAGAGGATGAAGGAAAGTTCTGGAAGAGAATGGGGGATGGTGGTGGTGGTTGGGAGTGGGCACCAGGTGAGAGAATACTTTGCTGTGCACGTCGGGGAGTCGGGTTGCTGGGTCAGTGGCTTCCCTCCTCCAGCCCACCTTTGCCTATCATGTGCCCTGCTGGGGCATGTGTTTTGTCACCTGAGTCTAGGAAGCACCTTTTCCCCCTACAGTGAGGGTTGTGGGGGTAATGGAGCAGCCTGTGGACTTATAGGTATGACCTGGGCAAAACAGAGCTAACAGTACAGCTGTTGGGAGTGGGGAGGCCAGGAAGGGGACGTGAAGGGCAGTGCTCCATATGGTCCCCAGGGCTGTGAGCCAGAGTCTTTGATCCTGGAGGGCTGAGTGAGGAGGGATAGTCTCATCCCATTTACTGGAAGACACTCCTCAGTCTGAGCATTGTCATCCTTAAAATTTACCCAGCTGTCTTCTATCCGTCTCTTACACAGTGGGAGTTCTTATATTTACTTCCAAGTGGTCATCTGGGCCTTAGATTCCAAACTGAAAATTCAAAAGAGTGTTTCAAAATAAAAAGTTTTTAAAATTCAGAGAGAGACGCTGGCCCTTTGGCCGAGTGGTTAAAGTTCTGTGCATTCCGCTTTGGCGGCCTGGGCTTCACAGGTTCGGACTTTGTGGACCTACTCCGCTCATCATCCATGCTGTGGAGGCGTCCCACATACAAAGTAGAGGAAGACTGGCACAGATGTTAGCTCAAGGCTAATCTTCTTTAAGCAAAAAGGGGAGAATTGGCAACAGATGTTAGCTCAGGGCTAATCTTCCTCAAGCAAAAAGGGGAGAATTGGCAACGGATGTTAGTTCAGGGCTAATCTTCCTCAAGCAAAATGGGGAGGATTGGCAACAGATGTTAGCTCAGGGCTAATCTTCCTCACACGCACAACCCCTAAAAAATTCAGGACAGAGTGATAAACCTCCCTGTTGGTAGATGACAGTTTGAGGTGAGGAAAGTGGCTCTGACTAAACATGGGAAGAAATTTCTTTCCCTTCCTCTACTCTCCCTGCTTCTAGGGGGGGTAACACAGAGGGGAGATCCCAGCCCCAACAGGGTGGCCAGGCACCCATCTACTTAAGTACAGGGGCCTTGGTAAGGGGTGAAAAGAAAATGCTCTGGAGATGCAGAGGAGGAAGGAATGAATTCCAGCTGTGGGGCCTGGCAGATGAATGAGGTTTTCCTTCGCAGTGCAGACAGATATCAAATTGCAGGAAGAGGAGAAGGCCTGGCCTGGTAGAGTAGAGATAATAATAGTATCTAGTTCATCTTTGAGATTAATATGCATAAAGTGCTTAGCACAGTAGTAACTGCTCAGTAAGTGTCAGCCATTATTATTACTGCTGTTGGTATGATCAATATGCATAAAGTGCTTAGCACAGTAGTAACTGCTCAGTAAGTGTCAGCCATTATTATTACTGCTGTTGGTATGATCACCATCGGCCTAGGACTACAGCACTAGTAAGTGGCAGAGCCTGATTCAAACACAGGCCCAGGTAATGCCAAAGCCTGAGCACTTGCCTCTCCCTGACAAAGCCCCCTCCAGTTCTTTCTGCCCATCCCTCTCCCTTGTGAGGCCCAGAAGTGGCCCCTCTTTGTGAGCATTCTGGGTGAGCCGTGACGGGACTTTCTTCTGTGATAGCAGAGACCCTGGGTTCGGGAGGAGGCAGGGGAAGCAAGGCGTGAGCAGCCATCTTCTCCCAGTCTGGATCCCAGCAGAGGCAGGCAGACCTAGCGTTGTGGTTTCTACGGGTGAGACCCGTCAGGATTAAATTCTGACTCCCCCACCAGCTGTGGCTGCTTTACCGTAGCCCCGGTTGGCTTCCTTATCCTCCAAAGCATGGCAACAGCTGGAGAGGAAAATGATGAGATTTTAATGCTTCTTAGTAGTAGTCGTAACAAATCTACCACTTACTGAATCTGGTTATTTATTGGGCACTCTGACTGGAACTTCCCATCTGTAGTCCTACAAGGGAAGTCTTCTTTTCTTCCTCCCTCTTTCAAAATGAAAATGCTTTTAGAATTTTCAGGCCTACAGAAAAGTTCAAAGAACAGCCTTTCACCTAGATGGACCAATTCACACATTGCTGATTTTGCTTTTATACACACACACACACACTTTTTTTGCTAAGCTATTTAAAAGTTACAGACACCTTGGGGCTGGCCCCGTGGCCCAGTGGTTAAGTTCGCGCGCTCCACTGCAGGCGGCCCAGTGTTTCGTCAGTTCAAATCCTGGGCCCAGACATGGCACTGTTCATCAAACCACGCTGAGGCAGCGTCCCACATGCCACAGCTAGAAGGACCCACAACGAAGAATATACAACTACGTACCGGGGGGCTTTGGGGAGAAAAAAGTAAAATCTTTTAAAAAAAAAAAAAAGTTACATCTTGACACTTGACCCCTAATTGACCCCTAAATTCTTCAGCAGGTATCTCCTCGTTATAACATTCTCTTATATAACCATAATATCATTATCATACCTAAGAAAATAAGCAAGAAGTCAACATTATCTAATAAACAGTTGATATTCAGATTTCCCCAACGGCCAAAAAATATCTTCTGTAGGTTTGTTTTTCATCAGATGCAGTCAAGATTCATGCATTGCATTTAGTTCTATCTCTTTAAGCAATTCATTTTATCTCGAGTGAGCCTCCTCCACCTGTTTAAATTTGTTTGATTATTTTATCAATGATTAGATTTAGTTCAGGTTTTGATTTTTTTCACGGCAATGTTGTAGACTTCTTATTGTATCACACATATAATAGCAGGGTGGTACTATCTCCATGAATGCTAAATTTGATTATTGGTTAAAATCATGACAGCTTGATCTCTTCATATCAGGGTAAAATTTTCCCCCTTGAAATTAATAGGTAGTCTGTGGAGCGATTCTTTGAGGAATTGTGTGTTCCTGGTAACCTTTCACTCCACGTCCACTGATGATTTGCAACACAGAGGGTTGCAAAATGGTAATTTTCTAATTATGCCATTCTTTCTATATTTATTAGCTGGCATTCATTGTTGTAGAATAACTCTTGCCTGTGTGTGTGTGCAGTTTGTGTGTCTTTCTCACTCCCTCTCCTCTCCCTCTCTTTTTCTTTTTGGAGTAACTTAGACCCATGATTTCTTTTAAATTTGATGTGTTATAACCCATTATCATCACTAATCTTTTTTGGTACTAAGATTGTCCCAAATTTGGCCGATGAGAGTCCGTTTAAGCCTGCTCCTGTGTTCTTTCGTTTTTTTATTGAGATTATCATTGACATATAACATTGTATTAGTTTTAGGTGCACAACATAGTGATTTGATGCATGTATATATTGCAAAATGATCACAGTGTGTTTAGTTAACATCCATCACCACACACAGTTACCAAAAAAAAATTTTTCTTTTTGGTGAGAACTGTTAAGATCTCTGTTCTTTTGACATGACCTCATTAAACTTTGATTGCTTCTTTGCTGTCTGGCAAGAGATGTTCCAGGCTCACCTTGAACTATTCCTGTCAAAGTCCTGGAATCATCAATTTCTCCAGGAAACCCTAGTTTCTTTTTGTAGGAGATCACATTTAGAAACCAAGATCTGGAATCAGGCATGATCATTGCTGCTGGGGTATCATTTCCAGGCTCTTTGAATGAGCAGAGGTAAGAAATGATGGATGGGCAGATGGATGGATGGATGGATAGATAGATAATTATCATTGCTTAGTAGATTCATTGTCGTTTCAAAAACTGGTCCTCCCTGTGTAAAAACAGTAGATTGCACGGAATGTAGTTTCTTTCTGGAAGCTCAGTGGGCATCAATGTAGGAAATTACACAGAAAGAGCCCATGCCTATTTGAGGGCTCCGTGAGTGTACAGGCTGTTGACTGGGGCCTCTGTGGCTGGCTTCAGTCTCTTGCTCAAGACCCGGCTTAGGAAAGACCCCAGGCTGCCTCCAAAGACCTGTCCAAACTCAGAAGCTCCCAGAAGCCATGACCCAGAGGTCAAGAATGCACTGGAAGCCCTGGGCCAGGGACTCATCCTCTTTGAGTTTGTGAAATAAAGATAATGTGATCTGTCCTGCCAGGGTCCCAGAATTGTTGTAAGGATCAGTATATATTTATTTTTTGAAATTGCTAACCAATCTTTTCAACACATGTATTACCAAAATCCCTTCTCTTTTTCGTTGTTTTAATATCACAGCTTGAAATGTTGTTGCTTTATAATCCAATTTAATACATTACACTAAGATAACTACTCTTTTTCAAATATTCTGGCAGGTTATCACTAATCAGTTTTTTCAAACTAAGATTTTAATCTTTTGACAAAATACTATTGGGATTTGAACTAGGATAGCATAACAACTGTAATTAATTTTAGAAGAACAACTTTAAGATATTTCGTCTCCCTCTCAGAAGATTACAAGTCTCCGTTTATTCAATTCTATTTATGCTTCTTCATAAAATGTCTTGTGTTTCTGGAGGGGTACAGGTTTTGCAGAGAGACCTCACTTGGAATTCTAGTTCTGCTACCTCTAGCTGTGTGCTCTATGCTTCAGTTTTAGAATCCTAAAAATTGGGAGGATAACCGTACCAACCTCACAGTGTGGTATTTCAGTGAAACAGTCTACAGGAAAATGCCTCATGTAGCTTGGGGCGTGTCCTCGGTGCTCAGGAAATGTTGATTCTCTGCGTCCTGATCTGGATGTAGGTCAGAATCAGATTGAGAGGGCAGGTGTGGGAGTACCTGGCAAGAGGGAGGAGGGGGACAAGTGACAGCCCTCTCCAAGGGCCTTGGCTGCTGAATGCCCAAAGACGAGTGTCATCATTCAGAGCACAGACTTTGCTGTCAGACAGGCCTGGCCTTGAATCCTGGCCCTGCCACTGCTTTGGGCCTCAGGTTCTCATTGGTAGAGTGGGGATACTGCTTTCCTCCTACGGGGCTTAGATGAGCTCACAATGTAACGCATCTAGCACAGGTGTCAGTAATTACTCACAGTAAGTACTATCGAGCATTGGCTGTGGCCCTCATGAGGCCCGCAGGACTGTGGGTGCCAGGACAGAATTAAAAGTAAGATTCTCCAGAGTGAGGTTTTGGCTGCCCATCCTTATAGGACATCTCATCTCAACGAAGTCTGTTTTCTGTATCACAATTGGTTGTTGCAACCAGGTAATTTTCAGGCCCCAGACTGGAATTGCCTCTCACATGGTACCAGGCTGGGCCTTAAGACTCCCTCTCGTTTGGGCCACAGACCTGTTTCAGGGAAGAGAGAATTCCAGCCACAACTCCAAATTCCCAGGCCCCCTGGCCTTCCCTGCCCAGTGAGCTGGTCCAGGGATAGGCATGGCATGATTTCCTGGTTTGTCACCAGTGGTTTTCTCAGAGAGGGAGGTGGGGCTTATCTTTCTTTTTTTCTTTCTTTTTTTTTTTTTTTTTTTTCAAGTCGAGAGGCAGATTTCAAAAGTCTGCTGCTTAAGAAAATTTACTTGTTCAGACACAGTGGTGGGTTTCTTTTCTCTCCCACTGCCTGGTTCAGTTTGTGTTCCCATTCATCTTTTCTCATGTGACTTTTAAAAACCTGGCTTTTTGTGTGTTGCTGCTTTGTCGTTAGACATCATGAGTCGCTATCGAAATAGAAGGGTTGAGACCTCTCAGTGGCCTTACCCTGTGTCAGCTGTAGAGGGGCACTGGGCCATCCTGGGCTCCTGTCCCCATGTCCTCAGATGTGAATGGGCAGTGCACCAGGCCGGCAGTGGACGAGCTACCAAAGGACCCTACTCGAGTCTGGTCTGGACAGAGAATAAGCCAGTGTGATCTCTCACTCATGTGGGGACCCCTTGGTGGGAAGGCAAAATGATCAGAGCTATTGGACTCCTACAGACCCAAGTTCAGACCCCAGCTTCTCCACTGACTCTTAACCTTTCTGAGCCTCAGTTTCCTCATCTGTAAAATGGAGATAATAATAGTATCCATCTCTCAGGGTGCTTATGAAGACAAGGAATGAGAGAATGCATGTAAAACATTTAGCACAATAGTATCATTCTCTGTACTTTTCTGTATGGTTTTATTAAAAATAAAATGCCACCAAGTGTTACGTGAAGCCCCTCACCTTGCAGAAACAAGAAGTGTGTGCTCAGCAAGTAGTGGCTGTTGGTTTGCCAAGCAAGCTGCGGAGCGGTGTTTTAAAAGGCTGCTTCAGGGATTCTCGAATTTGGTGGAGCTATTACAGCCTTTTGTTGCTGTTACAGCTCTTAGCAGCCTGTGCACTGGGCATTCTGCTCTCTCGCTGTGTGTCCTGGGCAAGTCACCAGTCCTTCTGAGTCTCAGGGTCCCATCTGCCAAACAGGAAGAATGATGCCTACCTTTTAGGACTGCTGTAAGAATTAAAAGGGCTCATGAGTGGAAAGGCCTTGGATATAGTAAAATGCTCAGTAAGTGGTCGTTCCTTCCCTCTCACCCCCAGTGCCGCTGGCACCCACCGTGTGCTGGGCAGTGAATATGCAGGAACACGAGACGTGTCATTGCTCTCGGGATCACAAACTGGGCAGTGCTTTTCAAAAACAGTTTTTATCACAACCCACAGTATGAAGATACACTTTATTTCACAATCCAGTTCATACACACTGTACACACACACACACATAATCAACTGAAACAAAACTTTCAAACAAAAATATAACTGGTCACAACCCACTGGATTGATTTCGTGACACAATCATAATCACGATGTTGATTTTTCAGTTTATGAAGGCATAATTGACATACAGTCAAATTCGCCTTTTAGGTGTAAGTTATATGAATTTTTATAATCCATACAGTCATTTGACCACCACATCAAGGCATAGACTTTTTCCGTCACTCCAGAATATTCCCTCATGCCTCTTTGCAGCCAGTCTTCTCCCCAGCCCAGCCCCTAGCAATCACTGATCTGACTTCTGTCTCTATAGTTTTGCCTTTTCCAGAATGTTATGTAAATAGGATCACACACCGTGTAACCCTTTGAGGCTGGCTGCTTTCACTGAACATAATGCTTTTGAGATTCTTCTATGCTGTGTGTGTGTCAGTAGCTAGTTCCTTTATATTGCTGAGTCATGTTCCATTGTATGGATGTACCACAGTTTGTTTATCTATTTACATTTTAGTTTCCAGGCTTGGGCAATTAGGAATAAAGCTGCTGTAATCATTCACCTACAGGTTTTTGCATGGATGTATGTCTTTATTTCTCTGGGATAAATTACTAGGAGTTATTTCTTGCTGGGGATTGCTAGGTCATGCTGAAACTGTATGCCAGACTGCTTTCCACCGTGGTTGTACCATTTTGCATCCTCACCAGCAATGTATGAGAGTCTCCGTTGTTCTGTATACTCACTAGCATTTGGTATTGTCAGATTTTTATTTGAGCCATTTTAATAGGTAGATAGTAATATCCAGTTGTGGTTTTCACTGTCATGTCCCTAAGAACTAATGATGTTGAACATCCTTCCACATGAGTATTTATGATCACTATATCTTCTTTGGTGAAATGTTTGTTCAGATCTTGTGCCCAATATTTCTTTGGGTTGTCTGTTTACTTCTTAGGGAGTTTTGAGCGTTCTTTATATATTCTGGTTAACAATCCTTTATCAGATATGTATTTTGCAAATATTTTCTCCCAGTCTGTGTCTTATTTTCATTTTCTTCACAGTGTCCTTTGAAGAGGGGAAGTTTTTCATTTGGATGAAGTCTAGTCAGTCAGTCATTTTATGGTTTATTCCTTTTGGTTCCTATCCAAGAAATCTTTGCCTAATCCAAAGTCACATAAATTTTCTCCTTGAAGTTTTCGTAGTTTTAAAAAGATTTTACATTTAGGTCTGTGATCTATTATGAGTTAATTTTTTGTGTATGGTGCAAGATATGGGTCAAGGTTCTTTTTCTGCATATGGATGTGCAGTGATCTGCATCTTGATAAAGCCAGGAAGGAGGGCCGTGTGCAAAGCAGATCATAGCATGACCACTCCGTGGGCACTGCCAGGGAGGTCTCTGCAAGGGACCAGGAAGGCCCAAGAGGAGAGCCGTGAACCTGGTGGAGATTTGGGGACAGTCTTACAGAGGCCGTGACAGATAGGCAGGGCCTTAAAGGTTGACAGCAGAGAAAGTGGACAAGGGTGGTCTAAGGACAGCAAAGGCAGGACAGGTACCAGTGTGAGAGTGTGTGCGGTGGTGTTTGGAGGGCCAGAGCTTAGTGTGGGAGGGGCAGGGTTAGAGGTGAGAGGGGACAAGCAAGGCGGTTTGGGCAGGCAGTAGTGCTTCGGGAAGCTCAGTCTGCCGACTAAAGTGGAAGGTGGACAGAAGGAAGGCGGGGAGCCAAGTGAGGATGTAGGGGAGATGAGGCCAGAGCTCCAGGAGTAGCTATGGAGATGGGCTCAAGGAGACAAAGTCTAGAAGAATTTTAGGGATGAGGAGTCAGGGCTGCCTCCCGGGTCTTGGGCTCAGGCAGTTGGGTGGGTGTGAAGAGTTCACAGCAGGTTCAGGGAAAGAGGAATTCTGTGTTAGGCTTCTGGTACCCATGAGATATCCAGGTTGAGATGTCCAAGAGGCAGCCAGGTACACACTGGGGGCTGTCGCTCAGTGATGTTAGTTCATCCCCCCGACCACAAGCCCCCCGCCACACTCATGAAGCTCCTCAGCCCCCGAGAGGTGCCAGTTCCTGCCCCCTTGTGTCATTGTGCCTTTCACAATGGGGTCTGTGCATTTGTGACGATGGACACAATGGTGCTGCCCCTAGAACATAGCACCTGGAGGACTGAGCTCTGTGACTCTTGGGCATGGGGCAAATACCACCAAGAGCACCCTAGACTGGGGGTCCGGAGACCTGCCTTCTAACCAGCCTCCACCCCGGCTGACCCTGCAGCTCTCTCTGCTGCTCTCCTCAGACGAAAGACCAGGAGCCGTGCAGCTGGGGAGCAAGGGGCAGGAAGGCAGGTGCTCTGCTGCTTTTGCAAGCAGAGAAATAGGAGTTTGGGTGCCCACGCAAGGGCTCTCAGGTATGCCTGTCGCTCCTGTCTCCCCCACCCCCACTGCCTTGAGCTCTTCAGCACTAACTTCCGGAGGAGATAAAGACGTCTGTGGCCCACAGAACCCCCAGGAAAGACAGCCCCGCCTCTCCAACGCCTGAGCCTGCTCTTTCCGTGGAGCTGAGCCACTTCACCGAGCCTGGGCCTTAAATCAAGGAGAAAGAGACTGAAAACTAGAATATGCAAATTACTGTCTAGAAAGAAAAGGAAATTCTGGAATGAGGAAGGGGTGGCCCACTCCTGGGTCCAGCTCCTGCCTGGGCCCTCTGGAGAGAGAACTGGCCAGACTCAGCCCTGAGGCCGAGCACCTTCCCCATCAGCGGCCCCGTTTCCTCGGGCCCCTTTCCCCACCCCTCTCTCTTGGACCTCCCCACTGTCTCGCAGCCCATCTGCTCCAGGCTTCTGCTCACGATTTTGTAACTTCATCATGGGCTTGTTTCTCTTCAGACCTTCCAGATGGTTAATGCCTTTCTGCAATATTAAAGTGCGCCATCAGACGGAGAAGGAATCATGAGGGGACCCCTCCCCTCCAGAGAGTTGGGTGGTGCAGCTGAGCATGTCCTCCATCCACCCAGCATGGCCTCCATCCTCTGGGGAGCGTTTCCACGTAGGCAGCCTCCTCAGGAAGCAGACGTGTGGTGAGAAGCACTCTGGCCTGCTCGCCACCCTTGCTGGGTGACTTGGAGAAGTCCATCCTCACACCTCTGTTTTCCCATCTGGACAGTAATAATGCCAGGATTCACTCATTACCAAGTCCCCCAGCTCTTGGTACATGTCCCTTGTCACTGCACCCTTACTGCCTCTTGTCTCGATCTCCCCCACCAGTCTGAGCTCCTCGAGGGCAGCACTGGGGCCGACTCTTCTCTGCGCCCCCACACCCAACATCAGGAAAAGATTGCTGAATCCATTCCACAGGTTGGCTCTTAGGACAGTATCGTGTTGGAAGCTGAGAGCGTACCTCCCCTGCTGTCTAGAACCTTAAAGAGAAGTTAGGCTCCAAGACTTCCAGTTGAAACTGACTCATCAGCCATAGACACTGGAGGCTGTGAGATCAGTGGGGGAATTGGGGGAGAGGGGAGGCTTTGTTAAGGAACGGATAAAGAGCCCTTAGGAAGGGTGCTCAGTGGCAGAGTCCCACACTTGCACTGACCTCGAAGCAAGTTTCAGAGGAGGCTGGAGAGCCATCATGGTGGGAAAGGGCAGGCCACCAAGAGCATCTTCATGGCAAGGCAAGTTGTTACAGGAGGATGAGTGTCCAGAAAAAGGAGTCATTGAGAGTCTAGAGGGCCGAGTGACCCATTGTGGGCCTGGGAGATAGATGGAAATGGCACTAATCACAGCCATTTGTGGCAAATTCTTTGAGATAGAAAAGTAATTAAATTCAGAAGCAATATTGGTACAACAAAAGGAGCACTGGGCTTAGAGTCATAAATCTCAGAGCATTTAAGTACTTGGAGTGTACCCAGTCTTTGGCAAGAAAGCATTTACACGTTTTTCTCTCTCATACTAAGGGACCTGGGTTTGAATCCCGGCAGGGCCGTTGACCTCTCTGAGTACAGGGGATGAATCCCGGCAGTTTTCCTCATCTGCACCATAAGGCTGAATGGTGGTACTGTCTGTGTCAAAAGCTATGCATGCCCATTATGTAAGCAGACATATGTAAGAGCGGGTAACACAGCAGTCAGTCCAGGCACATTGTCTTTCCTTCCTTAGTCCAGTGGTTCTCTGTCCTAACTGAATATTTAGAATCAGGAGCCGGCCCTGTAGCCGAGTGGTCAAATTTGCACACTCTGCTTCAGCAGCCCAGGGTTTCACTGGTTCAGATCTCGGGCGCGGACATGGCAGTGCTCATCAAGCCATGCTGAGGTGGCGTCCCACATAGCAGAACTAGAAGGGCTTACAACTAGAATATACAAATATGTACTGGGGGCTTTGGGGAGAAGAGAAAAAAAAATAGAATCACCGAGGGTGCTTTTTAGAAACACCAATGCTTGGGCCACATTTGAGACCAAATAAAACAACCTCTGGAGGGTGGGACCCAGGCTTCATTTGCTCTTTTTTTTTTTTCTTATTGTTCAACTCCCTAGTGAAACTAATATGCTTTACACAGTGTGGCAGTTGTCAGCCATCTATTTATTCATCAAGTATTAATTCATTTCAACCCCAAGGACTGTAGGCTTGATCTACCATAAGGATTTAAGAACTGTGACTACCCAGATGTTAGGGACTGAATGTTTGTGTCCCCCAGAATTCATATGTTGAAACCCTCACCTCTAATGCGGTGGTATAAGGAGGTAGGACCTTAGGGAGATGCTTAGGTCATGAGGGTAGAGCCCTCATGAACAGGATTAGTGCCGTTATAAAAGAGACTCCAGAGAGCTTTCTTGCCCCTTCTGCCGTGTGAGGACACAGTGAGATGATGGCCCTTACCAGACACCAAATCTGCCCACACCTTGACCTTGAACTTCCCAGCCTCCAGAACTAAGTAAATGAGAACTAAATAAGTAAGTGAGAAATAAATGTGTGTTACTTAAGCCACTGAGTCTATGGCATTGTGTTATACCAGCTCAGCAGACCAAGATATCAGATATGATCAGGTAATGGTCATTTCTCACCTTTTTCCTTCTCTAGGTACTTCCCAGCACCCAGCCTCCTGCCATGTCTGACCCCATCACGCTGAACGTCGGGGGGAAGCTCTACACAACCTCCCTGGCAACCTTGACCAGCTTCCCTGACTCCATGCTGGGCGCCATGTTCAGTGGGAAGATGCCCACCAAAAGGGACAGCCAAGGCAACTGCTTCATTGACCGTGACGGCAAAGTATTCCGCTATATCCTCAACTTCCTGCGGACCTCCCACCTGGACTTGCCTGAGGACTTCCAGGAGATGGGCCTGCTCCGCAGGGAGGCCGACTTCTACCAGGTGCAGCCCCTGATTGAGGCCCTGCAGGAGAAGGAGGTGGAGCTCTCCAAGGCCGAGAAGAATGCCATGCTCAACATCACTCTGAACCAGCGTGTGCAGACGGTCCACTTCACCGTGCGTGAGGCACCCCAGATCTACAGCCTCTCCTCCTCCAGCATGGAGGTCTTCAACGCCAACATCTTCAGCACCTCTTGCCTCTTCCTCAAGCTCCTCGGCTCCAAGCTCTTCTACTGCTCCAATGGCAATCTCTCCTCCATCACCAGCCACTTGCAGGACCCCAACCACCTGACTCTGGACTGGGTGGCCAATGTGGAGGGCCTGCCAGAGGAGGAGTACACCAAGCAGAACCTCAAGAGGCTCTGGGTGGTGCCAGCCAACAAGCAGATCAACAGCTTCCAGGTCTTTGTGGAGGAGGTGCTGAAAATCGCTCTGAGTGATGGCTTCTGCATCGATTCTTCTCACCCACACGCTCTGGATTTTATGAACAATAAGATTATTCGATTAATACGGTACAGGTAAAAGGACCCAAGCCACATTGGAGGGGGGCTCCCAAGAAGCTCCATGTCGGCCAAGACCGTGGAGAGTGTCTCGCTGATGGTGTGAGGCAGGGCACTATACTAATCTGTATTAATCACGTAACAGGACTTGATTCCCTCATGATGCAGTCCACCTATAGGAATCCATGTGTCCTCTCAACAGAGCCACCTTTTTTATTGCCATTTTGAGCTGGAGATGGGCAGTTTGTTAGGACAAGTAAAGTCTGCTGATGTGTCCTAAAGGAGGTCACAGGAGGACTTTTTGGCTGGACAAAGGAGCAGTGGTTTTGTCATGGGCTCCATCTCTGTACCACTAGGCACTGCCTCACTTAGCCATCCGTGAAAAGAACCCCTGGTGGAGGGGATGGGGTGAGAACAAGAGCCTCCCCTCAGTTTCCCAGGACAGAAAGTACCCAGAGATTCCCATCCCGCCTGCTCCTCCGTCCAAGGATGCCGCCGGGACCTTGGACTTGTTTGCCCAGGGGTGACCATGTCTGTCTGGCTTGGAACTGCAGTGTGTTCTCAGAGCTGTGTTTCTGGAGAGATCTGAGCTGTGGCATGGCCTAGAAGAGTGAACCTCCAGGCAAGGTTCAGAAGATGGGGATATCTCTCTTGACTAGGCCAAATCTAGGCATTTGGGGATTTCTGGCTTCAGAAACAGGTCACTGTCCCTGCGAAGGTTTGAAAATCTGGAGCCAGTGCAATGAAAGGCACTTCATAATGTGGCCTGTTACCTGACTCTTGTAATCCTTTCCCCAAGAATTTGAAGTGTCATTGAAACAGGTCATTTTAAAGAAATAGCCTATGGACTCTCAGGGTTGGAAAATCGATTCAGTGGTTGCCTCGTCCTCCCCCCGCCCCAGCACACCCTAGCGCATTTGGGGCTGCGCCCCCCCCCCCCCCCCAGTATCTCCAAGCAATCACCTATTTCTGCTTGCATACCTCCAGTGATGGAAAGCTCCTCATCCCCAAGGCAGCCCCTGCCGGTGCCAGCCCCTGCCAGTGCTGGCTGTTAAAAGTGCTTCCTTATATTGAGCCAAAATCTGTCCTTCCACTCCCATTTCCTTGTCTTGGTTCTAGACATTCCTCCTCACCCAAATATGTATTTTCTCTTTCAAAATACAGACGGTCCCCAAGTTAACGACGGTTCGACTTAAGATTTTTCAGCCTTACCATGGTGCCAAAGTGATATGCATTCAGTAGAAACTGTACTTTGAGTTTTAAATTTTGATCTTTTTCCCAGGCTAGCGATACATGGCCCGATCCTCTCTCGTGATTCAGGGCAGCAACAGCGAACCACAGTCAGCCACACGATCACGAGGGTAAACGACCCACACACTTACACCCATTCTGTACCCGCACAACCATGCTGTTTTTCACTTTCAGTACAGAATTCAATAAATTACATGAGATAGTCAACACTTTATCATAAAATGGGCTTTGTCTTAGATGATTTTGCCCAACTGTACGCTAATGGAAATGTTCTGAGCATGTTTAAGGTGGGTTAGGTGTATGAAATGCATTTTCAACTTAATGATATTTTCAACTCACGATGGGTTTATTGGGACGTAACCTCATCGTAAGTCAAGAAAGATCTGTAGTCACCTTGAGAGGCCAGACACTCACTCTGAAAATATTATTAGGATTCCTGTTTGAGATCTGTCTTCAGAGCCAAGGTTAGCCCCCTTCCATCCCCTGTAAGTCAACCCCATTTTGTTGTGACTTCACTTCTTTGTGATCCCCCATTTCACCCACCTTCCTCACCAAGGCTGGCTCTGCATAGCTATTGACCATCTTCTGTTGGAGGGTGAAGAAGTGCTGCCAGAGGAAGGAGACCAGGGTCTCAGAGACTGTGTGCAGCGAGGAGCCCAGGAGTGGTCTGAACCATAGCACTACCCTTGGAGTAAGTGTCCAGCCCCTAAGACACTGTCCTGAAGGAGGTGGCCTTCCCCTGTGGTACTGTGTCTGGTCATAACCAGCCATGGACCTCCTTGGGGTGAGATCCAGGGCAAGACACCTGGCGCCACCACTTCCCAGCGGGTGATGAGCAGTGCAGGCCTCGAAACTGCACATTATGAATTCATCCCTGGAGTGAATATGGCCTTGGGCATCCTAGAGTCTTCCCCACTGGGCAGGGGCCCTCAGACAAAGCCAGGGAAGCCTGGTGACACTGGTGGCACCGGGAGATGGGCTGAGGAAGGGGCTTCCATAGTTGTACCCTGTGAATAGGGAGCTTGTACACTGGGCTGTGTAGTAAAGGCCTTTTCCCCCTACAGTAGGACCCAGGAGTCCTTGACAGCTGTCCCAGACCACCAGGCCAATGGTACTTGGGAAAGCCACTTAGGAGAACCCAGTTTAAACCAGACAGCAGAAGCTGTGACCACAACAAACCAGTTTAAGGAAGAAATCTTGTAAATCACCATTTCCTTTTTTCTTCTCCATAAAAATTCCCTTTCTCCCTCTTTTTGGTGTTTCTTAATTTAAGCAGCTTGACTTTAGACAAAGTAGAGGACCTGTGAAGCCACTAATGTGCTGTGTGACTTTATGCAAGTCACTCACCTCACTGAGCCACCTCCATTTCTTCATCTGTGAAATGGGCGTAACAGTAATACATAAGCCTACCTACCTCACAGGGCTGTTGTGAGGATCCAATGAAATGATGTATGTGAGAATACAGTATAAATGATAAACGGTTTTTATTCTTTTGTGTCTGCTTATAAGGGAAGAAACTCTGGCCTTGGAGTCTGCCTGACCAGGGTTTGAGTTCTGACTCCATCACACGCTGTGTGACCTTGGACAAGTCACTGGGCCTCTCTGATTTGTTTCCTCATCGATAACAACCCCCATCTCCCAGGGTTATGTGACTTAAATGAGTGAGTATATGTGAAAATTCCTAGCTAGGCCTGGCAGACGTGAGCTCAATAAATGCACTTTCAGGAGGTAATACTGAAGGACTGATGTGTGGGGGACACCACGAGCTGACACTCGAACAAGCCCTCCGGGAGCACTCGGGCTGTGGGCCCTGAGGATGGTGGGAACAGCCACAAATAAGTTCAGTCTAGAAAAAGCTTAGAGGTTCACACAGCATATTGTGGGAAAATGAGCAAAGAGAGCTCAGTTCTCAGTAAGGGTGTAACAGATGGCCGAGCTGGGCCAATAAGGGTAGTGGGACCGTGACAGAATGAGCTAATGAGGGCATGGTGGGCCCAGGAAGCTGCACGAGCAGTGGCCCAGGAGCCAGGCAGGGTGGGTGACCGAGGAAGGGTGAGCCTCCACACACAGCCACAGCACAGGGAGCGACAGGTGGTGCACTGCTCGCGCTCAGGGGCCCGCGTCTCACTGAGATGAGTGCAGCCATCTGCTCGGCAAACCGTGATTAAGAGAAGCCTGAGCGGTGCCGACAGCAGCAGCCTAGAGGGGTGTGAGTAGGAGTTAGTGTGGACTGGGAGGCAAGGATGTGCTTCTTATTGTGAGCCCCTCACTGCCCCAACAGGACCCGACGGAGATCAGTGATGTCGACCAGACTCAGTTCATTCAGCCTTTTGCACAGCTGAGAGCTTTGTCCCAACTGGAGGGCACTGCCGGGCACACGTGAGCTTGTCAGCTCTGTTCCTGCCCCAGGTGTGATGCCAGGCATGGCATGCAGAGGGACCGTCAGGAAGGGTGCTTGAGGGAACCCTAAGGCACCCTGGTGTGACCACTTCGTGAGGCCTGCCACCAAACAGGGCCCCTGTATGCCCAAAGGCCAGCAGTGGCCACCATCTCAGGGGCCACTCCCTGTGACCTCACACCCTCAGGACCACCTAAAGCCCTTTGCCCTTTTATGAAGGGCCACCCTGTGACCCTCTATTCTGCCTTCGAGCCACAGCTCCCTGCGCAGAGGTGGCCATTGTCCCATCCCGTTGTTCCCAACTCCCCGCTCCGCCCACACCTCAATGCCCCACACAGCTCTGCAGGCCAGGGTGCAGTCGCTCTGCTTTGTAAACGTCAGTATGGCCTAAATCAACGCTTTTGTAACTGCCCCTGTGATCACCCCAAACTTGCAGCTTTCTTTTTACAAATTACCCCTAAAACAGGCAGCTGTGAGTGGGGGCTTGGCCAAGATCAGCCTTAGACCAATCTCCTGGCTCACGTGGCCAGAGCACCAGCCCATCCCTTTCCTGAACTGCTTTTCTCTTCATGCCGATGCCTGAGTCCCACGGGGCTCAGGGATGATGGGGGCACCTGGCAAGGAAACGAGGCCCCATGATTGTCTGCAGAGAAGGACAATCTTGATAACGGGACCATCAAAGGGAGGGGCCCCGGCTTGTATCCAGGCCCCATGGGGTCCTGACTCTGGCAGCTCCATCTGCCCGGACAGCCCAGTGACCTCACCTCTCCTTCAGAACCTTCAGGACAGTGTGGCACCAAGCAGAGAGCTGTGGAGACAGTCTGGTGACATGCTCACCCTAGTCTAGGGCACAGGGACCAAGAGGGGCCCTGAGGACAAAAGTTGGCCTGGGAAGCCAGAGGATCACTGAGTAACCCTTAGCACCCAGGACCCCCACCTGACACCAAGGACAACAAAACAAGCTCTGCGGGGCCACTGTCTGGCTCTGACTTCTGGGCAGAAGCATGTCCCCAGCCAGGTGTGTCTGACCCTCACTGCCCTCTCTCCCGGTCCTGTATCCCACCGACTTTCCTGACCCTCCCTCCCCAATATACAGGGCGTTTCAAAGCCTTTGTCAACATTTCCCAGTTAGCTAGCAGCCTTAGAGTGTTCCAGCTCATTCTTACACCAGGTCCCTCCCCAAAGCCTAGGTTCCCTTTGACTAAGGTGTGGGGTAAAGGCACAGTTGAGTCACATTTGAAATCCTTTAGAGATTCTGCCACCTAAAGGCAAAGGTTAATGTGTTGTGACATGAGTACTCCCTCCCCAATCCCAGTTAGTTCACTTTATAAATCCAATATTGGATTTGCTTAATGAACACCCTGTTGTTTGGCACCTCATAGGTGCCAGTTCCTAGTTTCCTTTCACGGAACCATAGAATGCACAGGCAATGCCATCCCACACCTCCGCCTGGGCTGTCCTTAACTACTTTGTCTTCAGAGCAAACATTTGCTCATCCTTCAACACTCCGCATGAGCCTTGCCCTTTGGCTCATCAAGCAGAGTTAGTCCCAACCCCCCTTATATGGCCCTATACCTGGGGAGGGCTTGATCACCACTCTACAGCTGTTCACAGGCAGTGCTGTGCTGGTAATTACTTAACAACCACCTCTCAGGGAAAAGCCCTGATTTATAGCGCTGGTCGATTTCCATTGTGTGAATACTCTCACCATGGTGGATTTCAGGTCACCACCGTGATATCACTGATCATCGAGGAAGAGAGGCACAGGGTGGGCTCCGGAGAGCCAGAGTGAGGCTGCCCCAGCATCTCTCCATGTCCCCCGCTGAACTGCGTGCTTGCCAGGGCAGGGGCTCTGTCTTCTCTTTGTATCACCAGTGCCTAGCACACAGAAGGTGCTCAATGTTTGTTTGAGGGACCTCTGCCACCTGTGGAATGAGACATTTTTGCCCCCATGATGTCCTCTCTTAGTCAAACTCCGTCTTGCTCAAACTTTTTTCTATAGCACAAGAAAAAGTCCAAAGGCTTCAACCCCCTCTAAGAGCACGGATTCTGGAGACAGACTGCCTGGAATCAAGTCCCAGCTCTGCCACTTAAGGGCTAGGTGACCTTGGGCGAGATACTCAACCTCTGTTTCCTTGTCTGTAAAGTGGAGGTAATAGTACCCACCTCATAGGGTTGTTGCAAGGGTTTGATGAGGAATAAATCAATAGCTTTCTGAACAGTGCCTGGAGTGTAGTAAGTGCTATACTTACTACATTACTTATTATCATTATTATAATTTTCTGTCCTCATCCTTCATTGCTATCTTATTTGCCCACTCCCTCAGTGTCCCTTGCATAATATACATAGATTTCCACCTCCTGACCTTTATCCAAGCCACTCCCACTGCTTGAAGCGTCCTACCCTCTCCTCTCCTGTGACCCAAAACCTGTCCATCCACAGTGGACACCCTTTTCACCCTCCACCGCTCTCTCACATAGGCCTTCCTCCTCTAATCTTCCAGAGCCCTTCTGGTTGGCATCTCCATGGGTCTGAGAATCAGATCTCATTACATGTTCTGTTTATTCACATACTCTGTTAAGCACCTGCCGTCTGCCAACCCCAGGGCTGGGCTGTGGGAAATCAAAGATGAACCCTGAACATTCCTCCCTCAGGAGTGTGGTGGGAGAGCGAGACGGGTGAACGAATTCCAATATGGTGGGCAGTGCGAAGGTGGAAGTTGGCTCCAGGTGGAGTAGACCTCAGAGATGGGATGGCCAGCATTAGCAATAACGCCTCAGAGTACACCCCACTGTACAGCTTACAAAATGCTTCACTTCCTCTTTCTCATTTAATCCTCACAACAAGGCTCTGAGAACAGCAGCACAGGAGGGACTTTTTTTCAGAGATGAGGAAACAGGTTCAGAGAGGTAAAATGACTTGTCTGTGACCACACTGTGTGTAAGTACAGTGTCTAGCACATAGTAGGCCCTCAGCTAATTATGAAATTGAAGTAAATGTCATTTAATTCAAGTTAAGTGATCAAGTTGAGGCGAGAACCCAGTCTGAATCCTTCTTCAGAATTATTTCCATTCAACTGCGAGGCCCAGGACAGAAGCAGGTTTCCAAGTGCCAGGATTCTGAGCCAGGCTTTCCCACAGATGTTCCAGGTGACCTTGGGCAAAGCACTTCACCACCCTGGGCCTGAAAGCTTCCTTGGCAAAATGCAGCAAGGTAGAGCTCAGCTCATCCACCAGCTGAAAGTCTCTTCTGGCCACAGCTGGTTGGAAGAATGACCCTCCTCGCTCTGGAGCTGTGTGAGCAGAGACCAGAAGATCCCCTGACGGGGCTGTCCTGGGGTTCAGGCCCGGCCCCGGCCCCACGTTTCTTCTCCCAGCCGTTCATCCTGTGAACATCATACTTGGCGATGGAGCAGTCCTGGGATTTTTGTATTTTCTCTATTAAGTGCTGCTGGGGCTACAACGACCAGGCAAAGTGGAGTCGCTCAGGTGGCATGTCACACTACTGACACTCCCCTGAGCAAAGTCAGAAAGCGTTGTGAGGCTGAGGCTCATTCCACTGAAACATGGTGCCCCCACCTCCTTAGAGGAGGAGGCGGATGAGACAGGCCGAGCCCTCCCATCACCCCTCCTGAGCAGGCACAGAGGCTCCCTCACTTGCCGCCAAGAGAGAGGACTGTCAGAACGTGACATTCATTGGCCATTTTTTGGCATAGACTCTGAGAATTTTGTACTAGGAGGAAACTTAGGACTGACCATCAAAGGTGAAGAGAAAAGAGAACCGGTTTGGAGTCAAGCAGACCAGGTCTAAATCCTGCCTCTGCCATGTGACCTTGGCAAGCACCCTCGTCTTTCTCAGTCTCAATGACCTCATCTAGGAAGTGGGGATAAAAATACTTGCATTACCTACTTCATTCAGTGATGATAAGGACTAAGTGAGAAAATGCACGGAGAGCACCTAGCTCCCTCCTTTTTGCTCTCCACACTGGACGGGGCTCTCTCCTAAAGCAGGGACCACCTCTCCTGCCTCTGTATCCCCAGCCTTCAGCATACTGCCTGCAAAGGAAGCTCCTCAGTTCACATTTGTTGAATGAATGACCAAACTCCACTGCTTTACCCATGAGGAAACAGGTCCAGAGTGGTGGAGGGACTTGTGCCCTACTTACACAGCCAGGGAGGACCCCAGGAGCTCTGAGCCCCAGTCCTCTCTCTCCCATACACTACTGGTGCATGCAACGTTCAGCAAAGCCCTCTTTGCATATTGGAGCTTTTCTTCTTTCAACTTCTTGGTTGGTGAGTAGCAGCCTTAGAACCAGAAGGCAGGTCTTTTGGGCACCAAAGCCATGAGCTCATTTTACGAGGCCCACCAAAAACTCAAGTGGGGCCTAAGCAGCTTTTTGGACCTGTTTCCCAGCCATGGGTTTAGCTAGTTCTGCAAGTGAGGAGCCTTAGTTGGGATAATGCCTTACCAGCCTACTTCCCTGCCTAAGTCGGACATTGAACAACAGCCAAAATCTGAGGCGGAAGGCCAAATGGCCTTGCCTGCTCCTCTTGTTGTCAAAAGCAAAGAAACAGGACATGCTCTCATTCATCAATTCTAAGACATGTATTTTTTGAAATTCCAGCATCTCTGAAATTAGGATGAGGCCTAACAATTGACAGTATCTTACAGTTAGCAGTGACAGCATTTATTCCTTTGTGGTGGAACATAAAATAAATTTGTGTCTTGAAATTGTCTTAAATTAGATGAAATCCAGCATGAACCAGCTTGCGGTGTCACTGCAGGTCTGTGCACTGTGGCCCTCGGCTGTTTAGACTCTGGAGGCTCACTTCTTCTGAGCTTGTTGCCCCCAGCCCAGCATCCTTATTTCACAGATAAGGAAAATGCCAGGGCCACGAAGCCAGTCAGTGGCAGAGCCGGGTCAACGTCCTGTGGCCTGGACCTGCTCCTCCCCACCTCCCTCCCCAGCGCCCAGCAAGGGGCCCTCACTCTGCCACGCTGAGTAATAAGATCAACAACGATAATAGCTAACACTTGTGAGCACTAATGAGCCAGCCACATTCTAAGTACTTTATTAACAGTTTTAATCCTCACCAGAGCCCTGTGAGATAGGAACAATTTACTGTCCCCATTTTATAGGTTAGTGTTATAGGCTGAATTGTGTCCCCCCAATTTATAAGTTGAGGTTCTCATCCCTAGTACCTCAGAATGTAACTGTATTTGGAGATAGAGTCTTTAAAAAGGTAATTAAGTTAAATGAGGTCATATGGGTGGGCCCTAATCCAGTATGACTGGTGCCCTTATAAGAAGAGGAGATGTGGACACAGACAGACAAAAACAGGGAAGGCCACATGAAGACACGGGGAGAAGTCAGCCACCTGCAGGCCAAGGAGGGAGGCCTCAGAAGAGTCCAACCCTACTGACACTTTGATTTTGGACTTCTAACCTCCAGAACTGAAACAAAATAAATGTCTGCTGTTGAAGGCACCCAGTCTGTGGTACTTTGTTATGGCAGCCCAAGCTGACCAGGACAGCGAGAAAGCTGAGCCACAGAGAAATAAAACAGCCAGCAAGAGGCTGAGGGCGGACTCTGCACTCAGGCAGTCGGCTCCACAAGCCCTGCTCCGAACCACCGCCTCCACCGCTGGGAAGGCATCGCAGCTCCAGCCCAAAGCAGAGCCCGTGCCCGAGGCTGCTCCTGCTTCTCAGCCTCCAGGCAGCCTGGACGGGCTTCTGGCGGCATCTCTGCCTGGGATTCCTCCAGCCGAGTGTGGTGTGGAAAACTGGGATGGGCCTGGGGCAAAGAAGATGGACCACAATGGTGGAGTTGAGAACAGAACACACACACACACACACTCACATACCCCTTGTTCACAGGGTTCTTGTCTCCTAGAGCACAGTTCTTTCTGCCTCTTCACACTGCCTTAGAATTACATCAAGAAGGCAAACAGTCTGATGTTCAACTCTGGTGTGAATCTTGTCATTAAAAATCCAGAGGAAGGGGCCGGCCCGGTCGCATAGCGGTTAAGTTCACACGTTCCACTTCTCGGCAGCCCCTGGGTTCGCCGGTTCGGATCCTGGGTGTGGTCATGGCACTGCTTGGCAAAAGCCATGCTGTGGCAGGCGTCCCATGTATAAAGTAGAGGAAAATGGCCATGGATGTTAGCTCAGCCCCAGTCTTCCTCAGCAAAAAGAGGAGGATTGGCAGTAGTTAGCTCAGGGCTAATCTTCCTCAAACAAACAAACAAACAAACAAAATCCAGCACAAACTGGGGCCAGCCTGGTGGCGTAGTGGTTAAGTTTGCTCACTCCGCTTTGGTGGCCTGGGGATCGCCAGCTCAGATCCCAAGTGTGGACCTACGCACTGCTTATCAAGCCATACTGTGGCAGGCATCCCACATATAAAGTAGAGGAAGATGGGCACGGATGTTAGCTCAAGGCCAGTCTTCCTCAGCAAAAGGAAGAGGATTGGTGGCAGATATTAGCTCAGGGCTGTCTTCCTCACCAAAATAAAACAAAAAAAAATCCAGTGCCAAGTAACAACTACCACTGGCCAGGCACCATCAGGAGTAACGTATATGATCTCATTTAATCTCAACAACAATCTGAGACCATCATAACTGTTATAACACCCATTTTCAAGTGAAGACACTCAGGCCCACATAGATTAAATGGCCCAAGGGAATAAAGCCAGAAAGTGGCAGAGCTGAGATTTGAGACCAAGACTCTCTGAGGCAGAAGCCCAGAGCCACCAAGTTGCATAACTCCAGGGGGCTCTATTCACATAAAATAATAGAATACAATATGACTGCTTCTCCTTAGAATTGTGCAGCCTCCCACCCCACAAGCCTCCCTTTTTCCTACCCTCCTAGTCTTTCCAATCTAAGGATATAGGTGCCATTTCCTGAGCCACTTCTGGGGCAGGTACTGTTAGGCCTGAGGGCAGAGACCCGAGGCCGCCCTCCTGGCTGGCATTGCCCATGGAGGGAGATAGGCAAGTAAACAAATGATTTCCACACTGTGAACTCACTGCTCTGTTAGAAGGGCAAAGGTGAGAGGGCTCAGGGAGAGCTGAGAGAACTAGGGACCATGTTGGAGAGGAAACAGTCAAAGATGCCTCACCAAGGAGGACACCCTTATGATGGGTACTGAAGGATGAGTAGAAGTTTCCTAGGCAAACAAGGCAAGGAAGGGCATTTTGGTCATAAAGGACATCATGTGCAAATAATAATAGCTAATGTTGATTAAGCACTCATGTATGAGGCATGAGGCTGAGCACTATACTTGCATTATCTCATTCTGCCCTCACAACAACCGTATGCAACAGGTACTACAATCAGTTTCATAGTTGACAAAACTGAGGCTCAGAGAGGGTAACTTGCTCAAAGTCACACAGCTGGTAAGTGGTAGGACCAGGATTCCAACCCTGATCTGTTGTCTCAAAAGCCTATGTTCTCACCACTAACATGTTACCGTCATTGTACAGAAGCCTGGAGTTGAAAGTTGATAACAGAACTTTAATGTTTCCTTAATAATTTCGCTGATTTTTCCAGCTGTGACTAATGGTGATCAGCTCTTTCTTCAGCCCTTTCTGAGCAGAGGGTGAGGGGAGTTTCACATCCTACGACACAGTGGACTCATTTGGCAGTGAGATGGGGCAAGAGAGGATGTGCCCAGAGCTTGTTTACATCTGGAAGCTTCTGGGGCCTTGTGAAATTTTCAATTTCTTTTGCTTTGCCTTAGAGAAAAATCCAGACAAACCAGAAAACATTTCCTCTCCAAAGGCCCCACCATTTTAAGAAAAAGGAAGGAGGACCCATTTAGTGAATTCCATCCTAGTAGACTTGGTGCCCTGCTGGCCAGAGGCCCCGGCTTGAGTTTGGAGTGTTTTGTTCTGCTGTTCTCGAGGACTGGGTCAGCAAAATACATCCCAGGCTTGCTTGTCTATTTTTCCCTGTTGCCTCATGACTCCCAGAGAAGACTTGCCAAAACTCACTCTCCCACTGGCACTCTCAAAGAAGTCCTCTTTGGGGTGAGATGTAAGACAGAATTCAGAAAGCCTCAAAGATGCATGAAGACTTTTCCAAACGTTCCGTGAACAGACAGGAGGGTTGGTGTATGGGAGTCCTGGGATCTGGCCTTTGGCTCTTTCTCTCACTCACTTTGTGATATAGACAGGTCCCTCTACCTTTCTGGATTTGTTTCCTTGTGTGTGAAACAGTGGGGTCAGTCACTCATTCAACAATCAGGAACAAAGGACCTTCCACATACCGGCACTGTGCTGAGGGCTGGGGATACCGAGGCATGAGACATGGTCCCTATTTCAGGAGAGCTCTTAGTCCAGGGTTGGGAGAAACTAGCAAAGGGAGCAAAGAGCAGAGAGGGGCAGCCTCCCTCCCTGGTTGAAGAGGCAAGTGGGGTCAGGGACATGACATCTGGGCTGGACTTTAAAGGGCAAGTAAAGTTTGCTACAGCCAGAAACTGGGGCAGAGCATTCCAGCAGAGCGCGGACTCCAAGACTGGAAAGAGCACGACCTGCTCTGAAACAGAGGCACTGGGCGGGGTCGGGGGAGGGTGGCTGGGAACAGTTGAGGGTCTGGGAAGACTGCCTGGCTTCAAGTCCTGGCTCTACCACTTGCTGGCTATGTGACCTCCAGCAAGGTACTTCACCCCCTTAGCCTGATTTCCTCATCAGACAATTGAGGATGATAATATACTCACCGGATAGGGTTCTGTAAGGATTAGATGAGTTGATACATGTAAAACACTTAGAACAACACCTGGCACCTATTACACACTCATTGAATGATAATTATCAATATTGCTGTTATTCTGTGTAATTACTCAAGGCTAGAGACTAGCTAGAGTCTAGGCTAAGGGAATAGGCCAAAGTGTACTCTGGGATCAGATTATGAAGGTTTTGTGTGTTAGGTTCATTCAGTTCAATCCCTGAGTATTTCCTGTTTATCTGGCACTGGGGATGCAGTGCTCAATAAGAGACATACCTGCCTCTAAGTCATCGCCACAGAGAAGGGCTGCCAGGCGGTGTTGAGGGAGGGCAGAAGCAAAGGTGAATGTAGTGGACGCAATCCATGCGGGTATGTGCCTTTCATCATCATGCAGCAACTACGCAAAAGAAAAGGGACCTGTGCTGGCGGAGCCCGCATTCAAAGATGCAGATACCCTCTTCTCACAATTCCACGTGGCACAGCTGTGACCAGACATGAGCAGTGAACAAGACTTTCCCTGGGGCTCAGGGGATGGCAAATTGAAAACAAACATTAAGAACAACATGAGCTAGATCACCGTCAGAAGGTCAGGTCTACTCCCCTTCAGCATGGAGTGCCCCATGGGAGGCCTCATGCTGCGTGTGTATCAGAGGCCATTTGCCAATCCCACCCAAAGGTCCTAATCAGCCTGTGTAGATGGCTCTGAGTTCCAACCCCTAGAAGGAGACCTGGAGAGACAGCTAGTCTCTCACTTGCCCATCTCAGGCATATCCTTCACAATGAGTTTCTCTCTTGTGCTTAACTGTTCTCTCACAATTGTTGCAAAGAATCATCACCTGCTTAAAGGAGAGACTAATCCTCCCACGAGGACAGGACCTTACCCTCTGGCCTCAGGATAGCCAGTCCCTTAGAAAACTAGATGGTAAACGGATTGTAGCAGAGGCTGCTGGTTGTCCCTCAGTACCCATTTTCCCCTACTTCTCTCTCTAATAGAACTCATGAATTTTAGCCAGGGACTTGGCCACTAAGAAGAAAGACCATATTTCCCAGCCTCCCTTGCAGCTAGGTATGGCCATATGACTAAAATCTGACCAACAGGAGGTGAGGAGAAGTGGTGTGGGTAACTTGTAAGACATGTCCCTGAAGGGAGGGAATGTGCCCCTCTTCGTCCCTTCCGGTTTTCTACTTGCTGGAATGGCACACATGTGGCAGGAACAACCATCATGGACCATGACATGAAGGCCACATGCTGAGGATGGTGGAGCTACAGTAGAGAAGGAACCTGGGTCACTGACATCGTGGAGTGCTGTACCAGCCCTGGACTTACTACCTCAACACTTTTCTATGAGAGAGAGAATAAATGTCAGCCTTATTTAAGCCACTGTTAGGTTATTTTCACTTGTAGCCAAACCTAATCAAAACAAATACGTTCACCTTATCTATACAAGGGAAATATGTTAAGAGCAGGGGGATTGTTTTACCCCAAGCCCACCTATGTGTCAAGAGCCCCTTTCTGAAATTGGTCTTTCTGCCCTGAGCCTGGGGTCCAGTGAGCCTAGAAGGCACTCTGATGCTCCAGCTTTCCCCTGATCCCTGGGTTGGCTGAGTTCCTCTGCCAAGGGCCAAAGCTTTGTCCTGAACCCCAGGTCCCTTGCCTGGGTCCAGAAACCTGTCCAGCTCTGGCAATCTCTCTATCTGCACTCTGGCCCCTGGACTCATCTCCCCAGTTGGAGGTTGAGGCTCTGCTTCATAAGGACAACTTCCCAGGGTCAAAGATGCTTCCTGCCACCTGTTAGGGTATGGACCTTGCAGGTGAGGCATTTTCAGTAGGAATTGGGCAAACTCTTTGACATGCCTCACTGAAGTAGTGCCTAAAGAGTCCAAGCTCTTCTGGCAAATCTGTCATGAGGCAGTTCAGCCTCTGTTCCCTGCATTTTCCACCTGCATTAAACAGTTGGATAACCAGAAGTCTCAGATTGGTCCTCATGAGTCCCCTAGCTTACAGTCAGGATTTATGTAATCATGGTGTTCATCCTCACTCTTCCCATGATGTCTGGTGCGGCCTAGATCCCTCTGGGAACTTTCAGTGTTCATGAACTTCACAGAAAGGGGCATAAGATGCCAAGGGCTCACGGGAGAAGGTGCGATAACAATCATCTCCAAAGGGGCTGGGGCAGAGGTAGCATTAACAAGCTCTGGCCTCCATGCTCCTCACAAGACGCCTATGACGAGATGTGGGTTGTCATGGCAATGTAGGGCTGGGAGTTGGCCATTGGGAGAGGACTGTGTCATGTTGCAAAGGAAGATGGGATACTAGAGACATACACAGTTTGATCAAAATATACCCCACTGAGCTCAGTGGGAGATGTCCAGAGCTTGTTCCTGTGATGCTTAAGTAGCATGAGCCCAGTACAATATCTAGTACTTCCTCATATTATCCTCAAGACCCCAAGGCTCATGTCTTCTCAAAAGGGGCTCTCAGTGAGGGAAAACATTTCTGCTACAGAGACTCCTACAACTGTGCCCAGCCCCATACTCCAAACTGGACTCCAGATGCCAGTGCCATGTAGGTCCTATTCAAGCCAGGACTACTGGGCATGTTCCACAGTGGGACTGCACCCTCATCTGTGCCTCACCCTTCTCTCCACGTTGGCCTACCACTGAGACCTCTGCATCTCTCCTGGTCAGGCCTGGGAAGCTCTAAGAGAGCCTTTGCACATGAACTTCATTCATTCTCTTTATTTGTCCCAATGTGCCAAATCTACCCAATTCTTTAAGATCTAGTTCAAATAGCCCCTCCTCCAGGAAGCTTTCCTTAGTTCCCCCTCCTAAGCTCCTATTGTTATTATTAACAATAACAACAAATAATAATAGTAATTCATTAAGCCCTTACAAAGAGCCAAGCACCCCATGCTGTTATTTACAAACGTAAATCAGTCAACCGAATCCTCACAATGACCTTCTGAGATTAGTGTTATCTCCATTCTATAGATGAGGAAACTGAAGCTGAAAGAGGTGAAGTGATGTGCCCAAGGTCAGAGAGCAGGTGAGTGACTGAGTCAGGAGTTGAGCACAGGTGTAGCCACTAACCACTGCACTGCACTCTCCCACTGGAAGTGAGCACTTACTTCTTGGAACTGTCCTGGCTCTTTACCTGGACTCTCTTAGGGCAGGATAATTCCCTGACCCACTCCAGCTCTGACACCCTAGGGTTCTGGGATCATCAGAGGGAGTGGTGAAGGGGACACAGAACCTTCTTGGTGACTCTTGAGGAAGTATGGCCAGCACTTCTGTTACTGGACTCTTTTCTGAAAAAGCATCCTCCCCCACTCAGCCCTTTATGCAGGGTGCAGCTTTAGAATTCCTGGACTCAGCTTCTGGATATCGATTGTTTGCAGGAAAGAGTCAGCAATTTGTGGTTTCCCGACAATGGCTCTGTGTTCTATTATAGAACTGGGCCTGTTTGCATTTCCATCATCAGGCAGGGCACAGGCTTGGGGTCTGGCCCACCCTTTTGCCTGGTGACCTGGAGCTATTCTGTGGTCAGGTCATCTGCCAGAACCCTTCAGAGTGGAGAACACAGGACAGGACAGATGGCCCAGCTGGGCTATCAGGAAGAAAAACTCAAACAAAGCTGTAGCTCTTGCCCAGAGAAAAGATTGCTATGATGTCTGTTTTTGAAATGCGTATTTTGGTACTTTAAAGGAAAAAAAGTAGGTTCAAATCCAGGGTGACAGGGTCCATAAGAGGGTAGGGAAACAAGCACCCTCATATACTATTGGTGGGGCGTAAACTAATGCCATCTCTTTGAAGGACAAGTTGCTACTATTTATTGACATTTCAAATGTGCAAACCCTTCAACGCAGCACTGCCAGTTCTAGACATTTATTTTATAGCTATTCTTATACATAATGCAAAGATGCATGTACAAAGATGTTTACTCTTATATTATTTATAATAGCAAAAAATGTCAGTAATCTAAATGACCATCAGTTGGGGACTTAGTAAATAAATTATTGTTTAACCACACAATGGAACACTTTGCAGCCATTTTTTTTAAAAAGTAGATTTGTATGTGCTGAAATGGAACATTCTCCAAAATGTACTGTTAAATTAAAAAAGCAAATCGGGGGTCGGGGGAGAAACCGGATGTGAGAAAAGGCAGGTGAGTATGTGTGTCTGTACATATAGAACAAAATTCTAGAAAGACAGTAGGAAACTATCAACAATGATTTCTTTCTGAGTAAAGGGCCTGAGATTCTGGAATAGGAAAGAGACGAACTTTTTGGTGATTACCGATTTGAACTAGTTTGATTTTCTTCCCTATGTTCTTATATTATTTTTATTTAAAAAGTACGCAGGTTGGAAAAAAAAAATTCTTATCCAAACCAAACCCTGCTCTTCTAAACTTTCGCCAAAGCCTCCTCAACGGATTCCCGTAACCTGAGCTGCCGCTGTGTCAAGCACAGGGCTCTGCTTCATGGAAAGTTCTGCTTTACGTACACTTTCATGTACGAGATGAGGAAGGCTCAGGATCTCCGTTTTATAGCTAAGGAAACTAAGACTAAGAAATTAAGTAACTTCCTGGGATGGTTAGTTTTACCTGCCAGCTTGGATAGATTACAGTACCCAGTTATTTAATTAAACACTAAATCAAACCTAAATGTTGCTGTCAAGGTATTTGGTAGATGTGGTTAACTTTTAGATAAAGGAGATTATCCTTGATGATCTGGTTGGGCCTCCTCAAATGAGTTAAAAAGGCCTTAAGAGCAAAACTGAGGTTTCCTGGAGGAGGAAGAAATTCACCTGTGGACTGATGCTTCAGCTCCTGACAGTTTGCAGCCTGCTGGCCTGCCCTACAGATTCCAGACTTGCCTAGCCAGCCCCCACAACCCCAAAAGCCAATTCCTTGCAATAAATCTGTCTCTCAACCTCTCTCTCTCTCTCTCCCCTTCTGTATAATGTCCTACAGATCCTGTTTCTCTGGTAGCATCTTGACTGATACACTTCCTGAGATCACAGGGCTAATGAATGACACAGATGGGATTCAAATCTAGCTGTAACCGGCTTCAGAGTATTTGTCTCCCTACGAGATATCCTAGAGAGCTTGACAAAACACAAATGGATTCATGTTACTAGCCCACATGATTCTCTTCATTGACTCCATCACCTATGGGATAAAATAAAAATTCCTAGCATGACTGTGTTCGTCAAATCTCTTTTGGTTGCAAGTAATAAAAGATGCAACTCAAACTGGTGTAAGAAAAAATAAGGGGAGGGGGTGGATTTATTGGCACACATACTGGAGAAATTAAGAGGAAGTGCTGGTTTCTCCAGGACTAGTTAGTTTCTCTCTCTCCGTCTCTCAGTTTTGCTTTCCCTTCTTTTTTTTTATTCATAATCTCTTTCTTGGTCTTGGTGTCTCTTCATGGTGGCAATATGGCTGCCATAGCTCCAGCCTGCACATTTCAAGATCCAGTCCTAGGGAAAGAGGGAACCAATTTCTCCCGTATCTCAAGTATAAGTTGTAGGAAAAATTGAGCCTTGGGGGCTCTGATTTGTCTGATGTGGACACGTCACTGCTAGCAGCAATGTACCAAGCATCTGTCGGTCTGGGTCTAGACTGTGTGTGAGGGTGGGGCCTGTCCTGCCCAACCAACATAGACTGAGAATATCAGGGAGTAAATCTTTGAACAAAAATTAAGGGTTACTGGAAGTAGATGAATGAATGTTAAGCAGTCCAAAATGTCCACTTCGGTGGTACCCAAGGTTGGACATCCCCTGGCCCTTGCCCCACTTCTTCTCACATCCCATACAACCTATATGCTCCAGCTTTACCCAGATGTGTGCCATTCTTTGAACACACTACAAACTCCCCTTCCTCTATGCCTTTCTCCTGCTATTTTCTCTGACTAGAATGCCATTCCTTCCCATCCTCCCTCCTAAAGAAGTTACCTTTTCCTTAAGACTATCTCAAACAATAACTTCTCCAGAAAACTCTAGTGGATGCCCTCAACTGAATTACTCTCTCCTTCTTCAATGTCAGAGTCCTGGTAGAAAAATAATGAAATCCTTACACCTGAGATGAGGACATTTTGGCAGAGAAAGCTTAGAATCTTGAAGTCTCAGATTCTCCTGACTTCCCTGTTCCAGCAGAAGCAGTGCCTTCCCTCTTGCCAGAAGAAAGCAGTCTCTCCTTCTCGCGAGATGCTACAAAAGTCCTAACTAAGGCAGGAACTTGACGACACTTGTCTTCCTCAGTATCTGATCCTTTCACCCCACCTGTTGCCAAGCTAATAACCAGGGCCAGGTCTCAGCCTGGATTGGAGAAAATAATCCCTGCTTTGGGAGGAGATGCCTTACACACCAAAGATATTGCAGGCCCTGTCTGATACGTACTGGAAGGAACCAAGTGAACATGTGTGGGGATGGATCTTGAAGGTATGACTCAGGAGAATGAAACACAAGGTTGGATAGGGGAGAAAAGACTTTTCAGGATTGTTGTATATGGAGTATGAGTTGACATTGATTTTACCAGCAGACCCAAAACACCGCTATGGTCCTCTGGTTAGAGTAGGGAATTATGGAAGCCAAGTGATAAAAGGACTTCTAGTCCAAGTTCACTTCACAATGGTGAGATGCATTCATAGACCCACCCTGTGATTAATCTTCCAGTTTCTGAGAGCAGAAATTAGTAGAGATATATTTAGCAGATATCAGAATACTTGCATTGGTTTCCTGACCTGAGGAGTAAGAGCTCTTTATAGCAGAAGGGGCCAAGCGGAAGCCCTTGATATTACCCAGCCAGCCCACTCCTTCTATCAAGCCAAGAGAGTAAATTAGAAGCAACACTGCATCCAGAAGAAATTGCAGAAATTAGCACCATCATAAAAGACTTAAAGGATTCAAGAGTGTTCATCCCCATTATACCCCTATTTAAGTCACCTTTCTGGCCTCTGCAAAAAGCAGATAGACCCTGGCAGATGATGGTGGGCTATTATAAACTTAACCAACTGTAACCTGAATGATAGCAGCCATGCTGAATGTGGTATCTTTACCGTACACAGCATCTGGCGCTTGAAATGTGACTATTGACCCGACAAACATGTTCTTCTCAATCCCTATTGGTAAAGAGGATCAAAAGCAGTTCACCTTTATCTGGAAAGGATAATAGTCCACATTTACCGTCTTGCTCCAAGTCTATGTCAACTCTCTTGCTGTATCACAGAGTGGTCTATAGACTCCTTGATCATCAGCTCATTGCAGAGAACATCAATGTTGGTCTACTAGAATGATGGTACCACACTAGCGGTCCTGGTGAGCAGGAAAAGGAAAGTAGTTTAGATCCTCCAATAAGACATAATTGTTCCAAAGGGTGGGAGATAGACCCCATGAAGATTCAGAGGCTTGCCATGTTGGAGAAGCTTTTAGTGGTTCAATGGTTTAGGGTATGTAGAACATCCCATCTAAGGTAAAGGACAAGTTTTTGCACTAGTACTCCTATCACTAAGAAAGAGGCACAGTGCTTGGTGGATTTTGGAGGCAGCATATACTAGACTACACATGCTGCTCTGGTCCACTTATCTGATGGCTTGGAAGCTGCCAGTTTTGCTTGGGGCTCAGGGCCAGAGAGGCTTCTGCAGCAGATTCACTCTGCAGTGCAAGTTACCTTGACACTCCGGCATATGACCCAGAAGATCCACGGGGCATAAGGATGTTGTGTGGCATCTCTGGAAAACTCTACAAGGCAAGTTGCGGTCTTAAAGTTCTGGAGCAAGAACATGCCTTCTGTGGCAAGGAAACACTCATCATTTGAAAACCAGATCCTGGCATGCCACAGGGTCCTAGCAGAGAGTAATTGCTTGACCTTGGGATACCATATGTGGAGGGCTGAATAGTGGACCCCCAAAAGATATCCATGTCCTAATCCTTGGGACCTGTGAATTCTACCTTACACGGCAAAAAGGACTTTGCAGATGTAAGTTATGAATCTTGAGATGAGGAGATTATCCTGGATTATTCGAGTGGGCCCTAAGTGCAATTACATGTATCCTCATGAGAGGAAAGCAGAGGGAGATTTGACACACACACAGGAGGAAAAGGCAATATGACCATGGAGGCAGAGCTTGGAAGTGACGCATCCACAGCCAAGGAATGCTGGCAAGCACCAGAAGCTAGAAGACGCAGGGTACAGATTCTCCTCTTGAGCTTCCAGAGGGAGCATAGCCCTCCTGACACCTTGATTTCAGCCCAGTGATACTGATTTTGAACTTCTAGCCTCCAGAACTGAGACAATTATCCATTGTTTTAAGCTAGTTTTAAGTCTGTGGTAATTGGTTACAACAGCCACAGGAAACTAATACACTAAGTTACTATAGAACTGGAGCTTCCCATCAAGATTGAGTATTATCAGATCCACCAAGCCATAATGATCACAGCAGCAATACATAGTAGGTTGGAAATGGTACATTTTGTATTGGGCCCAAGCAGGTCCAGAAAGCACAAGTACAATAAGCCCCAAATCCCATGTCACCTATTTCTGTAGCACTGACACCTCTTCCTCAACTCGTGCCTATGGCCGTCAGAGGGAGAGGGAATTGACTCACATAATCAACTGACAGAGAAGTAGAAAACGCAAACCCACTTCAGAGATTGGTTGATGCAATTTGTTGGTAGTGGTCAAAAATGGGCAGCTACTTCATGACTCAGAGGTGGCTATAAAGGATAGTGGTTAAGGGAAATCCTCCCATTGGACAGAGCTACAATCAGTACTCTTGGTTCGTCACTTTATGAGGAGAGAAAGTGGCCTGAGATACAGTTCTACGTGGTCTCCTGAGCAATGATGAATGGCTTGAAGTGGGTGGTCAGAGACTTGAAAGAAACAATATTGGAAGATTAGATTAAGGAAATCTGGGTAAGAGGCATGTGGATGGACCTATGGGAGTTAGTGTGTAGGTCTCTGTAGCCCAAGTTAATGCCCACAAGAGAGCATCCACCATAGAGAAGGTGCTCAACAACAGGGGAGAGGATGAGTTGTCTTGTGGATGTCAGTCAGCCTCTCTCCTCAGCTACCCCAGTGCTAGCACAATGGGCTTATGTGTTGAGTGGCTATGATGACAAAGATGGAGGCTATGCATGTGTTCAACAGGATGGGCTCCCTCTTATCAAAGTTGATCTAGTTATTGCCTTTGCTAAATGCCTAAAGAGCCATGGCAGAGACCAATGCTGAGCTCTCAGCATAACACCAATCCTCAAGGAAACCAATCAGCCTTTTGGTGGCAGGTTGATTACATTGGACCCCTTCAGTCCTGGAGGGAGCAGTGAAATGATGCCTACCCTGAATATGATTTTGCCTTTCCTGTCCTCAGTGCACATACCAGAACCACATCTGAGAGCTTCCAAGTGCCTGGAGCCCACATGACAAGAACTCAGATCAAGGGACCTACTTTCAGCAAAGGAGGTGCTCATTACAGGATGCACTGATCATATTGTATACCTCATCACCCAGGATTATTACCAGAATGGTGAAATGTTTTGGTAAAACTCAGTTAAGTGCCAGCTCAGCAATAAACCCAATGGTAATAATGAACAGGCAATTATAGTAACTAGGATCTGTCAAGGGTAAGGCAACTTCAGGAATGAAGGCCATAGTCCTCCCCACCCAGCAAAAAACCCAGACCAGCCAAAGTGCTGGCTGAGAGTAAGGAAAATTTAGGTTGGATGGTAGAGGAAAGCAATGATGAATATCAATTTATCACTTTGGGACCAACTGCAGCAGCAGGAATTGTAACTTGTTTCACTAATTCTCTTGGATTATTAAGCGTCTGCAGAGATTGCAGCCAGCAGCCACACTGAAGAGGACTCTATGACCAAGTGGACTTAGAGGAGGGCGTAAGTGGACCTGAATGGTGCAAGCGGAGAACTATGTCAAATACCTCCCATTTCCCACTTCAAGTCCTGTCGGTCTCACCTTTCATTCCAGCCATTGTGTACAATGTCTACCCTCCATGCAGAGGCAACCTCACAGTGCCTGGCCTCAGGTCTGCCACATGCCTCTCATTCCCAGCCTCCCAGCCTCTTTGTGCTGCTACATGGGATGACTGTGGGAGTCTACTTAACACTCATTTACATGAAACCTAAATATTCCCTAGGGCTACTCTTGACCAATGGGAGATAGAAGCTGATGGATAAACATTTCCCCTTCTTCCCGTGAGCAACAGAGTCCTTAAATGCATTTCATACAGATTCTTAGACAGTCTCACATATTTGAGCAACCAGTTGCCCTTAATGGAAGCCAACTCAAGATCTTATCCTTGTATAATCAAAGTACCAATCAAATCTTCTAAGGTTCTGTGTGTTATGCTTGTTTTTGCCCTGAGAGCAAAGATTATTGAAATAGGAGTCCTGGTACCAGTAAGGAAATATATTATAGGAAAGGAGATGTTGGATTCTCTTTGGCACTCAAATTAAAATATTAGTTGCTGGCACAGTGGCTTAGTGATATCGCTGAGCTAGGAATGAATGAAAACTGATCAGTCAGTTTTTGCAAACTCTTGCCTCTGAGGACTTATGATGGGTAGCTCAAGTTGTAAGGTCACAAACAGGGAAGAAGCAGCTAAAACCAAAGATTTGTCAAGAATATCACATGGGGTCTGAAAAGAGTTCTTGAACCCAATTTGTGTGTGTGTGTGTGTGTGTGTAGAGGCTTTCCCACACCAGTAACAAGCAATTCTCAGATGCCTGCAGGGTGTTTGAGAATTCAACTCAATTCTGACACTATCTACCCAGAGACAGAATCAGATTCCACAGGTAAAGGCCTCAGTCCCACAAGACAGCCCTCCACTTCAGCCGCCGGTTGCAAGCCAAGGTTGTTACCTGTACTTCTGACCAACTGGCTATAAATCAGAGGTTCCCAGGATCCCCTCCTCAAGTTTGGATTAATTTGCTAAAACGGCTCAAAGAACTCAAGAAAATCCATTTCCCATTTACTCACTAGATTACTGATTTATTACAAAGGATGTAAGGATACCAGTCAACAGCCAGATGAAGAGATACATAGGGCAAGGCTCTGAACAAAGGAGCTGTTGCCCATGCAGAGTTTGGGGCCTGGCACAGTGGCATGGGGACATGTCCTCTGAAAAAGAGGCCAACGAGCTGTCCTTTTTGGGTTTTTATAGAGGGTTCATTATGTAATTATGATTGACCAAGTCATTCACCATTGGCAACTGATTCAATCTCAAGGCCCCCACCCCTCCCTGGAAATCAGAGGATGAAACTGAGAGTTCCAATCCTCTGATCACAAGGCTGGTTGTCCTGACAACCAGCCCCCACCCTTGGGTGGGGGCCCCCAAAGTTACCTCATTAACATAACAAAAGACACCTTTATCACTGTTGACACTTCAGAAATTCCAAAGGGTCTGGAGATCTGTGAGCCAGGAATTGTGAACAAAGACAACATATATTTCAAAAACGATACATATTTCTCATATATACTTGGGCATCTGAATGAATTTGACCAAATATGAATTTGGTCATTCAGATGACCGAATATATATTTCCTATAAATCACAATATCACAGGGTCCCTACTTCCTTCAGAAATCCCATAGAAAGTTTCCGGAAATTCCAGAGACAATAAACTTGGTTAAGAAAGTGGGTGTGTACACACGCATGCAGGCCCCACACAGCCCTCACGCTTGAGGACCGGGTTTAGGAAAAGACTGATGGGATTTATCTTTGATTTTTCTTAAGATTGGCCCTGAGCTAACATCTATTGCCAATCTTCCTCTTTCTTTTTTGTTTTCTGCTCCCCACAGCCCCCCAGTACATAGTTGTATAATTTAGTTGTAGGTCCTTCTAATTCTTCTATGTGGGAGGCCACCTCAGCATGGCTTGATGAGCTGCACCAGGTCCATGCCCAGCATCCGAACTGGTGAACCCCAGGCCACAGAAGTGGAGCGTGCAAACTTAACCACTCAGCCATGGGCCATCCCCTGATGAGATTTAATACAAAAAGCTGGGGAGGGATGAAAGGGAGTTCATTCAACATCCAGCTTTAGTAAGGCGTTAGAGGAGGGTGAGGAACGTGCAGGTGGTAAAATCTGATGATGTTGAATAAGAACCACGGCCAGAACAATTCTAGGTTGGTCCTCTGCTTTGAAAGCACTTCCTAACCAGGCAGGGGGGTTTTAATAATAAGCTACCCAGCAGGCCAACCAGATCCCCACTGTGAAGCATCGTATATCAGGTGGGGATTAGAACAAAGTGTGGTTAGCAGAACAGAAAGGAATAACTGGGAGCCGCCTTCTCATTTTACAGCCAAGATACAGAGGAAGAGTGACTTGCCCGTGGAAGCGAGGATGGCCATGCGAGGCACAGATGTATAATGAACAAGGTGTTTTCAGAGAAGAGTGGGAAGTTCCATGTGCATAGGATAAGTTTAGTGGAGGAAGCAGGATGGGGTGGAGATGGAGAAGCTAGCAGGGGCCATGTCAGGAAGGGCCTGAATGACAGCTTCCACTCTTCCCTGCAAACAGGACGAAGACCCACGCTGCAGAGGATGACTCTGGCAGGGGTGCAGCAGCAGGCCTAGGATTTGATCATTCCTTCCTTTATGCTCCTTTATGCCTCCTGCAGACCTCTAATTGCTGCAACCATCACATTCCATCAGCAATTGATCATAGGTCATGTGCCGTGGGAGATGCTGAGCTCCAGGAAGGCCAGAACCATGAAGGCAGCAGGATAATGTAGTATTAGACAGTTCTGAATGCAAATCCTACCTCATCAACTTACTCAGTGTCCTTGGGCAAGTTATTTAACCCCCCTGAAATTCAGTTTCCTCATCTGCAAACATTAGGATAATCATAATACCTTTCTCAAAGGATGCTTGTGAAGATAAAAGAACAGAAGTGCTCAGCATGGTGCCAGCATACATCAGTCCTCAGGGAAAGCAGCTCTTGTTCTTACTCACCCTTGAATTCCCGCAGCCTAACACAGGGTCTGCGCATCTTGAAGGGAGACATAACACGGGAAAAAGACTGTTGACATGAGGATAAACTAGACGTGATCAATGGAGGGCCCTCCCACAACAAGAGTCTGTTTGGGCTTTTTTTCACCCAGATACAATCATGTTTCTGATATCCTAAGAACGTGGCTGAGACATCTATGGTCCTTTTAAAATCTGTCAACAAATTCTTTGATATTCCTCTCTTATGGAGGTGGAGTCTAACTGCCCTCTGCTTGAATGTGGACCAGACTCAGGAGGTAGCTTCTAAAAAAAAGAACGAAGCAGAAGTCACGATGTGCACCTTCAGAGACTGGGTAATAAAAGGCACTTGCTCCTTGCTGGCTCTTGGATCATTCACTCTGGAAGTGGCCAGTTGCCATGTCCTAAGGGCACTCACACAGCCCGAGGAAAGGCCCATGTGGCGAGGAACTGAGGCCTGCTGAAGTGGATTCTCCAGCTCCAGTCAAGCCTTCAGCTGACTGCTGCCCCTGATGTTACCCCGACTGCCACCTCATGGGAGACCCTGAGCCGGAACCACCCAACTAAGCCACTCTTGAATTCCTGACCCCAGAAGCAATGAGATGATAAACGTTTCTTGTTTTAAGCCAGGGTTTTAGGGTAATTTGTTATGCAGCAATAGAGAACTAATCCTATATCTCAATGCAACATGGTTCGTTTTTATTTTTAAACTTGGAATCAGACTGTTTCTTTCTGACTTTAATTATCCTCCAAGGGACATTATGAACAGTCTCCTGAAGTCTAAAAATATATAACTTATTGGATTAATCTTAATCTTTGGCTCAGGTTCCAAGAAATATAAGAATTAAAAATTAAAATTAAAAATAAAAAGCCAGCCCGGTGGCGCAGCGGTTAAGTGCACATGTTCTGCTTCGGTGGCCCGGGTTTGCCGGTTCAGATCCCGGGTGTAGACATGGCACTGCTTATCAAGCCATGCTGTGGTAGGCGTCCCACATATAAAGTAGAGGAAGATGGGCATGGATGTTAGCTCAGGGCCAGTCTTCCTCAGCAAAAGGAGGAGGATTGGAGGCAGATGTTAGCTCAGGGCTAATCTTCCTCAAAAAAAATAAAAAATAAAAACAAATCTCTAGGTACTCAGAACCCACAGAGCTACTGTGGTCTGTGGGATAGCAAAAATCCGAGCACCATCCCTCTTAGAAAGAAGCTTGTTGTAGTGGTCAGGAGAGCTTCCAGTCACCAGCAATGCACCAGAACTGAGAGCAGAATGGATTAACTCTTTAGAAAGGAGAGGCCAGGTCAAGGGGTTTATGAAAAACTTCTTCACCGAGTTGTGTGTTGTTCTATCTGCTCATGTTTTCCAGCCTGAAGACCCTATATATAACACTGACATTGGCCCTTTTCTGCAATTTCTCCCCATGTCCCAGATCTACTCATCTGGGTGGTGTACCATGGGGAAAAAGCAGGGGCTCAGGGGTAGGAGAGCCTTGCGGTGGAATCCTGTTTCAGATATTCATGCCATTCAACAAATATTAAGTGCATAATATTGTGCTAGCTGCTGCAGCTACAATAATGAGTAAAAACAGACTAGGTCCCCACCCTCACGGAGTGAATACCTAGTGGGGAAATTATATAATCACACAAATAAAAGTAAAATTGCACTCAGCCGACAGGTGCACAAGGTAGGATAAGGAGAGGCCAGGGAAGTTTTCCCTGGGGAAGAAGTATTTGATTTGAGAGTTAAAGGATGGTGAGTTAAATAGCCTAAAGAGGTGTTAAAAACAAGACAACAGCTTAAAATGGAGTCACTTATGCTAAGCCCCATGTCACCAAACCAAGAGTTAACTTAATTATAGCTCTGGCTCTCCCAAAAAAGGAATCTTAAACCAGTCAACCAAGAATTGCCTCATCATCATAAGTTAGGTAGTCTGCCTGATAGACCCCTACCATCCTCTAAAGGAAAGTAACTTTGCAATAACCAACCTGCTTTTTTGCCTAGTAGAGCTTTCTTGTTCCTGTCCCCTTTGGCCTATAAAGTCTTTCACTTTGTACAGCTCTTTGGAGCTCCTTTCTACCTGCTAGACTGGATGCTGCCCAGTTCATGAATCTTTGAATAAAGCCAATAAGATCTTTAAAATTTACTCAGTTGAATTTTGTTTTTTAATGGGGAGAAGGAAAAACATTCCAGATAGAAGGAACAGAATGCATAAAGTTGCAGTGATAGGAGGGAACATGGCATGTACCCAAGGCTGAAGGCAGGCCAGTGAAGCTAAAGTAAAGAGAATAGGGTGTGGAGAGGAGTGGATGAATGTGCGAGAAACCAAGGAGGTCAAACAGACAGGACTTGGCAATGACAGTTAGAAATGCTTTAGCTGGAAGGAGCAGACAACCTGACCAACAGTGGCTTAAACACCTAAGCCTGGTGTGTGTGTGCATTTCCTCAGATAATAAGAATTTTCCTTAGATAACAAGAATTCTGGAGGTAGGAGGGATTTGTTTAGAGGCTCAATGATGTCAGCATGAAGCGCTTTTTCCTCACAGCTGAGTCCAGCTCCATGCCTCATGATGAAGTCCAAGGCAGGAAGAATGAGAAAGGGGGTAAATTTGTGACAACTGTCTTATCAGGAAAGGAAAACCTTTCCCAGAAACTCCCAGAAGATTTCTGCTTAAGTCTCACTAGACAGAACTGTGTCATCAGGCCACTCCTAGCTGCCAGGAAAGGTGGAAGATTGACTGTTTAACTTTTCTAGATTCTTTGGAAGAAACAGAAAAGAGAGAAGGGGATTGGGAACGGGTGTGGAACGCACAGTGAGTTTGCAGGGGCAGGGCAGGAGAGGGGGACAACTGGATGGCTGGTGTCATTCTCTGAGTGGATAATATTGAAAGATCATGAGTTCTCTTTTGGATGCACTGAGTTTGAGGGGTGTGGTAAACTGAATAATGGCCTTCAAAAATATCTGTGTCCTGAACCCTGGAACCTGTGAATATTACCTTATATGGCAAAAGGGACTTTGCAGATGGGATTAAGTTAAATGTTTTGCGATGGGGAGATCATTGTGGACTATCCCGGTGGGCCCTAGATAGAATCAGAAGTGTCCTTATAAGAGGGAAGCAAAGGGAGATTTGACTCCAGAAAAGTGATAGACATGACAATAGAAGCAAGAGGTTAGAGTGATGTAAGGAAGGGACCAAGGAATGCAGGCAACTTCTAAAAACTGAAAAAGAAAACAGATTCTCCCCTCAGAGCCTCCAGAAGGAACCAACCCTGATGACATCTTGACTGTAGCCTAGTGAGACTGATTCTAGACTTCTGATCTCCAGAACTGTAAGAGAAAAAATTTGTGTTAAGACTGTGCTTAAAGTTTGTGGTAATTTGTTATAGCAGCAATAGGAAACTAATGCAAGCCGCCTTCAAAACATCTAAGAGATGTCAGCCAGGCATTTGGATACAAGGGTCTGGAAGTGAGAGAAGAGGGCTGGGCTTGAGATATGAATTTGAGTGTCATATTCACATGGGTGGCATTTGAAGCTGTGGGAAGGCATAAGCTCATATGAGGAGAGTGACACTGTCACCTACTTGCTGTGCATCTTTCAGCAAGGTACTTCTCTGAAACATTATTTATTCTGTCCCAGCATCATATCAAGCAATTTACACGCTTTCTCAAAACCACTTTATGAGGTAGATCCATTTTTATTTCCTATTTACAAAAAAGGACAACGAGCTTTAGAGATCAGTCATTTGTCCAAGATCAGACAGTACATGAGAAAGACAAGACTAACTCCATTCCCTGTGCCTCGGCCATACGGCCCAGGTACCAGCAGTATTGCCATGATCTAGTTTGTTAGATTCAAATCAGAAGCTGAATTTTAACAAGATCCCTAAATTATTTGTACATTAAGTGTGAGAAGCACTAGACTGTAGCGTGTCTCCAGAATGGGTTTCACCCAGGCAGGGGCTGCACCAAGAGCCTAGTTCAGAGTTCGAGAAGCACAGAATGGTTTTCGTCTCAGTTGCCCTTCTCTACCTGGAGCTAATATTCCGGCTCAGCTGTCCGGATTAAGGTGCCTCCAGGACCCTTAGGTACTTTTATCTACTGGAACTCTCCGATTACAATTCTGTCTCCTCCACCAGCATGTGAACGTGTCTAGGGCGAGAGACACTTCTTTCTCGCCCAGGTACCCTAATGCCAGGCAAAAATCAACACCCAGGGCAGACGCCCTGCACTATTTCAACAAGCAGTATGAAGTAGCCAACGAGACTTAACCTGTCGCCCTAGAGACGCGCGCAGACGCAGTGAAGCCCTCCCGGCCGGGCAGGGAGGCGGGACGGCGGAAGGGCGGCGAGCGGGAGGTTTAAATCCTGAAGTTCTGGGCTCCCGCAGGCGGAGCGGCTGGGCGCATGCGCGCGGCTCACGGGCGCCGCCTCAGCCGTCCTTCTCCGCATGCGCGGGAGCCCGGATGCGGATCAAGTGGGTTGAGTGCGCGGCGCTCAGCGTGATGGCGGCGCTCAGCGTAATGACGGGTGGTGGCAGCTGGTTCTTGGCTCTCGCGCTCGGAGTGACTCTCCTCAAATGTCTTCTCATTCCCACCTAGTAAGGGGCCCGCACGGCCAGGGGCTGGGCGGGGAGGCCCCGCGGTCGACTAGGGCGGGAAAGAGAAGCGTGGATGCCCCGGGTGTGAGGAGGAGAGGGACGATGAAGTCGCGTGGTCGCCGCTCCGCCTTTGCTATGCATCCCGCTCCCCCCCGCCCTGCTTGTTTTTTGACCTGAGAACTAAATCATAGCCCTGGATGGCAGGGGTCAGGCCTGTGCTGTCTGACTTGAATGTTCCTGAGCCCCAGGGTCCTCATCCTTAGTATGCAGACGAGCAGCACTCACCTCCACCATTCATTCAGCCGCTGTGTATCAGCTGCCTGCTGTGCTGGGTACTACTGTAAGTCCTGGAGATGCAGTGGCGAGGAGCACATTTCTGCTCCTTGCCTTCGGTGGAGTTGGTGGGGGCAGAGAGACAAACGCGAAAGTTTCTGAGTGTGATAACATCTGTAAAAGAAAGAGTAGACTACGGGACAAGGCTTTACTCCTCTTTTAGGAGATGATATTTGAGTTAAAATCCCAAGGATGAAAAAAAATAAGCAATGTGAAAAGCAGTTCAGGTATAGGAAAGAGTAAGTGCAAAGGCCCTGTGGTAGTTAAGAACTCAGCATTCTAGGAACAGAAAGTGGCCACCGTGGCTAGAGAGCAGTAAGGGAGGAGGAGAATAACACAGGGTGAGGTAGGCAGTGGCCGGATCACAAATGGCCTAGGCTGAAAGCATGGAAACCAGCTGGGAAGCAATAACCGAGTGGTAATGTGTACAAGTGGGTACTCAATATTTATGAATATTAGTTTCCCTCTGTGTACACAGTGGGTACTCAATATTTATTAATATTAGTTTCCCCCTTCTTTTCATCCTTGCTGACTCTTCTCCTTCGACTTTTTCCTTATACATTTTCTCCCTTCCCTCCAGGGCTCCCTATCTCCCTTCCAAGTTTAGAATTTGGTTTATTGGTGTGGTTTAGTTCAAGTTTTTGTGACCTTTATTGGGTATGAAAGCTGAACGTGTAGAATGTACCTCCATACTGCTGCGTGTCTGTCCTTAGCTAGGCGATGAAGTGTATATGCGGGTTCAGCAAAATGACTTCCAGGGACTTGGGAAAAGAAGGGGTTAGTCAGTTGAACTTTCTGCATAACTGAAAGGAAGTAAGAAACATTTTTTTTTTCATTTTAAAAACAAGTTGGGAAAATATTTCTAAAATGTAGGAAATTCCTTTCAAATCAAGAGTGAAAAGGAATTTTTTTTAACTGTAGGACTGTGCATATAAGGTGATGTTTCTTGCTTTGGTTACTTCAGCCTAGAAATGTGTCTTCAGTTATTATTTTGAACACTACTCTTGGTCCACGGTTAAGAATGAATGCGTGTAGTTCTAGTTAACGCTCTGCCTCTCAAACTGGAAACCCCCCGGGATGTGAGAGGAAAGCTACAGGATAAATGCAAAGATATTCAACAAAATGTTTACTAAACTGCTTTTTTATATACAGGGCACTGTGACTGGGCAGTAGAGGGGAGGACAAAGTGGATATGGCCCTTGATCCTATAAAGGATGTAGTTTAGTAAGGGTAACAGTTCCAGAAATAAATCTACACAAATATATAATTATATAACTACACTTATGTTAAGTGTCATAAAGGAAAAGAATGGGATCCTGTAAGGGGGCTAACAAGGGGGACTGACTTTATGTATTTATTTTTTTTCTTTAAGAAAACGTCTCTTTTATTTTCTCTTTTCTTACATAAGGGGACTTACTTTAGATTGGGTGTCAGGGAAAGTCTCTGAGGATCTAACATATAGTCAGAGGCCTGACATATAATTGGACACACTAACTACATGTCTTTTGATGAACATGTGTATATATCTCTATTGAGTATATACCTAGAAATGGAATTGCTAGGTCATCAGATCAGTTTTGAATTGTGATTTTGAGGAATCTGTAGGAAATTCAGGTGACATTGTCAGCAGGAAGTTGGAGATGCCTGTCTCTAGAACTCAGGAAAGACGGCAAGGTTGTATATTGTGGTTTAGGAGTCATCCTTATACAGGTGACAGTGGAAGCAGTAAGTGTGAACAAGATTGTCCACAGCAGAGTAAGTTGCATAAAAAGAGGACCAAGAACTGAACCTAGGGAAACAGCAACATTTACTTGAGGAATATTGGAATGGAGAGCCATGAATGAGACACAGGAGGGGTGGGCTAGGAAACTCAGGAGAGAGTTGTCGGTGTGGAAAGGTGGTGTAAAACACTGGGAAGTGCAAATCGGGTTGTGCTGTGGAACTCATTGTTGACTTTGGTGACTGGTTAATTCACCAAGAAGGGATTGATCCTATCCGCGTCTCAGGTGCCGCTCGAGATGTGGAGGGGAGGTACAGCACTGGACAGACAGAAAAGACTTTTCTACTAAAGAGGGGAGAAGGGTAGCGGAATATGCCACCCCAAAATATGCCTCTTTGGCATAGGGATTATTGTTTGGGGCTGATTATTTTGAGAAAGTGCAGACACTGGAGAAGCTCTGAAAACAGTAAAAGTTACCCTTTCATACAGGAAATTGACATTAGAAAGGGGGCCTGTACCAGGAAGGGAGCTATGACCAGAGAGAACTTTACCTGAGAGACTTGTCTGCGTGGCAGGGCAACCTTTGTTGACCAAACGTTTCTTCTCACCTTCCCCTGAATTGCCTTCCCCCATGCACCCCATTGAAGCCCCAGGTCCCTGTCTTTTTCCTTAGCTCAGGATGGTGTATAAGCTGCAGTCATCTGCCTGCCTTTGAGTCTCATATCCGTCTCATATCTTTTGGGGCTCCCTATGTACATGATTGGCTTTTTTCCTCCTGTTAATCTGTCTTATGTCAATTTAATTCTTCGACCAGTCATAGAACCTAGAAGGGTAGAAGGAAAAATTTTTTCTCCCTTTGGGGGAGGTGCTTGGATATATTTATATATAGTGAGGGAGAAAACAGGGAACAGAGAAAATTTGGAGACATGGGAAGGCCAGGGCAGGGACCTTTTCCACCTTCTCTGGTTGATGAACTCCTACTCATCCTTGAAGATCCAGCTTTCATGTGAGGCCTTTTCCAGATCATGAATCTTGTCGGAATAAGTCAGCTCTGAGCAATGGCCTGAGGGCCTCCCTTAAGAAAAAGTATGGGCTTTTAGATAACTCTGAGACCCTTTTCACTTACTTGTGGATCCCAACTTTTCCAGAGGAGGGCTGACCTCCAGATAAGTGAGGCATTTCAGGATTATGTAATGCCTTTTAGTGTCTTTATAGGATAGTGAGCTGTGACTGTGTAGGGGGTGCTGGTCCATTTAAAAGCATAAGTTAGAAATGTGAAGTTGATAAATGTTTCAAAATCTCATTTTATTCATCTGATTGTTTTGGCTAGCCATTCCACAGATTTTGAAGTACACCGAAACTGGCTTGCTATCACTCACAGTTTGCCAATATCACAGTGGTATTATGAGGTAGGTTTTAATTTTCACCTTTTTGGTTGCTTGTTTTTTTCTAAGATGATATGTGAAATCGTATAAGTGTTACTGATATTAAAACAGTTTTCTGTGTGATCACAGGTCTAATTAATCTTTATAAAAATTGTGTTCTTTTCTCAGTTCTGTCTTCTGGCACTATTAGGGAATTTCCTTACTTCAAAATGAGTTTCTCAAACTATAAATTGGGAGTTATAATATCTGCCACACTTCTATTGAAAGAACATGGGATTGGGAAAGAGGAAAAATTGGATTCTAGGTCTGGCTCTGCCACAACATAGAAAAGACACTTCCTCTCTCTGGGCCTTAGTTTCTCATCTGGCACATGAGGATATGGAATGAATCGTTTCTAAGATCCTGTCTGTCTCTAATATTTTGTGATTTATGGGGAAAGGAATAATCAAATGTGATGTGTAGGGATCTGGTAACGTACAAACTATTCTTTTCTATTATTATTTATAAAAATCATGTCTCTTTTTATTTCTGGTATGCACTACTAAGTTGCCTATGATACTTCATGAAAAACAGAAATCAGCTCAGAAATGTCTTAATCAAAAGCAGCTCTGCACTGTTGGGGAGATTTTTTTAAGACAACTTGTAAAGTTTTCTGTGGGTTGTTCCTTTTCAGGTTTTTGGGTCAGGCCAGAATAGTCCTTTGTACTGAAAAAGCTTAAGAACAGCTGACCTAAGTGACCGAGTTCCTTGTCGCATGGTGACACTGTAAGTCCTTCACAGGAATGCTGAGGAACTTTAAGTCATTCCTTTAGTGTGAGGTACTTCCGTTTGCACATGTGCGTACCACTTAGGAGCCTAAGTGTGGCCTAGTGGCCAAGGATTGGGCTGTGGTTTCAGACTGCCTGGGTTTGACTTCAGCTCTTCCATTTAGTACCTGTGCTGGGTAACCATGGGCAAACTGCTTGACCTCTCAAAGCCTCAGCATCCCCAACTATTAAATGATAATAAATAAGTATTAGGATGAAATGAATAAAATGTGTGTGAAGCACTTAGCATAGTACTTGGAACAAAAGTGCTCAGTAAACATTATTAAGGGTTAGTGATAATTAGCATTATTAATATAATGACCCTCAGCCTATAAATGAAAGGTCAGCCCTGTCGTGCCATTTCCTCCTTTCTCTCTGACCCTTCCTTGCTAGTCTCCTGTGCTCTCTCTTTGTCCGCAGACCCCTTAGAAAGCTGGTACCCTCTGGGGTTCTCTTTGTGGTCCTTTTTTTCTTTTACTTCTCTAATTCTTTCTGGATGTTCTCTCATTTACTCCTATAACTTTCTTTCTTTTTATTTTTATTATTATTCTCCTTCATTTTCTCTTTTTTCAATTATTTTATTGTGGTCATGGTCGTTTATAACATTGTGTAATTTCAGGTGTACATTATTGTTTATCAGTTTCTGTGTAGACCGCATCATGCTCACCACCAGTAGTCTAATTTTTATCCATCACTGTACACATGTGCCCCTTTACCTCTTTCGCCCACCCCCTCCTGTAACTTTCATTACTACCTATTGGCTTAGGACTCCTGAAACTATGTTTAGACCAGACCTGTTTCCACATCAGTTTATTTTAGATAGAAGTTTATATAAAAGAGATTCTAGTTATGGTATACCTCTTTGTTCTTCCTGCCCTCCTTGAAGATAACAACAAAAACCAACAAGGAGCAAAATTCAGTTGTCAGTGAGGTAACTATACATGGAAGGAGGCTCACAGTTGGAGATAAGGCTGCAGGGGCCAGTGGGGTCAGGTCCAGAAGAGTCTTTCTAAAGAAAGGGTCTTTCATACTAAAGAGAGTGGGCGTGTGAGCAGTGGATTGCTTTGTAGTCTCCTTAGCTGTGACTTCTAACCTACATTTCTGCTCTGGCCTCAAGTTAAATTGATTGGTCAACTGGTTGGGAAAGACACCAAAACGACCCATAATAAACATTTGTAGAACGATGACAATTGTTTTGAATCTTCATATGTAGAGGTTGGATGTTTCTATATTTGAAGAAATAGCTCTTTTGTAGCAGCTTCCTGAGCAGTGGGTTTGGAGTCAGAAGACCCAGATTTGAATCCCAGCTCTACCATGTGTTAGTTAAGTGACGAAACTGTTCACTTGGGAGGAAATATTAGCTAGTAGTTTCACTGGCTTCCCGAAAGCTATTGGGGAAGAAGATGGCCCCAGATGGAAATCCCTGAGGTCAAGAGGGCCTTCTGGGTGGGCTGGGTTTGGGAAGTCTTTGTGGGGAGTTGGGGCAGCATATAGAGAGCCTCAGAGTGGTGTGGGATTGGGGATAGCAAAGGAAGGACAAGCACAATTTGTTTTGGAAAAATGGCCACCTCTCAGGCAGAACCTGTTCCTCCTCCCAATTCTTTTAATGCTTCCTCTTCCTCATTTTATTTAAAGTAATAAATATGTCAATAAAATAAAGTAGGAAAAACTTTTAGACTTCCAATAAGATAAATGGCCCTTTAAGGTTAGAGTGATCTCTGACATAGAAACTGTAGCTGGAAATTGCAGATGTTAATAAAGTCTAAATCGATGTTGAATTTTTTGGAATTATGTGGAACAGTAATTTTGTAAACTTTTTTTTAATATCCATACCCTAGCAAGAAAACATTTTTGAGCATTCACTACGCAATGTATCTTTATTTATACGTTACAAAGGTACTGCTCTATTAATAATGCTTTTAAAAATAGCAATTAAAGTGGGGCTGGCCCGGTTGCGCAGTGGTTAAGTTTGCATGTTCCGCTTCTCGGCAGCCCGGAGTTCACCAGTTCGGATCCTGGGTGCAGACATGGCACCACTTGGCAAAAGCCATGCTGTGGTAGGCGTCCCATGTATAAAGTGGGAGAAGATGGGCATGGATGTTAGCTCAGGGCTGGTCTTCCTCAGCAAAAAAAAGAGGAGGATTGGCAATAGTTAGCTCAGGGCTAATCTTCCTAAAAAAAAAAGAGAGAAATTAAGGGGCTGGCCCTGTGGCCTAGTGGTTGAGTTCAGCATGTTCCACTTTGGTGGCCTGGGTTCACTTCCTGGGCATAGAACTACGCCACTCATTGGTGGCCATGCTGTGTTGGCGACCCACATACAAAAATAGAGGAAGATTGGCGCAGATGTTAGCTTAGGGTGAATCTTTCTCAAGCAAAAAGAGGAAGATTGGCAACAGATGTTAGCTCAGAGTGAATCTTCCTCAGCACAAAAAAAAAGAAATTAAGATGAGATTAAAAAATGTTATTTCTAATTTTTGTTTTCACAGTTCAGTGGCTCATCTTGTTTACACCCCACATTGGAGACTTGGGATTAGAGAAGGAACTTTTCATAAAGGAGAGCTCAGTGTGGGGGGTTCCTGACCTGAGTGCCTTAAGACAGAGCCTCTGGGTTTGCCTCAAGTCTGGGGTTTCTGCATTTTATGCCTACAAGGGGATAAACAGGCTACTTCTTGTCAGGACCTAAAGTTGTCATTCATCCTTATCATGAACAAAGAGCTAACAAGTGATTTGTCTGAGTCTCTCTTGCCTCATTTTATACTACAGAGAGACCCCAAATAGTAGTCCCTGTGGGCACCCAGTTAGTATCCAGGGAACCCTTAATGCACTTTCAGATGGAGAGGAGTTTTCCATTGAAAAGAACAACAAATTCAGGGTAGGGAGGTGATTATTACCATCTCAGCTTTTCTGGGTGCAAGATCTAGGTTTAGTTTTAGGGACATCCTACAGAGATAGTAATAATTTTTTTTTTTTTTGAGGAAGATTAGCCCTGAGCTAACATCTGCCGCCAATCCCCTTCTTTTTGTTTTTTTTTTGTGCCGAGGAATACTGGCCCTGAGCTAACATCCGTGCCCATCTTCCACTACTCTATATGTGGGACGCCTGCCACAGCATGGCTTGACAAGCGGTGCATATGTCCATACCCGGGACCCAAACCGGTAAACCTTGCCCGCTGAAGCAGAACATGCAAACTTATCCGCTGTGCCACCAGGCTGGCCTCAATAGTAATAATTTTTAAAAGGATAAATAATATGTATTGATACTTAGTTTGTATCTGGTTCAATACTATATATGTAGTATTTTATAGGTATATGTAAAATTTAATACAATAAGCCACGAGGTAAGTACTACTATCCCTGTTGTGTAGATGTGGAAACCAAGACTTAGAGAAATCTAACAAAATATAATATGCTAAAGTTTATATATTTTTCATATGGTCTATATTTTCATTTACTCATTAGTGACTGTTCATTTAACTAGTGATTATTTAATACTTAATATATCAGGCACTTACTAAATGCTCAGGATACAGAAATGACAGTGATTTCTGTTCTCAAGGATCTCATACCTAGTAGAACAAAAGATAAGTAGCATTCATGTTGCATTTTATCATTTATAAATATATTTCATATGTACTATCTAATTTAATGCTTACAGTACCTCATTTTACAAATAGAGAAGGTGAGTCTCTGAGACAGAACTTGAACCCAGGCTAGTGAATCATTTGTTATGCCATAGCTTCCTTATATTTAGATAAGTAGAACCACGTCATAACCAAGTTTATTATAACAAAGTTGCAGGCTAATTTCCTTTAAAGTACAGTTGACTCTATTTAAGGAAATTGATGACCATATGGAATAACTTAGGAAACAGTTTTTGGTGTTGTCTCAGTCTCACATAGGAGTTGCTCTTTTTATGGCATATTTTAAATGCAGTTTTATTTCATGTGCTTTTTTGAAGACCAGAGAATGAAAAATTTCAATCTTTGCACTCTCTTTGTTTATTCCGTTACTTAGGAATTGTTTTATCTTCAATTTTTACCACAGGCAACTTCAGAGTGGACCTTGGATTACCCGCCCTTTTTTGCATGGTTTGAGTATGCCCTGTCACATGTTGCCAAATATTTTGATCAGGAGATGCTGAATGTTCATAATCTGAATTACTCCAGCTCAAGGACCTTACTTTTCCAGAGATTTTCCGTTATCTTTACAGATGCACTCTTTGTGTATGCTGTCCACGAGTAAGTCTGAGAAGGTCATTTTGTGTGGAAGGTGTTGCGGAAATATTATAGTATTAAATAGTATCAACTTGCTCCTGATTTGAGGAAACAAAGTTCATATAATAGCAAATATTAGAACAGTCCCAAACTGTGTTCCTGTGTTTTAAACTGCACAGTGAGTAATTTCACTAAGCAGTCTAGCCGAATCTTAGGGAAGAAAATGGGGGATAAGGTGGGGTTACAAGGCATAGGTAGACAAGAGATTGTGAATGTTGTGAAAAGTAGTTCCAGGACCATTTTTCCCACCCAAGATGGCTCGTATGCTTTTCTTTCTTTCCTTGTAGCAGGCCCCCAGAGGCTTCCATGACCTGCCCTATACTTTGGGATACCCACACATGCCTACAGCGCATGTACAGTCATGCACACATGTGCATCGTGCTAACCACCAAATGGCATTTCCATTCTAGTAAACTCAAGAAATCTGACAGTGATTTTGGTGCTTGTTTCTGAATTCTTTCCTTGCTGAAGCTTCTTCACTAATTTTAAGTTATATTCATATTTCATATGTTTATGTTTTGCATCTTTTATTTATAAATTAATTTTTAGTTGAATGAACTTTTATAGAATGTCTTGCACAGAGACTTGCAAGTAGTAAGTTCTCAGTTAATGTTGGTTTCTATTCTGTCCTCATACTTAAGCCTGCTGGTATGATTGTGACAGAGCAGTAACTGGTGTCCCTTCAGTGACCCTTGTCATAAATGGATCATTTCTCTTTGTGAGGCCCTCCAGACTGAATCCTCATCCCATTCAGGAAAGAGTCCCTTAGGGATGTTTTAACCCCTGCTCATCCTCATAGAGTCACTCCTGTTTGACACAACTTTCAATCTGTTTATGACCTGGCAAGAATTGGAGGGGAAGGTGATTTGTAATACACTCCTTTAAACTCGAAAAGTTTTAATTCAAGCTCACAAGGAAAGTGTGTACAGGCAGAGAGAGAGAGTAGAATTCATTTCCATCTGCAGTGTAGAAGGAGCAGTTAAGTAAGATACAGATTGTTGAAATCTGTGTGTCAGTTCCCAGAACCAGGTACTGTTTATGGATTAGTAACTTAATTAATTTTCTCAGTTACCCTGTGGGGTTACTCTCTCTGTTTGTGAGGAAACTGAGGCTCCTTGGGGTAAGAGCGGGACATGCTTTCCTAGCCCCTCTTTAATTACATCTTTATTGTGTCTATATTTTGCTTTAGATTTCTTTGTTTTCAGAATTTGCCAATATTCAAGTCAAACACATTTTTTTAAATCTTTTTATAAAATAATACATCCTTATTGCCAAAATTTTGGAAAACAGAAAATCACACACGCACACAGTAAAAATGACCCATTCTCCTCTACTTAGAGCTATCACTGTCAGCATTTTGGTGCATATTATTTCAGCCTCTCTTCTGTGTCTGAATATAATTTTTATAAAATAAAAATAGGATCATACTGTTTTGTTATCTGCTGTTATCACTTAATAACATATCTCAACCTTTAAATGACATACATTTTTACATAATGATTACGTAATAGTTTTTAAAATTATTTGGAGATAGGAACTACAAATTCATGGCTCAATTCTTAATTTGGTTGATGGGATATATATTTTATATCTCATCCTGGCCTGCGTTTTTTACTCTTAAGGACTGAAATAGTGTGTGCCCTCTCAATTTTCAAAATCCTTACTTTTGACTTTTTGGTGGCTGTTTTTTATTTTTATTTTTATTAAATGAACACTTTGTTTCTAATTGGCATCACTGAGAAAGAGACTTGGAACTGGCCCTGAGATCTTTATTTCTACTGCCACCTTTTTAAGCAGAAAATGGCATGGACACTTTATCAGGAATGGCTAATTAAAGGTATCAGTATATCATGGTGTCCTCTTTAGAAGTGATGTTCTAACGAAGATCAGAGTTATTTCTGATTCTTTCCTGATGTCTCAATGTAGGTGCTGCAAATGCGTTGATGGGAAAAAAGCATGTAAAGAACTCACAGAGAAGCCGAAGTTTATTCTATCCGTGTTACTGCTGTGGAACTTCGGGTTGTTAATTGTGGACCGTATCCTTGACATCTTATGTACTATTCCCTTACTTATTCTGATTATACTAAGTGTGAGGTTAATTCTTTCTATAATGATGGTTCTGAAACGTAAGCTCTTTTGAAAGTGGGTGTGGAGTGGGTTAATGGGTCCCCAAAACTGGTCTCTGCTCACTTTAGTGGACTCTGATTGTTAGAGCACTTTGTCCCTGAAAAGTTAGTGGTGATATTCGAAAACCAGTTAAACCTCCAGTAAAGCAAGATACTGATATTTGCTAACTGTCTTTAGATTCATCTAATATGTATATCTTAAACAGTTTTATAACACATTATTCTAAATACCTTTATAGGAAAGGGCATATCACAATGTTGCATATGGAAGCAGACAGTCCTTTTTGCTTTTTTATCATCTTGGCTTACCACATATTAATAGGCAAAGTTCTTATATCCAAAGGGTCTGACTATAACTAAAATTCTAATGATGGAAGCCTAATATTTTGTAGTTTTCATAAAACTAGCCTGGTGTGGAGGAAAACACTCCAACTTTGGTTTAAGTCTGACCTGGACTCAATACTTAGTTATGTCACTGCCATAAGCAGATTGATGTCTCTGAGCTCCAACTGCCCCACAGGTTCATTGTGAAGCTGAATAAGTAAGATTCTGTATGTACTATGAACAGCAGGGTGCTGTATACCAGTAGCTTCATGCTAGTTAAGTCATTTTGTTTCTCATCCCTAATGCTAAAAAACAACAAAACAAAAAACTTCTTGCACTTTAGCTGCTGGGTCTTTAAGGTAGAAAAAACATGGGAAAGTTTCCTGGTTTTCTTCTTAAACATAAATTTTTTTATACCCTGTGATAATCCTTGGCACTATATAAATTTTAATTAAAGAGTTTGTCCAGGATTTGACTCTTCATAGAAAACATATTTATGAAAAGTCCAAAATAATATAATATTTTTACCCATTAAGAAAGCATTTGCAGGGGGGCTGGCCCAGTGGCCGAGTGGTTAAGTTCGCGCGCTCCGCTGTAGGCGGCCCAGTGTTTCGTTGGTTCAGGTCCTGGGCGTGGACATGGCACTGCTCGTCAGGCCACGCTGGGGCGGCGTCCCACATGCCACAACTAGAAGAATCCACAGCGAAGAATATACAACTATGTACCGGGGGGCTTTGGAGAGAAAAAGGAAATAATAAAATCTTTAAAAAAAAAAAAAAAAAAAAAAAGAAAGCATTTGCAGGGCTGGCCTGGTGGCGTAGTGGTTAAGTTTGCATGTTCTGCTTTGGTGGCTCAGGCTTCATGGGTTCAGATCCTGGGCAAGGCCTGTGCACCACTTATCAAGCCATGCTGTGGAGGTGTCCCACATACAAAATAGAGGAAGATTGGCACAGATGTTAGCTCAGTGACAGTCTTCCTCACCAAAAAACAATGAAAGCATTTGCAATTTTTATATTCAGTCTGCTGGCACAGTTCATTGTGAATTTGGTGTCCTCTGTTGTCTTTCCTTGACCTAAGTCCAGATATTCATTTCCAGTACAATGGTTTTTTATTTGGATTAATGCTACTCTCCATTGCACGATTATTTCAGGTAAACACAAAATAGGATAATTAGATTTTTCCCCCTCAAGTTTGGTTTTTAGCTTGTAAAGGCAACAGTGTAGTAGGTGACTGGAGAACTTATTTGACCAACTGTTTTAAGTTGTCAAGTCGTATAGACACTGTTATTGAGTATTTCTCACAAATTCCATCTTCTCTCTTAACAAAATTTTCTTCATTTTACACATGAGAAAATTATACTCTAAATAAGTGCGGCAGGCCTGAAATAAACTTGAGTTTCTATATTTGGTTGGGATCATTTATCTAGGAATGAAATCTTCAGCAGTTTTTATAATATATTAACTGTGATGTTGGAGCTTTACCATCAGACGCGTGTAGCACAATGTAATGAACAGTATGGGATTTGGAATCAGAAGACCTTGAAATCCTGACCACCTCTAATAAACTGTGTGACTTAGACGGATTACTCAAATTCGTTGGCTGCTTCACGTTCGGTACATTATATATAATCTTGAGTGAACCTTGCAACTATTCCGTGAAGTTATTGTAATTATTATCCTCCTTTTTATAGAGGAAGAAATCAGAAATTCAGATTTCTGGGCCACCCCTCTGTACCCTGAATCAGAATCTCTGGGATTAGGGTTCAGGAATCTCTAGGGAATTTTGATACACTCTCAGGTTTGAGAACCGTTAACCCAAGGCAAATCATTTAACCCTCTCAGCCTCACTTTTCTCATCTATAAAAAGAAATTTACCCCTTGTTGCATTCTTATTTGTAAACTGGGGCTACCTACCTCTCAGAGACTTTGGAAAGATCAAATTTGATAATGTTTTAAAGTTCTTGTCAACTGTAAATGTCTGGATAAGTTCTTTTCTTTTCATCAGAAAAAGCCACATAGTACTTAGAACATGATTAGTGTTCAATGAATGATTGTTGTATGGTTGTTGAACAAATATGCTAAAGTTTAGCTATAGAACCAGCTAGACCTTCTTTGAATCTTAAATAAATTATGAAATTGGTGAAGAGACATCTGGAAGCATCTCATTCTTTTTCCTTATCATTCCTAACTCGTCCATTCTAGACCACACCTGATGAGACAGTGAGAGAAGGAACCTGGCCTTTCAGGATCCCTTTGGCAGTTTCCTTGCTGAATCCTAGGAACATTATCTCATTTAATCCTTCCAAAATTCCTATGAGGTAGGTAGAATTCAGACTTCTTTAGTTATAGTCAACTCGGGGTTTTTGTTTCTGTTTTGAATCAGAATACCTTTAGTTCTCCTAGGTAGTTTGTTAAGATCGAGTACTACACTGGGTGCCTTCAGCCTGACTGTACTTTGTGTTCCCTGATCTGTAAGATTTAAAAGGTTCTTGGGTAGCATAACATCGTATGTATGCATTCATACTCATTCCCAGCTCCTCTCTGGAAATCAACTTTAGTTATTGTAAAACTGTAAGGGAGTGAGAGTAATTGAATTCTCTGGGCTTTCGATCCATAGGGAATTTATAGTGTGTTATGAGGATGTATCCTGTACCTCAGCATCAAGCTTAGTGCTTAATAAATATTTGTTGAAATAATGAATTTATGAACCCACTAGGCTCAGTATAAAAGCTAGCTGAAATCACTTGCCTATGTTTTCTTTATATTGCGTGTAGAATATTTGCCTGAATTTTTAAAACTTATTACAGAAAATTTAAATCATATACAAAAGTAGAGAAAATAGTACAGTGATCTACACACACTCAAAGGATTATTTTGAAACACATCCCAGACTCTTGTTTTATTCATTAAGTATTTCAGAGTATATCTTTTAAAATATGTATTTTTTTAATTGTGATAAAATAACATGAAATTTACCATCTAACCATTTGCAGGTGAACAGTTCAGTAGTGTTAAGTATATTCATGTTGTGCAACCAGTCTCCGGTGGTTTTTTATTTTTTAATAAACTCTTTTTAAAAATAACTTTAGATTATTTTAGACAGAAAAGTCACATAGATAGTACAGAAAGTTCATGTACCCCTCACCCATTTTCCCCTAATGTTGCCGTCTTGTATCACTATGGTACGTTCAGCAAGACTAAGAAACCAACATTGGTACCTTCAGATTTTTACCACTTTTTCCGCTAATGTCCTTTTTCTGTTCCAGGATCCAATCCAGGATACTACATTACTGCATTTAGTTTCCTCTGGATTTTAAAGTGGTATTTCCCTTTTAAATCTCCTAGAAAAGGCATATGGAAGGCGCGTTTCTCTTTGCTGTTCTTCTGCATTTCAAGCACATCTACCTCTACGTAGCACCAGCTTATGGTATATATCTGCTGCGGTCCTACTGTTTCACTGCAAATAAACCAGGCAAGTTTTAGTGATAATAGCAAAACCGTCGTTATTTTATTTTTCCTTGACTTGGTAGCTTGCTTCTTGAAAGAATTTTATGAGGCACAACACATACTTCTCAGCTATTGAGCCTATACTATAAACTCCTTTACCCATTTTGAGTTTTCTCTGCTCTTGTCACATCATAAAGATTGGTGTACTATCGGGATACTTCTGGTTTTAGCGTGTGGTATGAGTTATGGCTTTCCATGCTCCCGGTTAATGATAACGTTTCTTTTCTGTAGATGGGTCCATCCGATGGAACACCTTCAGCTTTGTTCGTCTTATTTCCCTGGGACTGACTGTTTTTCTAGTTTCTGCTCTTTCACTGGGTCCTTTCCTGGCCTTGGTAAGCCTTTTATGTTTAATAAAGTAATACATGTTTTTTGTTGTTTAGAAAAAATAATAATGCCAAGAATGTATAAAATAAGCAAAACTACTCCTTTCTTACTCCTCTCCAGTGTGACTCCCCAAAGAGGGGATGGTACTCTCTCAGACATTTTTGTGCATATTCAAATATGTATGTGTATGTATTTGTAGGTTTAACCATGTGTCTCAGACACATACTCACACAGAGTTGATAGTCATTACTCACAAATTTCCCTATTTGCTAATTTGCCTACTTGCTCTAATTTATCTGTAAGCCTCAAATCAGTACTCAGGGTGCTTTCACAGTCATCCGCTGACAGCAAACATTCTAAAGTGCCCAGGATGTTCAACAGATATTTTTTCCCCTTCTTCCCTCACCCTGAATTCAACTAATTCATTTTAATTCCTGCTGAAACTGAGAAGCACTGCAGCTTTTCTGAAGTCTTCCTGCTGCTGCCGCCTCTTCAGTAGACGTGGAGAAGCTGCAGTCTGTGGCCTTTGCACCTTCTAAGTTCTTCCCTGATTCTGCTGACCTCGTGCTAGTACTGGACTGCTCTTCAGAGTACTTGTGTGCGTCTTGCCCCACTCGACAGATGAGAAGGGCAGACAGAAAGAGGCTCTGTGAACTGCTCAGGATCACACGACTGTACTTACTTGAAGGAACAAAGACTGGCACTCAGACCTCGTAACTCTGCGTGCTGTGGTGTAGATAGTTTCCGAGTTCCCTTTTTGAATTTGGAAAACACTGATCACCCCTTAATCTCTTTTCAACAGAACCAGCTGCCTCAAGTCTTTTCCCGACTCTTCCCTTTCAAGAGGGGCCTCTGTCATGCATATTGGGCTCCAAACTTCTGGGCTTTGTACAATGCTTTGGACAAAGTGCTCTCCGTCATCGGTATAGTAGCAAACCTTCTTACTTAGACTATGAATATTGAAGGGATTGGTCGCGTTGAGAAATGGGACAACCTGCTTTGTGTTTTGAATGTGGCTGAACTGTTTGTTCTCCAGCCCTGCATTTCAGCAGAATGAACGGAGGAGCGGTTCTAGGGACTGAGGCTTCAGTGCAGCAAACAGACTGTAGTCCTATAAAAGCTCATTGTGGCCTTGAGGCTGTTGAGCTTTTCCTTGGAAAAAAAATAAAATATTTAGACATTTTTAAAAGGTAGTTTTTGCCTTAAGTAAAACGTTATTCAGCAGTTTTAAACTTTTAAACTTAAATTTGTGAAGAAGCAAGAAAGAAGAACATGTCTGTTGTGAGTCTGGGTATTAAACCAATAAGGAACATGATAGTCATGCATTTTAGCATGAGATGAAAAGAAATGGAAAACTTAGGCTATGCTTTTAAGTTTGAGTTGTAATGAAAAATAATTTATACCTTGAGGTGATTTCTATGGAAAGTAACTCATTTTGGAATAACTTAAAAGTGTCTCATTTATGATTACAGCCTAGTTTGATGGGAAATGGCAGGATCAAGAGAATGGTAGACAAACTTTTTCTGTTAATAGGCCAGATAGTATATTTTAGGCTTTGCAGGCCACAAAAGTTGTTTATAACCTTTAAAAATGTAAAAGCCAGGACGGCCCAGTGGTGTGGTGGCTAAGTTCGCAGGTGCAGCTTCAGCAGCCTGGGTTTTGTGGGTTTGGATCCCGGGTGCAGACCTACACACTGCTCATCAAGCCAGGCTGTGGCAGTGTCCCACATACAAAATAGAGGAATACTGGCACAGATGTGAGCTCAGCAACAATCTTCCTTACCCAAAAAAAACAGTGAAAACCATTCATAGCTTCAGGGTCATACAAAAACAGATCATAGGCTAGATTTGGCCCTTGACCTAGAGTTTGCCAACTTCTGATCTAGAGTGTGATGCCTTGGTTGGAGGCCCACCTGCATAAATTGCCGACAGTGTGGCATTGAGCAAGTCATTTGATCCTCTAGTCTTGCCTTCCTCACTGTAATAAGGAGATGATGGTACTGTGCCTGTTCCCGTGTAGCACATTGTGAACAACAGATGCAACAATAAAGAAGGGCTAGTTGTCAGTAGCAGGGCCTTTGGAACCAGGCAGAACTGGATTCACTTCCACCACCTATCAGTTCTGTGACTTTGGGCAAGTTACTCCATCTTTCCCTGCCTCAGGGGGCTAAAAGTAATGGCTGCAAAGCCCTTGGCACATGGTAGATGCTTAATGCACAGTGGCTGCTATTACTGTTTTTGATGTATACTTGTAGGAAATCATAATTTGATATTATCCCTCACCAATCTGGTCTTGATGTACAGGCATTCTTATAAAGTGATTTCATAACATTTATATTTCAAAAAAGCTTTAAACAACCAGTATATTGTGAGGTACCAGGGCCACTTGCCTTGTCTGAGTCAGGAAACTGCTAACTATGCTGCACCTTACTTTGTATATCTGTCTCATCAAAGATGTCTTACCTGGAAAGTCAGTGACAGGGAGACAGTTGTTAGCTTTAAGAGATAATTAGCAGGCTGAAGGGAAAAGGGAAGAGGTGAATGGATAGAAAATATTTTGGTAGTCTGTACCTTTCCCACATTTCACTGATTTTCAGTGGCATTAGGTAGGGCCATGTAGGTGCTCAGACTGCCCCTGACTATCCTGTTAGCATCGTCCTCAGATTTGGTTCATTTAATAAGTATTTCTTAAACTCCTATGTGCTAGGGATAGAAGTGAATTAATCATTCCTGCCTTTAAGGAACCCAGTATAGCAGAGGAAATGAGTATGTAAACAGACATAGTACAGTGTGGTAAACACTAGATAGAGACATGTTCGGTATTCCTGGCCCACAAGAAAATCAGCTCTACTTCTTGCTTTAGGAGCTTTCTCAAGTGAGTGAGTGAATTAGGAGTTAACTTCACAAGGTGAGTAGGCCACTCTAAGCAAAGGGATAGCCTGTGCAAAGGGACACAGGTGTTGAGAGTGGTATGTCAGCTCATTGTAGCCAAGCCACATTTAACAAAGTGGAAGAGATGAGGCTGGAGAGGTAGGAAGGGGCTAGATCATGGAAGACACCACATGCCATGCTTAGGAATATAGACTTTATCCTGGAGGCAATGAAGGATCCAAAGCTGGGTTCTGACGTGGTCAGACCTGTGTTTAGAAAGCTTGCCTCATTTTAGGGGTGAGAGCCAATTGCTGTTTATGCTGTCTGCAAGCAAGCTTCCTGTAAAGTGGCACAAATTCCCTATTCCAATGCAGACATCTGCTTTACATAGTATAATCTCAAGACCAGTGGCATTTTAGGTAGAAAAGTGCAGAATTGAGTTGATGAAATCTTGACCTTGAAGCCGTCATAAGATTCAGTAGGTTTTTTTTCCTTAAGATATTGATTGATAAAATATGGTGTGCCATTAATAAAAACAAAACAAAATAGAATGTCTGCTTACTCTATAGGTTTACAGTTGAAACTTCTTGATCCCAAGAAGATTCCCAAGGCCTCAATGACAAGTGGTTTGGTTCAGCAGTTCCAACACACAGTCCTTCCCTCGGTGACTCCCTTGGTCACCCTCATCTGCACCCTGATTGCCATATTGGTAAGAATTCACACATGGGGCTCATTTCTTGAGTTTTCTCTACCTTTATTTTGTGTGGCTGGTTGAATTTCAGCTTTTTCTGACCGTAGGATAAATTCCATGGCTGTGGTCCTGCTGCAGGTTGAGGCATTTCCCAGCAGCTCTTAGAGTAACTTTGAACACCAGAAGGAGGCATTACTGGTAAAGCCTCTGTGAGAGGCTCTCACCAGAGACTGATAGACGAGCTGTTCACCCTCTGGCGAGGAAGAAAGAAAAGCCCAGGGAGGAGGGGCGTGGACCACACTATGGAGAAAGAAGAAAGTGTTGTAGTAGGGACGTTCAGGTGTTTTGTTGTTGTTACTGTTTTCATCCGTGGCTGACTGATCAGAAATCCAAATTTATCCAGACTGCATGGATATTTTATCTTGATGACAATGAGATGAGAGTCAGCAATAGCTGTTTGAGCATCAGATGAGAATCTGAGTCAGATGCTATTAGAGGCTTCCTTCAGAGTTGTTTTTGTTTCTTAGTGATCATGATGCCCTCAATTTCATGATATAATTTTCGTAGAATTCAATATAAATAACTCAATCCTGTCTATAATTACTCTCAGATTTAATTTTGGTTTCTAAATGTTCAAGCCTACTAGAAAGACACCTGACCCCACTTAATTACATGGCAGTACTGGTAGGTAGTTAAGCTCTGTGGGCCTACTTGTTCACATGTTCTGAGGTAGAAACTTTTTTCTAAAACCTTAGCCTTGTATGCTGCATATAGAAGGCCATAGTTTTATTATAAATTACACTCCATCCAACAAAGCTAGGTTTTTGTTTATTAATATGGTAAAATCTAATTTATCATTAGCCCCAAAATATCTATGAACTTTTGTAGTTTGACCTAATAAGTTCAGTGACAATTAACTAATTTGAAGATATAATAAAGGGTTATATTAGATATCCTAGAACTTAATCATCATTTATTTTGATGAATAGAATTAATTTTAATGAGTTAAATATATATTTTAGAACGCCTTTTTTTTCTGAGTAGTTGTTTTTATGTTAACTTTTGGTGCGCTATTCACAAAGTGATGAATTATCCCAGTTTAATGGAGTGTTGTCTTAAGATCTACTGTGTTTTAGAGATGATACAAATTGTATTCACTTGAACAATGTTTCTGGAAAGTCTATTTTAAATGATACTGAAGTTTTATCTTTGCCTATTGTTTCTAGCCTTCTATTTTCTGTCTTTGGTTTAAACCCCAAGGGCCCAGAGGTTTTCTCCGATGTCTAATTCTTTGTGCCTTGAGCTCCTTCATGTTTGGGTGGCATGTCCATGAAAAAGCCATACTTCTAGCAATTCTCCCAATGAGGTAAGCCGATCAGCATTTCTGGCATGTTTCACAATGATCCTGTTGTTTCCCATTTGATCTGTCCCTCCTTGATATGTTCATTGGGATAGGCAAAAGAAAAGACATACAGGGACAGCTTTATACGAGGACAGGACAGGGATGCTTAACTTGGGATCTTTGCGCCTGTGCAGGTTCTGAGGTATGCAAAATGGCATGTGTTGTTCCTGCATTTTTTGGTAAGGAGTACTGTAGTGGTTAAGAACCATGAGGCAAGGCTGTCAGAACTAGATATTGAATGGCAGCATAGTATGGAAAAGCATGGGCTTTGGTGTCATCACATCTGTGAAAATAAGGTCCCACAGTTCCTTGTAAATTGTTATCAGTCAAAGTGAGGATTCAGTCCAGTATGGAATAATACCTAACATTTGTACAGCACTTCAATTTTCCAGAACTGTTATTTTGGTTGGTGTTTTGTTTGTTTCTTTCTTTCTCTTGAGCCTCGCAACAATTTTTAAGATATATAGATATCATCATCCCCTGTCTTAACATCCACAGAAACTGGCGCTCAGAGAGTTTGTGACTTATCCAAAGTCGCACGGCTGGCAAGTAGCAGAGTTAGGACTTAAACCTGAATCTTATGATCTTTTCACTGAGACATGCTAAAAAAGCATTTTAAATGCAGTAGTGTCCATTTTATGTATAAATGAGACCCAATAGATACATAGTAATAGAATTAGCCATTTTGCTTGAGATTTTTTTCTTAAATCCTGAGAGAAATCATGTAAGCTCTGAAGGAACATTTAGCACATTTCTTGGGTTAGTATATATGGCTTGTCTAGGTTCATTTGGCAACTTGGAGTTTCCAAATTAAAAAATTGAGCAAAACTTTTAATATTTTTAATTAGAATTCATACCAAACACCAGCAGGTGCAGGGCATTGTCCAAGAGAAGAGCTATAGGGTCGGAATTAAACTCCCCAGACCTGTTTCCCTGGCTGCCACCACTAGGCAGCTCCCAATCCCACATCATCCCTGTCTTTGGAGAAAGCAGTTACTCAGGGAGACAAGATTCAGTGTGGTAGATTCTTCTATTGATTGCTTAAAGTTTCCCAGTGAGAAATTAATCTTCTCAATTGCATTGGGCTTGTAGCAAAGATCAGTATGTTATTTTATGCTTAAGCCAGTTCTGGAAATAATAATAGATTCAGTTTATTTAAGCTATTTGCAATTGTAAGTTTCAGTTTTGTTTAAAGGAATTATGATGAGGATTTTTATTTTTAGCCTTTTGTCTGTGGGAAAAGCAGGCGATGCTTCGATTTTTCTGATTCTGACCACAACAGGACATTATTCCCTCTTCCCTCTGCTCTTCACTGCACCAGGTAAACAGCTGCTTTTTAGAAAGATGTATTTGATTGCCATGCCCTTTTTATCAGGGCCTAGAGATCAATACTATCTGATTTAAACAACCTGAAAGTCTCTTGGAAGGAGAGCTCATCCATTGTCTTTAATAAAACCTCCAATTTGTCCCTAATACTCAGTATCTTTAGACATCACAAAAATGCATAGTTAAGCTCAAAAAGCATTATTAGTACTATATAGCTGTGTCAGTGCTTATATTGCCTTAAGTATCATAAACCTTTCTCTTATCAACTAAATTATCATCTGTATTTTTTTTTATTTTTTAACAGAACTTCCCATTAAAATCTTACTTATGTTACTATTTACCATCTACAGTATTTCCTCATTGAAGACTCTATTCAGGTAATCCAAAAAAGCACATTTAAAGTTATGTTTACTCCTATGAAATGTTTACTCCTAAATGGTCAGGTAAGCCTTTTAAAGTTTATTTTTAAGTTATAACAGTAATATAAAAACATTACAAAAAATTGGCAAATAGAGAAATTCCCCATAATCCTACCAGCCTGGCATGACAACATAGGTCGTGTCTTTAGTGTTGGGGAAATATTTAAAGAGGGACTGCCTAGCTTAAATTAAAACTTTATATGAAAACTAAAAGATGAAATGTAAGATATGCATTATGAATATAACCACTTAAATACAGATGCATAAAACTAAAAGATATGTAAAAGTTCTTGTTATAGAATTATGCGTGGAATTTTTTTCTCTTCTAAGCTTTATGTAATGCTATCTGTGTAATTTTTAAAAGCTTCCTTATGGTTCATATCTGATTGTGTCCATAAAATCTCCTATATTTAATTATATTGAAACTCGATTATAATCATGTGACCCAGCAGTTCCACTCTTAAGTGTATACCCAAAAGAGTTGAAAACAGAGACTCAAACAGATACTTGTACACCAGTGTTCATTGCAGCTTTATTCACAGTAGCCAAAAGGTGGAAGTAACCCAAGTGTCCATCAACAAATGAATAGATCAACAAAATGGCTATACATACAATGGAACAGTATTCAGCCAGAAAAAGGAATGGGGTTTTCATATGTGCTACAACATGGATGAACCTAGAAAACCTAGACTAAGTGAAATAAGCCAGACACAAAAGGGCAAATACTGTATGAGTCTATTATATAAAGTATCTAGAATAGGCAGATTCATAGAGAAGAACGTAGATCAGAGGTTACTGCAGGGGGGTGGTATTATTGCTTAATGTTTCCAGAGATTCTCTTTGGGGTGAGGAAAAGGTTTTGAAAGTGGACAGTGGTAATGGTTATACAACATTGTGAATATACTTAATGCTACTGAATGGTATACTTAATAATGGTTAAAATAGCAAATTTTATGTTATTTTACCAAAATAAAAAACATTTTTAAAACCCTCAATTATATATTGTCTACCATAGTCTTAAGCCAGTATCACACTATCCAGCTCCCTTTCCTCTTCCAAATGCATAGGTAATTCTCTCTCAGCAGCTTCAGCTAAGTGACAGCATAGGTAGAAGACGATTGGGTAGATTTGGATTGTTGAGGTATCGTAACGGTGTATCATTGTCATTTTCTTCCCATGTGGAATTTAATGCACTTTGACTCTAGCTTTGGCTGTACTTCACGTCAGCACAGTGCAGGTGGGAAGCGTTAGCTGCGAAATGTTTGCTAAACCAGAATGACCCATCTAAAATGAGCCTTTTCTCTCCTTTTTTCTTCAGGAAAGAAAAACCTCTTTTTAATTGGATGGAAACTTTCTACCTCCTTGGCCTGGGCCCTCTGGAAGTCTTCTGTGAATTTGTATTCCCTTTCACCTCCTGGAAGCTGAAGTACCCCTTTATCCCTTTGTTACTGACCTCGGTGTATTGTGCAGTGGGCATCACATATGCTTGGTTCAAACTGTATGTTTCAGTATTCACTGACCCTCCTGTCGGCAAGACAAAGAAGCAGTGAATAAAGGAACTGCTTGGATGTATTCCAAGCAATTATTTCATGGGAAATTAATCAGAACTTGAAGAAAGTTGCTGGTGGCATGAACCATTCATTTCAGTAGATCTGTTTGGAGGACCATTCTTCCAAACTTGGCTTTGCCCGGCCTAGCAACCTGATTGTCACCATGGTGAGAGGCCGCTTGTCCTCCATAAGCAGTGAAACAGATCTCACTTTCTCCTGCTAAAATTGTCTGAGATTCAGACTCCTGCACTTGCTTAAGGCAAGCAGGGAGTCTGATCAACAGCATGATTATTTGTAGCCTATGATAACCATTGCCAGGCTATAAAAAATAATTAGAATCATGTGCTAAGGGAAATATAAATAAAATACTATTTTTTATTTCTGCACAAAAATTGTTTGGCTTATTACCAGCTCCTACATTTTCCTGTTGGCGTGCACACAAGCAGATGGTATACTGTCCCCATTCTGTACACCTTGTTCCAGGAGATTTTTTTTTCATTGAAATTATATACAATGGCAGTGCTCACAAAGCCACAGGGAGTATTTAATGAACTGGTTTGGCCAGTCAGCAGAGACTATAAAGCATGTCTACTCTCGCACTGAGGTCAGGACATGTCTTAGAGTTCATTTATTCTAATGCAAGCACTGCAATTTTGATAAGGCTGCCACTTAAACTTTCCTCACATGAACAAACTTAAGTGGTTTTTGCAGCCTGGTCTTGTCCTCTCCCTTCCTTAAGAGGATTCATACACACTTTTTATCCAGGAGCCCAGTTTACCTAATATCTGCTGCACATTCAAATTCAGCCAGCATTTATCTAGCCAATACTAGAAACTTTCACACATTTTATTTACCCATTTTTCCCTAAGATCAGAGAGTCTAGGTCAATGGCATCCTAGGATGCTAATCCAGCTATCCCATCTCTTAAATTCACTCAGTTTTTCCCAGACTTGTTTTGAGTCTCATTGCAGAGATGAAGAAGGAGATTTTGCCAAAGGGGGAGGGGAGCATAGCCTCTCTAGCCTCTTTTCCTCACCAGTCCCCCTTGCACCCTGTGTTACAGCTGTCCTAACAACTTAAATTTCCTAGTGTGCCATGCTGTTTTGCACCTCTGCTTCCTTTCATTCATGCTGCTTTCTCTTTTCTCTCTCTACTGACTTTTCTACCCTGTAATCTGATTGTATGTACTTCTTCAAGATTAACTTAACTGCTACCATATCTGTGAATATAAAGGTAGTACAGCCTAGTGATTAAGAATAGGAGCCCTAGGGGCCGGCCCAGTGGTGCAGTGGCCTCACAACTGTACGCCCCTGAGGCTAGCAACCAGCTACACTGGGTCTGGGTACCAATTCAATAGAGGACAATTGCAATAAGAGTGTGCTAATAGGTGGGACCGAGATGGCGGAGTGAGTGGTCTTCGTCTCTCCCCTGTTGAATCTACAACTAACTGGACATTCACCGATTAACAAAGGATATCTAGATAGCATCTCAAGACACCTAAGAGTCTCGTACTACTATACATCAGAAGGTAGATGGACTTCCCCCGGGGAGGAGGTGGAAATAGGTGAAAACTCTCCAACCCCCGACTCCCGACCCCCAGACAGCCTAGTTCCTGCAGGAGGCTCTCGTCCAGTGGACTCCCCCATAGCATCACCACACACCAAGGGTGGGAGTGTGCACTCACCAGCGAAGTGACAGTGGAAACAGGTGACAACAGCCCTACTCAAGCCCCCCATGATTACACCTAAGCCCAGGGGGAATCTCCAGGGTCCCGCACCCACCAGCAGGGAAGGCCTCTGCTCGCCATTAGCAGGGAGGCCCCGCCAAGAATCCAGAACAAAGGGAAGCTCCCAGCGGGCGGATTCCCTGGCATGGCACCAGACTGCAAGCTGCTGCAGGGCCCACGGTCTCTGGCGCACGGGTTGGTGCAGGGGGCGTCCGGACTTCCCATGGACGTGCTTGGGGACACGGTTGGAGGTCCAGCACCTGGCTCTGCAGCCCGGGGGGAAGCTCCGGGGTCCCACACCTCCCCGGCAGGGAAAGCCTCTGCTCACCATTAGCAGGGAGGCCACGCCCAGAATCCAGGACAAAGGGAAGCTCCCAGCGGGCAGATTACCTGGCATGGCACCAGACCTCAAGCTGCTCCTGGGCCCACGGTCTCCGGCGCACAGGTCGGTGCAGGGGGTGCCCGGACTTCCCATGGATGTGCTTGGGGACTGGGTGGAGCTCCAACACCTGGCTCTGTGGCCCGGGGGGATGCTCCAGGGTCCCGCAACCCCCCCCAGCAGGGAGGGCCTCTGCTCGCCATTGGCAGGGAGGCCCCACCCAGCATTCAGAACACCAGGAAGTTCCCTAGAGCAGAATTCCCCACAAGGCAGCAGCTTATAAGCCACCGCCAGGCCAACGGACTCTGGCCGTGTCCCAGACAAGGCAAGGGACTCCCAGAGATCCTGTGAGAGTGGAATGGGGCAGAGTGGAGCTCCGGTGAAATGGCTATGTAGCCCAAGGGGGAACTCCAGGTTCCTACAGCAGCCTCAGTGAAAGCCTCTACACAGCACTAGTGGAGAGGTCCCGACTGGCAATCACAAGGCGGGAAGACCCTGGGGCAAAAGTAGCACAGCTAGGTGAGCTAACGACAGACTGCAGAAGATACCCATAGCTCTGCTGGGACTTATAGTGGACAAGTGTGATCTTGTGGGCTCTGTTAGGGACAAAGTGGTGATTATAGGTGATCCTGCTCCTGGCTGCTTGGACAGCCCACAACACCACTGCAGACCACAAGGAGGGAGCACATCTAAGTGGGCTGCAACAGTAGGCACCAGGAGCCTGAGGCCCACTTGCGATTGCCCCCACAACCGACCAGGGACCCCACAGGACCACTGTGACGACGAGGAGGGGTCCAGGTCCAGTCAGTAACAGCTGACAGGGTTCCTGGTTGGTGCAGTCTAAACAGCTGCCCCCCACACACACACTAGTCGCAACAAGTGGAAGCAGCGACTAAACTCTATCTCTATGCGGAGGCACAGATCCACACCATCAAGCAGTATGAAAAAATATATTAAATCTCCAGAACAGAAGGAAAATGATAAGCACCCAGAAAACAATCCCAAAGACAATGAAATCTATAACCTAATGATGATGATTTCAAAACTGCCATGATTAAAAAACTCAAGGAGTTAAAAGAGAATTCAGATAGACAACTCAATGAGTTCAGGAGCTATGTCACAAAAGAGCTTGACACTATAAAGAAGAACCAATTAGAAATACTGGAGATGAAGAACACAATGGAGGAGATTAAGAAAAATCTGGACTCTCTGAACAGTAGGGTCAATAATATGGAGGACAGAATTAGCAATTTGGAGGATAGGAATATAGAAATGCTGCAGACAGAGGAGGAGAGAGAACTAAGACTAAAAAGAAATGAAGAAACTCTCCGAGAATTATCCGACTCAATTAGGAGATGCAACATAAGGATTATAGGTATACCAGAAGGAGAAGAGAAGGAGAAGGGGGCAGAAGGCCTGTTCAAAGAAATAATAGCTGAGAACTTTACAAACTTGGGAAGAGAGATGGAACTTCATGTGACAGAAGCCAATAGATCTCCAAACTTTATTAACGCAAGAAGACCTACCCCAAGGCATACAGTAGTGAAACTAGCAAAAGTCCACAACAAAGAGAAAATACTAAGGGCAGCCAGGCAGAAGAAAATAACTTACAAAGGAAACCCCATAAGGCTATCAGCAGATTTCTCAGGAGAGACCTTACAGGCTAGAAGAGATTGGAATGAAATATTCAAAACTCTGAGGGACAAAAACCTGCAGCCAAGAATACTCTACCCAGCAAAAATATCCTTCAAATACGATGGAGAAATAAAAACTTTCCCAGATAAACAAAAGTTAAGGGAGTTCATCGTCACAAAACCTCCTCTTCAAGAAATGCTCAGGAAGAACCTCATTCCTGAAAAATCAAAAAAAGGAAAGGGGTTATAAAATCCAGAACAAAGAAGATAAGCAGAAGGACAATAACACAAAGTAACTGCTCTCCATCAGGACAAAATGCAAAAGAACCGGAAAACAAGTGATAAAATGGCAACAGTAGGCCCCCACGTTTCAATAATCACTCTAAACGTGAATGGATTGAACTCTCCAATCAAAAGGCACAGAGTGGCAGGATGGATCAAAGAACAAGATCCAACAATATGTTGCCTCCAGGAAACACACCTCAGCCCCAAAGACAAACACGACTCAAAATGAACAAAAGAAAGCAGGTGTTGCCATACTTATATCAGACAAAGTAGACTTCAAAGCAAAACAGATAAAGAAAGACAAAGAGGGGCAGTATATAATGATAAAAGGGACGCTCCACCAAGATGACATAACACTTATAAATATATACGCACCTAACACAGGAGCACCAAAATTCGTAAAGGAACTATTAACAAAACTACAAGGAGACATCAACAACAATACAATAATAGTAGGGGACCTCAACACCCCATTAACACCAATGGACAGATCATCCAGACAGAAAATCAATAAGGAAATTATAGAATTAAATGAAAAATTAGATCAGATGGACCTAATAGATCTATATAGGACACTTCATCCAAAAACAGCAGGTTACACATTCTTCTCAAGCGCGCATGGAACATTCTCAAGGATAGACCATATCTTGGGAAACAAAGCAAGCATCAATAAGTTCAAGAGGGTTGAAATAATATCAAGCATCTTTTCTGATCATAATGCTATGAAACTAGAAATCAACTACAAGAATAAAGCTGGGAAAGGGACAAAAATGTGGAGACTAAACAACATGCTACTGAACAAACAATGGATTATTGAGGAAATTAAAGAAGAAATCAAACATTATCTGGAGACAAATGAAAATGAAAACACACCATACCAACTGATTTGGGACGCAGCAAAGGCAGTCCTAAGAGGGAAATTCATTGCAATACAGGCTCACCTCAATAAGCAAGAAAAATCTTACATAAACAACCTGAAACGACACCTAACAGAATTAGAAAAAGAAGAACAAACAAAGCCCAAAGTCAGTAGAAGGAGGGAAATAATAAAAATTAGAGCAGAAATAAATGATATTGAATCAAAAAAGACAGTAGAAAGGATCAATGAAACAAAGAGTTGGTTCTTCGAGAAAATCAACAAAATCAACAAACCCTTAGCCAGACTCACTAAAAAAACAAGAGAGAAGTCTCAAATAAATAAAATTAGAAACGAGAGAGGAGAAATCACAACAGATACTGAAGAAATACAAAGGATCATAAGAGAATACTATGAAAAACTATATGCCAACAAATTGAACAACCTAGAAGAAATGGATAAATTCCTAGACTCATACAACCTACCCAAACTGAATCAAGAAGAAATAGAGAATCTGAATAGACCAATCACAAGTAAAGAAATAGAAACAGTAATCAAAAAGCTCCCCAAAAATAAGAGTCCAGGACCAGACGGCGTCTCTGGAGAATTCTACCAAACATTCAAAGAAGATTTAATACCTATCCTTCTCAAACATTCCAGAAAATAGAGGAAGATGGAGCACTCCCTAATACATTCTATGAAGCCAACATCACCCTGATCCCCAAACCTGACAAGGACAACACAAAGAAGGAAAACTACAGGCCAATATCACTGATGAACATAGATGCAAAAATCCTCAACAAAATTTTGGCAAACTGAATACAGCAATATATCAAAAAGATTATGCACCATGATCAAGTGGGATTTATACCAGGGACACAGGGATGGTTCAACATCCACAAGTCAATCAACGTGATTCACTACATTAACAAAATGAGAAACAAAAACCACATGATCATCTCAATAGATGCAGAGAAAGCATTCGACAAGATCCAACATCCATTTAGGATAAAATAGGTATAGAAGGAAAGTACCTCAACATAATAAAGGCCATGTATGACAAACCCACAGCCAACATCATACTCAACGGACAAAAACTGAAACCCATCCCTCTCAGAACAGGAACAAGACAAGGGTGCCCACTTTCACCACTCTTATTCAACATAGTACTGGAGGTTTTGGCCAGAGCAATTCGGCAGGAAAAAGAAATAAAAGGAATCCAAATAGGCAACGAAGAAGTAAAACTCTTGCTGTTTGCAGACGACATGATCTTATATATAGAAAACCCCAAAGAATCCATAGAAAAACTATTAGAAACAATCAACAACTACAGCAAAGTTGCAGGGTATAAAATCAACATACATAAATCAGTAGCATTTCTATATGCTAACAATGAACTAACAGAAAAAGATCTCAAGAACTCAATCCCATTCACGATCGCAACAAAAAGATAAAATACCTTGGGATACATTTAACCAAGGAAGTGAAAGATCTATACAACGAAAACTACAAGATCTTCTTGAAGGAAATCAACGATGACATAAAGAGATGGAAAGACATTCCATGCACATGGATTGGAAGAATAAACATAGTTAAAATGTCCATACTACCCAAAGCAATCTACAGATTCAACGCTATCCCAATCAGAATTCCAATGTCATTCTTTACAGAAATTGAACAAAGAATCCTAAAATTCATATAGGGCAACAAAAGACCCCGAATTGCTAAAGCAATCCTGAGAAAGAAGAACAAAGCTGGAGGCATCACAATCCCTGACTTCAAAACATACTACAAAGCTACAGTAATCAAAACAGCATGGTACTGGTACAAAAACAGATGCACAGATCAATGGAACAGAATTGAAAGCCCAGAAATAAAACCACACATCTACGGACAGCTAATCTTTGACAAAGGAGCTGAGGGCCTACAATGGAGGAAAGAAAGTCTCTTCAACAAACGGTGCTGGGAAAACTGGACAGCCACATGTAAAAGAATGAAAATCAACCATTCTTTTCCACCATTTACTAAAATAAACTCAAAAGGGATCAAAGACCTAAAGATTAGGCCTGAAACAATAAGTCTTCTAGAAGAGAATATCAGCAGTACACTCTTTGACATCAGCTTCAAAAGAATCTTTTCGGACACCATAACCCCTCACATGAGGGAAACAATAGAAAGAATAAACAAATGGGACTTCATCAGACTAAAGAGCTTCCTCAAGGCAAATGAAAACAGGATTGAAACAAAAAAACAGCCCACTAATTGGGAAAAAATATTCACAAGTTATTTATCTGACAAAGGGTTAATCTCCATAATATACAAAGAACTCACACAACTCAACAATAAAAAAATCAAACAACCCAATTACAAAATGGGCAGGGGACATGAACAGACATTTCTCCAAAGAAGATATACGGATGGCCAACAGACACATGAAAAGATGCTCATCATCACTAATCATCAGGGAAATGCAAATCAAAACTACACTAAGATATCACCTCACACCTGTTAGAATGGCAAAAATATCCAAAACCAAGAGTGACAAATGTTGGAGAGGCTGTGGAGAAAAGGGAACCCTCATACACTGTTGGTGGGAATGCAAACTGGTGCAGCCACTATGGAAAACAGTATGGAGATTCCTCAAAAAGTTAAGAATAGAAATACCTTATGACCCAGCCATCCCACTACTGGGTATCTATCCTGAAATCAGCAATTCCAAAAGTTCCATGCACCCCTATGTTCATCACAGCATTATTCACAATAGCCAAGTCATGGAACCAACCTAACTGCCCAGCAACTGATGATTGGATAAAGAAGATGTGGTATATATATACAATGGAATACTACTCAGCCCTAAAAAAGGACAAAGTCGTCCCATTCACAACAACATGGATAGACCTTGAGGGTATTATGTTGAGTGAAATAAGCCAGACAGAGAAAGACGAACTCTGTATGACTCCACTCATAGGTGGTAGATAACATACGGACAAAGAGAACTGATCGGTGGTTGCCAGGGGAAAGAGTGGTGGGGGGAGGGCACTAGGGGTGAAGTGGTGTACCTACAACATGACTAATAATGATGTACAACTGTAATTTCACAAGGACATTAACTTTCATAACCTTAATGAAAAAAAAGAGACATTATTTACATTTTAAAAATGTATTACTGACCCTGAATAGCCAAAAAAATCTTGAAAAAGAAGAAAAAAGTTGGAGACCTCACACTTCCTGATTTCAAAACATACTACAAAGCAACAGTAATCAAGCCAGTATGATACTGGCAAACAGACAGATATGTAGATCAACAGGACAGAACAGAGAACCCAGAAATAAACCCTTGCTTACATGGCCAAAAGATCTTTGACAAGGGTGCCAAGACCTCACACTGGGGAAGGACAGTCTCTTCAACAAATGTGTTGGGAAAACTGGGCATTCACATGTAATAGAATACATATACAAAAATTAACTTAAAATGGATTAAACACCTAAACACAAGACCTAAAACTATAAAACTCCTAGAAGAAAACAGAAGGGAAATGCTTCAGGACATTAGATTTGGAGATGATTTTCTTGGATATGACACTGAAAGCATAAGTGACAAAAGCAGAATTAGACAAATGAGACTACATCAAAGTTTAAAACTTTTGCACATCAAAGGAAACAACAGAGTGAAAAGGCAACTATGGAATACGAGAAAATATTTGCAAATCATATATCTAACAAGAGATTAATATCTAGAATGTTTAAGGAACTTCTATGACTCAACAACAAAAAGAATCAAATAACCTGATTTAAAAATGGGCAAAGGACTTGAATAGACAATTCTCCAGAGAAGATATACAAATGGCCAAGAAGCACATGAAAAGATGCTCAACATCACTAATCATAAGAGAAATGCAAATCAAAACCATATCTCACACTCATTAGGATGGCCACTATTGAAAGAACAGAAAATAACTGTTGGCAAGAATGTGGAGAAACCAGAACCCTTAAGCACTGTGGGAATGTAAAATGGTGCCACCATCATGGAAAATGCTATAGAGCTTCCTCAAAAAAAAAAAAAAGAAAAAAAATGAATTACCGTATGATCCAGCAATACCACTTCTGGGTATATATCCAAAAGAATTCAAAGCAGGATCTTGAAGAGATGCTTGCACACCTATATTCATTGCAGCATTATCCACGATAACTAAGAGGTGGAAGCAACCCTAAGGGACATCAATAGATGGATGGATAAAGAAAATGTAGTATATACATTTCCTGGTGGAATATTATGCAGCTCTAAAAAGGAAGGGCATTTTGTCATATACAACAACATAAAAGAACCTCAAGAATATTATGCTAAGTGAAATAAGCCAGCCGCAAAAGGACAAATATTATATAATTCCACTCATGTGAAGTATCTAAAGTAGTCAGAATCATGGAAACAGAAAGTAGAAAGGTGGTTGCCAAGGGCTAGGGGGAGGAAGGAGAGGGAATAAGTATTTAATGGGTATAGAGTTTCATTCACAATGTGAATATACTTAACACTATTGGACTATACACTTAAAAATGATTATGATGGTAAATTTAAAGTTACGTGTTTTTTATCACAATAAAAAAGTTAAAATTTTAATTTAGTAAAAAATTTATTATTGCATAAAACATATTATAAACCCAAAAGTGTGGAAAATGCATATGTAAAGTTAAAAATAATAAAATCATATATTCTCCTGTAACATCTTTTTTCTCTTATCTCCTATTCTCTTTTTTAACACAGATTTCTTGAGATTCATCATACTGATGCATGGATATTACTGTGTATGAAAACACCACAGTTTATTTTCTATTCTAAATGGACATTTAGAATGTTTCCAGTTCGTGGGTATTATAAATGGCTATTATTCCTGTGAATAATCTTTCACATCTCTTAGTCCTGGTACACATGTGCAGAAGTTTCTCTAGACTCTAAAATCTAGCGTATAGACTTAGGCACGTGAAAAAGAAATTGAAAACAACCAAAATATCCATCAAAAGGGTAACGGATGAATAAAATGTGACATCTTTATGTGATGGAATATTATACAGCAGTCAAAAGGAATGAACTTGATCTTTCTGTATCATCATGGATCTCAAAAATATTATATGAAATGATAAAAGCAAGAGAACAACAGGAAAAATAAATCACACTATTTAGGTAAAAAAAATTAAAAGCACACATAACACAATACTAAATACATGTATACTGGAAGTATACCCACTAAACTCACGATAGTGGTTGCTTCTGGAGAAGAAGGGACTTTAGCTTTATCTACAGTGTTTCATTTCCTTGAAAAGAACGGTAGAAATAAATGACAAAATATTAACACGTTAATTCTAGGCGGTAGAATATGAGCATTTGATTGTATTTTTCTTTGTATGTTTTTGTAACTTTTAAGTTTCTTTAAAAAAAAAAAAACAAGTCCCAGATTGGACCCAGAAGAATGTGTAAACATCATTTAAACATTTAAGTTCATCAAGTATTCAAAACTTACATAGTCCTACTGTGGAAGATTTTTGGTGGTTTTCTTTCTTTTGATATTATTTTAAAAGAAACACTATGGTAAAAAAAAAAAAAAAAACTGTGCAAAAAAGCTTTTTCCTATGTCATATCATTTCTATAGGGCAGATTCCCAGACACGTAATTACTGGGTCAAAGAGTGTGAACCTTTGAAACATTTGCCGCTTCCAGGAAACTGCTCCAACATACGTTCCTTTGGAAAACCCTAACTTGAAATATTACAGATCTGGGAGCGCTTTTTATAGACATAAAACGTCCATCTGTCACTTAATCACCCCTAAGTGATATTTAACTCTTCCACTTTGGAGATCAATATTTTTGATGCATATACCTTTGCATTAACCTCTGGTTTAATCAGCATTTGTCTAGATAAAATGTTGCTCTCACTAATGAACGGACACAAAAAGAATATATTTTAGCTCCATATCAGGAAAAGCTTCTAAAGAAAGGACTGTTCAAAAACAGAAGCTCTGCAGGATCGGAGGTAGGTGAGCAGAGACTGGACAATTAAAGGGCAGAACGTTATAGATTCCTTCTTCCCTTCATTCCTCAAACCTTTAGGGAACACCTCTTCCCTCGGCCACGTGCAAGCACCCGAAGACCCAGAGGTGAAAAATTTTAGGGTGCTGGGACCCAGGCTGAATTTCAAGAGTTTGGCTAAATGATCTGGTGCTGGGGTTCTCTATATTCTTTGTTGCTGCCTGGCCCTTAATTTTAGGTTTTAGAGGGTGTGCTTGTGCTAATGAACGACTGGAAACTCAGAAAATGAAAACTAGCTTTTATGAGATTTCAATTAATTCTGTTTCTTAAAACTATCCATTAAGCCCACTTGTGGGTGTTGGATGCAAAGATAAATTCTTGCTGAAGGAACATTCTGGGGCGGGGAAGGGAGAGGCAATTCCAGATGGAGGAGTTCAGGCGAAAAAAAGTAGCCTTACCTAGCCTTCTCCCAGTCTGGCTCGCGTCGTGTGCTCCTCGACCCTGTGCTTCCAGCCCCCAAACCCCACCAGCTGAACCGGCGCGGGCTGGCGAGCGGCGTGGGCCATTAGTAGCCCGGAACGCCGCGTGCGGGGTCCCGGCAGCAGCGCGCGCGGGGACGCGTTTGGGCGCTGCACCGCGGTGCGCCCTGCCCTTCAGCGCTGCGCAGGGAGGAGAAAGCCCGCGGCGTGGGCCCCGGCAGTGGTCGCGGCGCTTTTCCTTCTGGTTGGCGGGCTGAGGCCGGGCCTCAAGGGGGAACGGCGTCACCATGATGAGCGGACGGCCGGGCCGGGCGCCCTTAAGGTTCCTGCCGGATGAGGCCCGGAGCCTGCCCCCGCCCAAACTGACCGACCCGCGGCTCGTCTACGTCGGCTTCTTGGGCTACTGCTCCGGCCTGATCGATAACGCGATCCGGCGGAGGCCGGTGGTGGCGGCCGGTGAGGCCTGCGCGCGGGATCGGCCGGGAGGAGGGGGTCGCGGGGCCGCGGGCAGGCTCTCCCCAAGCCGCCTGGGGTGCCTCGGCCTTTCTGGGCCTTTTGGCCCAGCAGGCCCCCCCTAGACTCCCCGGGACTCCCGCGCCCGGGTGGCTCCTCCGAGTCGGGCAGAGCCAGAGGGCCCGTTGGCACTTGGGGAAACTGAGGCGCAGCCCTCACCCGCAGGGAGCCTGTGAAGGCTGGGGGGCTGCCTGCTCCCCTTCAGCGCGCGGCGCGGTGTGTGCAAAAATGAGCGTGCCCTGCACGCCGCGCATGATAGCGGTTAATCCTCAGAACACCTGCGGGGGAGGAGCAGCCACGGGGAGGGGACAGAGCCTCGAGAGGTTACGGCAGCTCGCCCAAGGTCACGGGGCTAGTAGTGGCAGAGCCTGTTGTTAGACCTCAAAGGCTACGTTTGAAACCAGTGTTTCTCAAACTAATAACCCGGGATCTTGTTCAAATGGGGATTCTGATTCATTAGGTCCGGAGAGAGAGGCCTGATATTAACAAACTCCCAGGTGCTGCTGATGCTGCGGCTTGGGGACCCCACTTGGAGTAGGAGGCTCTAAGCGGCTGGACTGTGTTTCCTGGTGGGTGTCAGTGGCCTCCTCTCAGAGTCTGACTCTGATAATAGGTGACACAGTAGCCGCGCTGAGGGCTGTGGGTCCCCAACGGGACAAGAGGAGGGAAACTGCGGAAGAGGTGTGTTGGAACTTAGCTTTGATTTATCAGGCAGATTCTAGCAGCGAGCCATTGGAGCTGGGGGAGTAAATGGAGGCCAGGGCCTCTGAATGGGGGACCGCTCGATGCTTGAGCGAGTGTGCAGGGTAGGGTGATAAGCGTACAAAGGAGGTTTAGATAGAACGTGGCAGTTTATTCTGTAGGGGACAGGAAGCTTTTTAGCTTTCGGTCGCTGGGGGACAGTGGGAGAGGGAGCTACAGTAATGAGACCCGTGTTTTAGGTCAGCTTTGTCAGCAATGTGAAGCACTGCTTGGAGCCAAGGAGCCCAGTTAGGAAGAAGGCTAACACCATGGTTCAGGGGACCGGGAGTCACCTCACTTGTGCCTCTTTGGCCTTCTTTCAGCTGTATGTCATGCCTGAAGGTCAGCTCCCAGTCCACCGAATCCCAGCATTTCCAGTGTTCAAAGCATATTGAAATCCCGGCTCCCTTGGACGTGATTCCACAGGAGTCAAAGGAGTCGTCTCTGTCCGTTTCTGCCTCTGGGGAGATGGGGTTTTCTCCATTTCCGTCGCCACTGTACGTTTGCCCAAGGCTGTTGCTTGGTGTGATGGAGAGAGCTCCACTTTTTGCTCCACTGCATCTCAGCTGTGTCACTTTGGGCAAGTTACTTGGTCAGGCCTAAATTTCCTTATCTGTAAAATGAGAATAATTAATCTGTATGTTTCTTTTGACAATTAACTGAGATTCTTTAGGTAAAATGCCTGGCACATAGAAGGTGCTGGACAGAGTTCCGTTTCCTTAGCCCTTGTTATGCAAACAGTCTACCATATATTTGTTCAACATTTACTGAGCTCTTTCTCCGTGCCAGGCAGTGTTACATACTGGGTATATGGGGTGAGGAATACTGTCCCTGCCCTTGAGGAGCTCCTGGTCGGGTCAGGGAGATAAGTAAATAGCCCATTACGAGACTAGATGTGACAGGTATGTGTTTTGCTAAGAGGTGGGTGAGCAGAGAGCACTTTGGGAGCACAAAGGAGGTACAAGTCGGAGGAAGTAAAGATTGGCTGAAATGTGAAGTGTGTACCGCTTAATCTTGCCTCGTTGTTGTCAAACAGTGTTTTGTGCCTTTTCTAGGAGACAGAAGCATGGTGGTTAAGAGCACTTAACCTTTTGGGTTTGACACCACCTCCACGCTACTGGCCATTTGATTCTGGGGACGTTACTAATCTCTGTGAGCTTTAGTTTTGCCATCTATGAAATAGGGATAATATCTATGTCTTTGTGCGGCTGTGAGAACTATGAGATGATGTATGTAAAGTGCTTAGCTAGGGCTAGACATTAGAATTCCTGAGTTCCCTGCGTTTCTCTAAGTTGCTTTGGAAAATTTAGGTCTTGAGAACTTTACTGAAATGGTTATCCTCAGCAGCATTTACTGAATGCATATTGTTTGTCTAGTTCAATGTCTGGCATATAGTAATGCTCAGTAAGTAGTTATTGAATGAATAAGTATGTGTAGAGTACAAGGAAATATAAAACATGGTCCCAACCCTCCAAAGATTTACAAACCAGGTGAGCATATCCATTAAAAAGACAAATTGTGGTACAAGTTTATGCACATAGGGTAACAGGTGTGACAGTCGGAGCAGTGGGGAAGGAGAGAGAGAGGGTGGATTTTCAAACTATGGCCCTGGAGAGTACCTAGCATTCTGTGAGTAGTACTGGAATATTCTACCAATGAAATCAAATTGTGCAGATCTTTTTTCAAGTTAGCAGAAAATGTTAAATAGATTATTTCTTAAGCTTTTCTCCCATCACCTGTTTTTAAACCTTTGTTGCTGGTTACCACTTACTTGCCCTAAATTTAGTTAGTTGATATCTAAGTGTAGTCCACAAAATTAAATATTTAGTGATTTCTATTTAATATAGCGGTAATTTATGGTGTTCTGCAAAGAGCACCATGGCTTCCAAGTTTAGATTGATTGAGTAAAGGAAAGGAAAAGCGATCGTGGAGGGGTTGTATATGTAGTGAGAGGGAGACTGCACTGAGAGAGAGAGGAGAGCTTAGGGGAGTGGGGACTTGGTAAGAGGCCGAGCCATACCTTTAGGGTTAGGACACTGATATCATCATCGAAAACATTTATGGAGTCTTTTTCTGTGAGGGATACGGGTAAGCATAGAATCTGGGTCTTTGTATCTGTGTACATAGTTCAGTGGTACATCGGAGAACCCAGCACACTTTGGTTTGCCATATTGCAGGTGGCGCATTAGGGGAAACAGGGCTGTTTGGAGTAAGGGAGAATGCAGAGGAACCTGGGTTCTGTCCAGTCCCAGATCATAGTAATATTTTGCATTTTTATTGTTTTACACATTTTTCCAAAATACTTTTACATGCATTTTCTTTTGGTTTTATAATACTACTGTGAGAAAGAGAGGATAGGTATTATGTTTGTTTTAGAGGTAGGAAATTGACTTGCCCAGGGCCATTCATCCATTTATTAAATACATCCATTTGTTAAGTGTTGTCTGTATGCTGGTATACAAAGATGAATCAGACATTGCTTTTGCATGGTAGTAGAGACAAATAATTTCTAAAGTAATTTACATATTAATAGAAATGAGTTCACCCTTTTAACTCCAGGAAAGTTCTGGGAAGACTTGTTAGCAGAAGTGATGTCTGAGTTGACTCTTGAAGGATAAGGAAGTCCCTGGGCAGGGAAACAACCATTGCATGGTATACGGAAGCATGAAAGAGGGTGAGGGATTCTCTGTCTGTGTGAGGGATTAGGAGCTGTTCAGTACTGCCAAAGCACAGGACGCGCCTCAGGGAGTGTCAGAGGATGAAGCTGGAAGAGTCAGCTCGAGAGGGGCCTGGGAGGCCACCTGCGGGACTTTAGACTCCTGTTTGGTGTAATTGAAGGAGAAGGGGCTTACAGGCTAGGTTTGTATTTTACTAAAAATTCCTCTAGTGAGAGAGTAAAAGCTGGGATCAGTGTGGAGTGGAAAATGAGATGAAACGGAGACAAGTTAGTGCAAATGAGAGAAGTTCCTTGAAGTGAGGAAAGGAAATATTTACAAGGTGAAATTGACAGGATTCAGTGACTGGATGTGAGGGAAGAGGGTAGGAAAAGGGATAACTACTGTGTGTATTACCCAGGGCTTGGATTTCTGATCTTATCATTCTCCAGGTTAGAGATATGAATATGAAGGAAACAAGTTCATTTGGGGGCATTCAGGTGAACACAGCTCTCAAACATTTTGATAGAGCTATTCAGCGTGGGTGTCTGAGTTGGGCATACTTAATGGGTCACCAGCACATGAACAGTAGATAAAACTATAGAAATAAATGAGTTCTCCAGAGGAGAATGTGTAGGATAAGAGGGCTGGGGATAGAATTCTGGAGCATAGCTAGAAAATCACACCGGCAGTTAGCCTTTTGCAAAAAACGTTTCCGTAAAGTTCATACCTTTGGATCTCCCCCTCAGACCTTAAGTTTTGGCTTTCCCTAGATCATATAATTAGATCCTCTCCAGTCTCATTATAATAGGATGATTTTTAAAATAGAGTTTTTGAATAGGTAATACATGCACATGGTACACAGTTTAAAAGGTACAAAAGACAATTGAAATAGATTTGTGGTGTAGCTGGCTGTTTTAGTAACCAGTAAATATGCAAATATGAGTTGGTGTATGGAGACAAACCAAATTGGTTTCGATTGTTCCTAGAGGACTGCCTCTGTCTCACCACATCCTGAACAGGTCCTGGGATACAAGTTAGTTTAGGTCTAAAGTTAACCTGTTGAAAAGGAAAGGACAATTTTTTTTCTGTTCTCAGTCTAGCATTCAGGATTTTGTACTTAGCTGCCTTTTTCCATGAAAAAATTTATAAAACCTGAATTTAAAAAATCTTGGGTTCTATCGATAGTTATGTCTGTAGACATAATGTTGTTTTTCATAATTGCCAGATTTCTTTAGACGATATCTCAAGGTCAAGGCTATTAATTCACAATAGCTATATAGAAAAGCCTTTTTTTAAAAGAATGTTGAAAGAAATAATAAATTATATATCTGAAATGTAAAAATGTAATTTTAAATATACATTGACTGATTTTTACTTTCTTTGGGATTTGTCGTTTGAATTTCAGGTTTGCATCGCCAGCTTCTATATGTCACTTCCTTTGTTTTTATTGGATATTATCTTTTAAAACGTCAAGACTATATGTATGCGTTGAGGGACCGTGATATGTTTTCCTATGTAAAATCACATCCGGAGGATTTTCCTGAAAAAGGTATTTCCAGTTAATTGTAGAAAACCTCTTTCTTACTCTGTATCATTTTCCCTGGTTATCTTATCCATGCCTGTGGCTTCAGGTGCCCTTTATATTCTGTTGACTCCCACATTTTTGTCTATAGACCAGAATCCTCTTGAATTCACATATCCAGTTTCTGGCTGAGTATCTCTGTGTCCCTTGGACAGGGAGCAGAACTCATGTCCCCTCTGCCTGCCCGGATCTCCTGTTCTTCTGTGTCCTGCTCCAGTGAGTGGCACTACTGTCCGCCTGGGTACTCCAGCCAGAAGCCTGGGAATCATCTTCAGGTCTTTCTCTTTCACTTCCCAGTAGTCATCAAATCTTGCCAGTTCTACTTCCTAAATATTCCTCAGCCCTGAACTCTCCTCTCTCTCCCACTGCCACTGCCTGGTTCAGGCCCGGATAATCTCTTGCTTGGACTGTTGCACTTGCCTCCATGTCATGTCTCTCTGGATAAATATGGATATGTTTAAAATAGCTATCCATTGCCTATAGAATAAAATCCAGACTCAGAGGATGGCTGATTTCCCCAGGCTGAGCCAATTGCCTGGTAGAAACACTTTGCCCATACCTTTGATCAACCACATTACTGTCACGTGTCTGTGTCCCTCATTGGAATACAGCTTCATCTTTGTTTCCCCAGCCTCTAGCACAGAGCCTATACATAGCAGGCACTTAATAAATAATAGCTGCCCTGAACTACACAGAACCCTGCCTCATCTCCCATCGCTCTTCTGCCTTGTGAAATGCTGTGTCCTGGACCTGCCCTATATCATTTTGTACATGCTGTACCTTCTTGATGCTCCCTTGCCCCATTTCTACCCAGTACACCTAGCAAATTCCTGCTCAGGATCCATCACCTCAATGAAGACTTCACCTAGGGCCTGGCCATGTGGCATAGTGGTTAAGTTCACACACACTCTGCTTTGGTGGCCTGGGTTCATGGGTTCAGATCCAAGGTGCGGACCTACACCACTCGTCAGCCATGCTATCTCAGTGACCCACGTATAAAGAGGAGGAAGATTGGCACAGATGTTAGCTCAGGGTGAATCTTCCTCAAGCAAAAAAGAAAAAAAGACTTCACCCAGTTACAGACAGGAATTTTCTCAGCACACTCTGCTTATATCTGTGCAACTATGAATATAATTGTAATAGAACTATTTTCTTGTGTGTATTTTACACACATTACTGGTGTGCATACACGTGAATGAATGAATGAGTACAGGAAAATTTTGAACTTGTAAATATGTAGATTTTTAAATAGATATTCCTATTTATGTAAATGTTTAATATTAAGTGTTTAAATTTCATTAGACTGAATGATGATCTCTGAGATCCTACTTAGCGCTGAGATTTTACTACTCTGTTTATATTCCCATAGCCTTCAATCACATCGGTGGTGTTTATGCTCGTTCAAAAAGGAACAGCTTTTTGGGGGCCAGCCCCATGGCCTAGTGGTTAAGTTCAGCATGTTCCACTTTGGTGGCCTAGGTTCATGGGTTTGGATCCAGGGTACGGACCTCCACCACTCATCAGCCATGCTGTGGTGGTGACCCACATATAATGTAGAAGAATATTGGCACGGATGTTAGCTCAGGGCTAATCTCAAGCAAAAAGAAAAAAGGTACAGCCTTTTTTTTTGCCAGTGAAGAGCTCAAAGACTAGTACAAACATGAATAGTGGATGTATCAGAGTTGGGGAATATGCAGAACTGCTGGATGTTAGAGCTGGAAGGAATCTTGGGAATACTGATTCCTAAGAATGAGACCCCAGTGGTAGAGCAGTCCTCAGTTCCAGACCTCCCGCTCTTCGCCTCCACATCTCCCCTAGCTTCCTCTGTCATTCTGCTCTGAGCAGATTACTGGCAGGTGTGCCAAGAGCCTCATGCGCTGACAGCATGAGCCTGGAGAGTTTGACCACCACCTCCTGGCCCCTCCCAGCTGATCTGTGCCCCTCCCTGTTCATTCCTTCCATCGCCTCTTCAGCCAGGGTCCCCCTGGCAGCACTCTGCTGCTCCAAGCAGCCATCTGGATGTCACCACAGATTCTTGCAAAGTTTTTCTTCATTCAGTGAAACAAAATGTCTCAGTGATTGCCAAGCCGTGGTTGAGGACTAGAAAATAAGGAAATTCTTACTGGTTTCTATCTATAAGAATATTAAGTGTTAATTTTACTTTAGGAAATAGGATTTTTTAAACATAATTTTAAAAATAAATCTTTTGTGACTTTTCATTTTATAGATAAGAAAACTTATCGTGAAATTCTTGAAGAGTTCCATCCAGTGCGTTGAAGTTTCCAAAATGCTTGCTCCAGTTTCACTGATACTGGTTATTTCTGAATTTCGTGGAACTTGTTTCTGTAACATCTAAAGTTTATGTTAATCTGTATGTTAACACCTTGTGATTAAAATGATCATCATGAGCACTCTGACTCCTTTTTGTCATAAGAAAAATAGTTCATCAGAGAACGGTTGGTTTCCATTCACCCAGTTTTAAGACGACATCGGACAGAGGTTAAAATGGAGCTTAGTTCCAGTTGGAGTCGGCACGCTGTAGCTGGTGGGCCAAATCTGCCCCCTGCCGATAGAGTTCTGTTGGTACACAGCCATGCTCGTTTTTTATGTTTTGCTTACGGCAGCTTCCATGCTACAACAGCAGAATTGAGTGATTGTGACAGGGACCCTCTGGCTTGCAAAGTCTAAAATATTTAATATGTGGCCCTTTACAGGAAAGTTCCGCCTGCTCCATTCTAGTGCTGAGTGAAACAAAGTGAGCCAGCTGATGCAGGGCTTTGTGAATCATGCAGAATAATTTTGATTTGATCCTATAGGTAGTAGGAAGTCACTAAAGGGTTTTAAATGGTAATGACATGGTCAGGTTTGTATCTCTGAGCTCCTGCAACAACGCAGAGGATGGCTTAGAAGGAAGAGACTCAAGACCAGGAGGGCAGAAGTCTAATACTGCAAAGGGGCCGTTGCCCTTAGAGCATCACCCTGGGAAAGCGGCCGGCCAACTGTCTGCAGGGGAGCCGGCGCAGTTAGAAGTAAGAGATCTCACCTGACTAAAATGAGGTTACTCTCTATGGCCTATCAAATCCAAATGCTTGTCCAAAGAGATTTTTGTTTCCAAGCTCAGATTTTATCATCAGATTAGTTTCTGGAGATTAATAAAATTGTTTCTCTGTTTATATGTGATTTCAAATTAGGGGCAGTATGAATATCAGCATATGGTTTCTGGGGAAAGTCAGATGAGTTCCATCTCTATTTTCTTGTGTCCCACTTGTTAAAAATGAAAGCGTTATGTGAGAAAGTACCTTAGAAGTTAATAAAGATATGTACAAATGTATTATTTTTTTATTGCTACTGCAATAAACAGGTTTATAGTTCACCTGTGCTTGGCAGGTACAAGAGTGAACCACTCATCCCAAGGCATTCTGCTCTCCCTTGGTTCTGGAGAGTAAAATCAACAGCTGGAGCAAAGGCAAGGTGAGCTGAGAAGAAAACAGGCTAGAATAAGAGCGCTCAGGTGCCAGGTGCTTTTGATTCATCATCTTGTTTAATTTTCATAACCTCTCTGTGGGGTAGGTAATACTATCCCCACGTCATAGATGAGGAAATTTAGATTCCAGTGGATTAAGTAACTTGCCCAGGATCACATACTGAATGACTGCCAAGAGGAGGGATGGGAACTTTGGTTGGGCAGATGCTAAAACCCATGCCATTTCTACCAGACCACACACTGGTCAGGTAACATCTGTTCCCTCGTGAACCACTGGCCACCACCCAAGCTTGTCAGAGGAAGGAGGGGAGTTGTGGATAGCAACAAGCATCCCTAAAGTGACCCGGTGGAGAGGCCATGAATTGGTGCTCAGAGGGAGGGAAGGAAGCTTCCCAGAGGACCAAGTCGCCTTCGCTTCCAGCTGCAGGTCCAGGCCTTTCTGGTCGCATCAGGGCTAGTGAACAGCTCCATGTCCTCCTCACAGAGTCTGCCTGCTATCACATAGAGTGATCTGTGGAGTGCAGAAACGTAAAGAACCAAGTGAGTACAAATTCATGCCGCTGAGATACTATCACATGCCTATTGAAGTAGGAAGACTAATGAAAAGGCTCAATGGTGTTGCTGTAGGACAGCTCTGGCAGTGTCCTGGCACTGTAAGAAGAATCAGGTTATCAGAGCTGCAACAACTCTTCTAGTCTCACCTCTACATTTCACTAACAGGGAAAATGCGAGGCAGAAAGGTGAATACGTTGTCCAGGGTCATACAGAGGTCAGTGGCAGAACCAGGACAAGAACCCAGATTTTTAAACTCTGCTATAACCATACAGCCTCCACGAAAATCAGGTTGGGAGTGTTGAAGCATTATGGTGTCGATTTGCTCTCGTCTTTGAAGCCGTTTGGTTGGTCAAGGAGTAGGGTTTCTATTCACTCTGCCACTCCCAATTCCCACCTCCAGCCAGGCTGCAGAATTCTAAGGCGCTAAGGAAATGCACTAGTGTAGAGGAAAGGAATTAGATGTGAGTTAGGCCGGGGTTCATTCACATCTTGGCTCTGCCATTTCCTGAGTAACCATGGACTCACTTTACTTCTCAGGCCTTTGGTTTTTTCATCTGGAAAAGGGGATGATAATTTCATTAGATAATTGATATGGAAGTGATTTTAAACTATAAAACTATTCAAGTGCCAGTTGTTATTTTTTACTCCTACTGATATTATTCAGTGAAGAAACTGAAACCCAGAGAATTGAGCTGGCTAATCCAAGGCCTCACAGCTCTTTAGTGGTAGAACCAGGACTTGAACCCATAGCTGTTGACCCAGCCCACTCATATTCAAGAAGAACCTCTGAAACGCACCCAGGGAGCCTCAAGAGGAGAGGGAAGCAGGGTTGAAGTTGGCAGTTTGGGTGTAGGTTTGAGGTTGAGGAGGGAAGAATGGCTGCGAGAAAGACCAGAGCAGAGCTCTCTGTAGGCTGTGTGTTCAGGGTCCGTGTTCATTCCCCGTCATGACAGAGCGGCCTGCGGGTAGATTGTGAAGATAGCACAATACGGCAGAGAGCGGGTGTGAAGGAGAGAACAGCCAGCTCAAAGCTGGGGCCTTTCTTGCTTTTGTCCTTTTACTAGGTGACTTTGGGTGAGTCACTTCAATCCTCTGGCTTTAATTTCCTTACTAGTAAAATGGGGCTAAAAATCCTGCCCCACATACCTAGCTCAGGTGGGTTTGAGATTCCCACGGACATGGATGTGGTTTATCACTGATGAAGCCAGTCTGTGGGAGCAGCACAGGATCAAAACTAGCAGGTGCCGTGGCCAAATGTCTCCCGATCTTTGCCCATGAGTGACCCACCCATGACTGTTCCAGGTCCCACCACCTGCTTGTCTAGCTTGCTGCTCATCCACACTCACAACCCCAGCCCTTCTGTGCATAGACATGTGGGCTCAGACTCCAACACATATGCATATATCCTCACAATGGGGCCTCCCAATGGGCGTGCCTCCACGCTGGCGTGCCTGGAATGGATTAGAGTGCCAAGAGAGCAGTCTTTTGGCTTTCCATTTGGCTGGCTGCAACCTAGGATGGCCAGAGTACCCTGGCCCATTGCAGGAATACTGTGAGCAGCCTCACCGATGTACCCCCAGATGCCATATAAATATAATTTTCCATGTTCTGTGACTTGAAAAGATGTTGGAACCACTGCCACACACAAGTAGAATTCACGATGGACACCACCTGAGTAAATACACGTGTCTTAAGTAAGTTTTTTTATTTGTAAAATGAAATAATAAAAATCTATCTTCATAGAATTATGATGCTTAAATGAGATAATCTATGTCAAGCCCTTAAGGGCTGTGCTGGCACTTACTATGTGCTAAAATGGAAGCTCTTATTAATATATGACATTAGGGTTGGGTTTTTTTTTTTTTTTTTTTGGTGAGGAAGATTGGCCCTGAGCTAACATCTGTGCCAATCTTCCTCTATTTTGTATGTGGGACACCACCACAGCATGGCTTGATGAGTGGTGTGTATGTCCGTGCCCAGGATCCAAACCCACGAACGCAGGCCACCGAAATGGAGCGTGCATTTAACCACTACACCACCGGGCCGGCTCCTAGGGATTCTTATTTTAGGATTTGTGGGTGGGCCTTGGTGAATAGCACATCCCCTGAAATCATATGTATAGTTACATGTCTATATACCTGGACTCTGGGGAGAGAGTGCATAGCTTAATCAGACTCTTAACGAAGTTGACGGTGAGAATGTTCTCATCCAGTTCACACAGTTTCAAGCATTTGCATACTTGCTAGTAAATGCATACATGCATAAACACGTAAATGTGCACATAAGGTATGCACTCGCAGGCCACTTTCCCTTCTGTCTCCATGACAGTTGACGGCCATTACCCACCAATTCTGGGTCAGAAGGAGAGTAAGGCAGGTCTGGCCTTGGGCCCTCCGAGGTCCTGGTCCCAACACCCTGCAGTGAGGGTGGCTCTGTTTGAGAACTGGGCTCTCCCTCTCCCCTGGGTTCCACCACTGCTCCCATTCCTCCCCTGGAATGTCCCTTGGAGGATCCTGACATCTACTAGCATGCCTACCATTACCTTCCATAGAGTCCAAGGACTACATGGCCTCTCCCATCATCTCCTGGTATTTCCTTGTCACCTCCTCGGCTTTCAGGGTAAGATGGGTGAGGACGTGATGAAGACTGGAGAAGTGCAGGTGGAACTGGGCTTCTAGGTCCAGCTGTCCCGCGACCCTCTCCTCCTCGGCCTCCTCTGTCTCTGCAGCTTCATCCTCAGCCTTACTGGCTTTGCCACCTGCCACCTTGGCCTGCCACTCCTCCCGGGGCAGCAGCCCATGGTCCACATCCACACGGATGGCCTTGAGCATGGTGAAGCAGTTGTAGAGATCAGGGGTCCCAGGCTGGGCCTGGAGCCCGTGTGCACTCAGCTGCACGTCCTGCAGTAGGCTAGGGATCATCACCACTTGCTCCATGTTGCGCACCACGGCTGAGTACCGGTCCATGACGGTCAGCAGGCAGTTCTTAGGGTAGCGCTGGGTTAGCACCTGCATGGCGGCTTCCTTGTTCATGCTGAGTCAGGCAGACTACCGCAGCACTATTTCTAGGCTGTTAGTATTACGTGTGGATGTGACCGCAGCTTGACAGGATGCCAAGGTCAACAAAGCCCTGTTTTAGGCCAATCCCAGGGCTTGAGCCCTAACATCTACATCAGGTGATCCATCTGCCCAGGAACAGAACTGCCAGACTTCTGTCTGTCATTTCAGCACTCTGGCTCAGCAAGATCCTGGCCCCTCCTCCTCCAGCTTACAGGGCCAGTTAGAGGGAAGCTTTTCACTTTGGCACCTGGTCCACTCGACCCCAGAGCAGCAATTAATTTTTCAGATCACTTGAGACCAAGCAGCCTCTTCTCTGCCAGCTTCCTATTGCGCAGCTCCCTTTGACTTGGGGTAACTCGGCTGTGAAATGAACAAGGGAGGAGGGTCATGAAATGAAATAGCTTTGTGTGGGGCAAAGAGCACTGAAGCAGGGGTCAGAAGCCCAGTTCTGCAATTTCCTAGCTGTGTTTTTGGTTGTTTGCTGGCTAGCACTTATTGAGCACCTACTTTGCGTCAAGTTCTGCCCTAAGCTCTCTCAGGGGTTATCCCACTGAATCTTCACCACCACCCTATGATGAATGTGTTAATATTCCTGTTTCACCAGTGAGGAAACTGAGGTGCAGACAGCTAAAGTAACTTGCCCATGGTCACGTTGGAACTGGGATTCCAGCCCAGGACTACCTCTCTCCCACCTCTGCTCAGTAACCTAGACTGATGTGTGATGTTGCATAAATCATACAAGTTAACCGTGCCCATGCCCTTGTCTGTAAACTTGAGGTGGTGTTGGGCGGCATCAAACAAGACAAAGCTGAAGAAAATGCTTTGTAAACCACAAGGCACCATCCCCAGACGTTTTATCTATGTGGATTCGAGAACAATGCTGAGGTCCCTCTCAACTCTAGCCTGTAATTCCACAAGTTACAATGTTTCCTCTTTACCAATGACCTAGTCCTTTTTTTTTTTTTTTTAAAGATTGGCACCTGAGCTAACAACTGTTACCAATCCTTTCTCTCTTTTTTTTTTTCCTGCGCTTTCTCCCCAAATCCCCGCAGTACATAGTTGCACATTCTAGCTGTGGCTCCCTCTAGTTGTGGCATGTGGGGTGCTGCCTCAGCATGGCTGGATGAACGGTGCTATGTCCGCGCCCAGGATCCAAACCAGCTGGGCCTCTGAAGTCAAGCGTACCAACTCAACCACTCAGCCCTGACCTAGTCCTTTGACCAACAGTCTCAGAAGATAATAATCCTTTGCAGAGCCACATTATCACAGTTGGCAAACTCGCTATATTTATTTATGAGATAACTAGGAAAATGAGGCCCAGGGAGAGGCTCAAAGTGCACAGCAAGTTACTGGCCAAGTCGAGTGAACAAGACCTTCTACATTCTGGTTCAGGCACCTGCTCACAACACCACCTCGGGTGGAAAGATCTGCTAGGTACCTCCCGTCCCAGCGAGGGTGGAGAGAGAAGGAGGGGAGCACAGGGAGACGATCTTATCTCACCTAAGCCACCTTCACCCCCACCCCAGGGCGGGAGCCCCCTCTGCACCCTCCTGACTGACAGCCATCCTCTCCCCTACTCCCTCCCACTCCTATGGCCAGAGCTATGAGAAAGTTCCTCCTTACATTGAACTGAATTCTACCTCCCTTTAGCCTCTCCCCATTAAATTGTCATATCTGCCTCACCTCAAAGTCACCGGCCTAAACTATGCTTATATTAGCACAACAGGGTAGTGTGAAAAACCATTTCCCAGCCTTTAACTCACTCGATCCCCACAGGAGCCCTATGTGGCAGAAAAACATCAGCACCACCCTTTTCAGATGAGGAAACTGAGACTCAAAAAGGGGAGGCACTTGCCCAGGGTCTCAGACATGACAGGAAGGAGGCTCAGCCCAGCTCTCCAGGCCTCAGAGGAAAGCGGAGGTCGTGCCTCTCTCCAAGTCCCCTTCGTGAGCTGGCTGTGGGCCAGACAGTTGACCTTGCATCTCCAGGACAGAGAGGGCAGCCAAGTCCAGGCCACTGGCCTGCTGTGAAGGGTCCAGCTTCCACTTTAAATCTTCCTGTACTGCAGGTCACAGAGTAGAACAGAGAGCATGGGAGAGCTCTTCCTCTCGCCGGCTGTATGGCCCTGGGCTAGTCACTCCTCCTCTCTGAGCCTCAGCTTCCTCCTATGGTATAGTAATAAGAGCAAACATTGACTGAGGGCTTGCTATGCTAAACTAATTTATGCCCAGCACTTAAAACAGAACTCAATGCTCCCAATAATCATATGTGGCAGGAGTCCCCATTTGCAGAGGAGAAACTTGAGGCCTAGGAAGGTAAAGTAGCTGGCCTGAGAACACTATTAGTTCTTAGGCAGGGAGGAGTCAGAATGGGTAATAACTCCCAACCACGGGTAGTTATGAGGACTAGAGAGGATGTGCGTGGAATACTAGTATATTGCAAGACCTCGACACCTGTGCATTGCCTCCTGACCGCTTCCCCTCTCCTGCCGTATGCTCCCCCAGTTCCTCATTTAGTCCTCCATTCTAGGACTGGCTACACACATTCCAGTTTGCTTTGTACCCATCCCAGGGCCCAGGACTGCAAATGCTCGGTAAATACTGGCCGAATGATGGCCAATAGATTCACTTCTTGATACATTCTAGGGTCTTTGGTCATAATGTCCAGTCACCTGGAAAAAACAGGGTCCCCTGCCTTGGTGATGGTGGGGGGCAGTAGGGAGGTCCCTGTGGATGAGGGAGCCCAAGCACTACAGCCACACATGGCCACCCAGGAGCTGCGTGCAACCTCACGGACCTGACTCTGAGGTGAGGCTCTTTTCCAGCATGACTTCTCAGAGACGGAGGGTGTGCTGTGCTCCTGTCCTGACAGTCGTCATGATACAGGGTGCTTCCCCAGTACTTTACTGAAAACAAAACTGGTGACAAGACACATTCGCTCAATAATACCTCCACCAGTCAGCAGCATGAAGAATTTTCCTGAAATTGTTTCCTAAACTATGAGTGGAAAAGAGCAAGTTTTCTAAATTAATAAATTAAGTGAAAGAATTTAATCTTAGCAGATTACTTAAGTAAACGTTTGCTTAATTCGTTTCCATCCCTAAATTATTTCTTTAGTTTGTTTGCTTTTGACTTTTACTGGAGAAAACATTCTGAAACATTCTTAAATGTCATCTCCTCAGGAAAACGGGGCTTCCCTTATACGCGAACATCCAGGATGGCTGAGCAGTAGGCATAGCCAAACACCACGATGCTGACCGTTGCGGTTTGGGTTTGGGGTTCTGCCAGGCCCACTTATGAGCAGGCCCCCTGGGCTCCAGTGTCCACGCTGTAAAGCAAGGAGTTTGGAGAACTCTGAAGGGAAGCCCTTCCAGCCCTGGTTGTGTAACTCCTTCTAAATCCATAGTCCAGGTCCCTGAGGACATTACCCTGCCCTAGTTCTTGTGGTTTTAACCCAAGGTCACTGACCTGGAACTGGAAACAATGATGTCCTACCTGCGGACAGGGCTGGGAGAGCTGGTCCTGATGTGGCAGTCAGGCCAGGAGTGCCCTGCAAGCCATGGCCTCCTTCTTCTTTTCCCCAGTGACCTGGGGCTGCCCTGGGCCTCCCTGGCCCATCTACTCAATGAGGGGCCTTTGTCAGGGCCTCTCCAGCTCAGACTCTGGGGAACTCCCCCCGAGCACATGGCCCCTGTCCCCCGCTGTGTCATTCTGCCTCTGTGTGTGCATCCTAATCCCATCTCAGGCCAGTCTAGTCCCAGATGTGCTCCTGGACTGGCCCAGAGGGATGAAGGGAGTGCCCCATGAATGAGTGAGTGAGTAAATGCGTGTGTTTGTGGAAAAGGGAGAGAGTGAGCAAACTGGTAACTGGGGGAATAAATGAGCCTTGTGAGTGAATGAGCACAGAACACACAAGGAGCACTGGGAAGGTGGGGAAGGAGGGTCCTCATGGCCGAGGTCATCCAACCAGTAGGCTCCAGACCAACTCTGCCTCCAGGTCCTCCTGGCAGATGGAATGCCCTGGATAAAATGTTGCTGAGGGGCCAGCCCCATGGTGCGGTGGTGAGTGTGGCCTGCTCCATTTCGGGAGCTGGATTCATGGGTGTGGATATACACCACTCATCAGCCATGCTGTGGTGGTGACCCACATAAAGTGGAGGAAGACTGGCACAGATGTTAGCTCAGGGCTAATCTTCCTCAGCAAAAGAATGTTCCTGAATCAGCAGTTGCCAGCCTTCTCTGAGAGAGAACAGAGGACAGGGATCTAAGGGGATAGACCAGACTCAGAGTAGTTTGAGGAGCAGGGATAAGAGGAAGGAGGAAAGAAGGGATGTGGGATCTTCTCAGGGAGCAGGAGAGGCGACCCTTGGTTCAGCAGGGCCCTCTGAACTCAGGTGTCCCTGCTCACAAGATGCCGTGTTCCAGGGTTGGGAGGTTATCTGGTCCAGCTGGGTCACTGCAGGAGGGGAATCCTGGCAACAAAGAGGACGGAAGCAGCAGAAGCTGGACTAGACCTCAAGTGTCACCTCCTGCCCTCAGATAGGGAAACTGAGGCTGAGTGGGGCACTTTACTGGAATGGCCTGACCAGAGCTGCCTGTGATCTCACCCTCACTGTATCTGAACGGCCCAGTCTGGACAAACTAAACTGGCTCCAGATGGACTGGGGTCAAGGCCCCTAAGGGCCAGGCCAAGAACACCACGTGAACGCAGTGCAGGGAGTAAGATGATCAAGTCATGCCCTGGGGTTGCCTGACTCCAAGTAACCCTAGCTGGGTTTGAGCCCAGGCAGCTACAGAATGGACTCAGACTAAGGTTGCAACAAGTTTTCTAGTTTTAAAAAGGATTTTAAGGGGCCGGCCCCATGGCATAGTGGCTAAATTCAGCGTGCTCTACTTCAGCAGCCCAGGTTTACGGGCTTTGATCCAGGGCGTGGACCTACACCACCTGTCAGCCATGCTGTGGTGGCGACCCACATATAAAGTAGAGGAAGATTAATACATATGTTAGCTCAGGGCGAATCTTCCTCAGCAAAAAAAAAAAAAAAAAAAAGATTTTTATACACATACAGATCACCTGATGTCTATGGACCTCTCGCTGTTTTTCTTCTCATTGTCATTCCAGTCCTGACCTATAAGGGGACATATGGGGTCAAGAGTCAGGTGCTGCTCCACCCATTACCTCTAGTCACTGAGCGCCTGCTGTGTGCTCCTACCCTTGCTGTTCCATCAGAAGGCAGGAGAAAACAGGACATGGTCCCTCCCCTCCAGAACCTGATTCTCGCTGTTGTCAGGGGACCTCAGTACTGAGAGCCTACTGCGTGTTTACACTGCGCTGGGCCTGCGGGTATAACAGGGCATGAGGCGGACCAGGCAGTTTTTAGCCACTGGGAAGAGAGCCACAGTGAACACAGGCACAGATAAATGTGATAATATCACATTGTGACATGGGCTAAGAAGAAAATACAACAAAATAAGGAGGTAGAGCCTGGCTACTACAAGTGTGGTCTGCAGAGCGGCCACAAATGACTTCCAGGGAGCTCATCAGAAATGCAGATTCTCAGGCCCTGCCCAGACCTGCTGAATGGGAAACTGCATTTCAACAAGATCCCCAGGGCGTGCCTGTGGTCAGGGGGTCAGGAATTCACTCCAAACACGGTTACTATCCCCAGGGAAAAGGAGGCCTCTGTATTGAGACCTGAATGTTCTCAACTTCTGGAGCTCCATATTCGAGGCACAGGGAACAGCCAGTGCCCTTCATCATAAAATATGCTCCTTAAGTGGTGCCGGCCTGGTGGCGCAGTGGTTAAGTGAGCACAATCCGCTTTGGTGGCCCGGGGTTCACCGGTTTGGATCCCAGGTGCGGACATGGCACTGCTCATCAAGCCATGCTGTGGTAGGCGTCCCACATATAAAGTAGAGGACGATGGGCACGGATGTGAGCTCAGGGCCAGTCTTCCTCAGCAAAAAAGATGAAGCTTGGCAACAGTTAGCTCAAGGCTAATCTTCCTCAAAAAAAAAAAAAAAAAGAATGCCTATTCTCATTAAAGGCACAGCTAACTCGCTGGGTAACCTTACGCAAGTCATTCCACCTCTCTAGGCCTCAGTTTCCCAACTGGAAAATTGAGGAGTTGGACTAAATAGAGGCTCTTTCAAGCTAAAAATATATATACAATCCTCTGAATAGAGGATTTTGAGGCATGAAGAGTCAAATGGCCAGCTAAGAAAGAGCTATTGGAGGGAGCAGGGAGGCCCTGGAGTCCTCAGGTCACCTCAAGAGGCCCAGGCCTTTTCTCACACTCAAGAATATTGGTATCTCTGCTGTTCGGGGAACCACCCCATTACAAAGGCTCCGCGTGAATGGCTGACCGGAGTAGACCCAGGAAGCTGGCAGGACTGCCCATCCAGCCTCCATTCCCAACTTCCTCCCTGTCACACCTCTTCCCCGGTTCTGGGAAGACCCAGTCCTTCCTCAGGCCGATACAGCTAGCTCCAGGACAGCCTAAGGGCTTCTGGGCTTGCTGAGTAGTAGACAGAGTGGCTGGCATGCCAATAAAATGCTCCCAAGTCAGTCAATTGCAAAGGTCTGGATTATCAGAGCTGGACACGCTCCAGTGACCCTGCAACCCAACCTCCCCTTTGTTGATGAAGACACTGAGACTCCAACTTAAATTTCCCATCATGTTCTGTTCACTCCCCTGGAAGGACTTCACCAGGCCATACACGTCACTTACTATAAGGCTATGATATTTTAAAATTCTGTGACCAGACAAGACTAGTCACTCACACAGAAAACACGTCTATATGTCCTCTACCTGGGCCAAGAAACAGGTCTGACTCTTGCCCATGACCCCAGGAGCTCAGGAAAGTATCCTTAGTTTGAAGACTGAAAAGATGAATGAATGAAAACTGCAGAGATCTGTCTGCCCTTGGCATGCTTCCCAGGTACTTCTTCATTCCTTCCTCCGTTTTTTTCATTCAACACACTTTTCCCAAGATCCTCCCTGCCCCGCCCCCGGGGAAGCGCTGGCTACAGAAGGCACTCAGTGGGGAGGCTGCCAACGCCAGCCCGAGGACTCCAGAGAGCTCCATGGTGATGGGGCCTTGGCTCACCTGCCTCCTTCTGAAATGGCCAGTCCCCGACAGAGATGCTCCACGAGTCACCCTCGCTGAGAGGAGTTCTTACTCTGTCCACAGGGCTGGCCCTCAGGCTGGGAGCCAGGTCAGAGTCCAGAAGTGACTGAGGATCCCCTCTCTGCCGGGGTCCAGCCTCGGCAGAGTCCAGCTTCCCGCGGGAGAGATGGCGTCGGCGAACGTGTAAGTGCTAGATGTGAGACTCGAAGCAGTTGCAAGCAAGTCCAATTTATTTCGGGGACAGGGTACACTTATATAGGAAAAAAATCACACGAGGTTGTCTAACTATTGTCGTCATGGGAACAATAGATGAGGGGCAGTGCGTGACTAAAGGTAACAATCAAAGGTGGTTATCTACATACCAGATGTGCAGCATACATATCGATTGTTCAGGAAGAGGTTACATAGTTTCAGGGTCTTCAAAGAAGTTAGGAGGACAGCGAGTATATAATTAACGGAATATAGACCCCCTCATCCTTGGGGGCTGCTATTTGTTCTTTGAGATATGTTTATTGCTAGTTCTGCCTGTTTTTACAAGGCTTCCAGGACAGAGGGAAGACGTTAATCAGTAATAGGCTTTAGAAAGGAGGACAAAGGACTCTGCTTAAAGAATTATGTTCCCTGGAGAAGCGCCTTGCATGATTCTCCTTCCATTGCCAGACCTTGTCACAATACAATGGCAGCTAGATTGGGGGAATGCTTCCCACACCTCTCCACTCTGGACAGCTGTTGGGAGGCAGCTTGGTTGCAGAAGGTGGAAACACTGACTAAGAGCCATGAGTTCATACACAAAACTCAGCCCATGAACCCTTCTTCCGGGCCTTCTCAGGTCTCCCAGGTCTCAATCCATCTCCAGCCATCTTTTGGGGGCCTCCTACCCTTTCCAGCCTGGGGTTCACGTGCTCTGGCTGCTCCATGATTCTTCCCTGCACAGTCAATCTTCCTGCAGTGCAAGAAGGGCCCGCCCCTCCCCAGCTCAGATACCTTCCATGGTTCCTCGTGTTAAGTTCCTGTGGCTGCTGTAACAAATCACCACAAATTTGGTGACTTAAACCAACACGAATCTACCACATCGCAGTCGTAGAGGCCAGAAGTCCAAAATGGGTCTCACTGGCCTAAAGTCAAGGTGTCAGCAGGGCTGTGTTCCTTCCTGGAGGCTTCAGAGGAGAATCTGTTCTCCTGTCTTTTCCAGATTCTAGAGGCTGGCTGCATTCCTTGGCTCATAGCCCCTTCCTCCCTCTTCTAAGCCAGCAATCCTTCTCATACTGCCATCTCCCTGGTTGTCCCTCTTCCCGTTATGAGGACTTTTGTCATTATTTTAGGCCCACCTGGATAATCTCCCCATCTCAAGGTCAGTTGGTTAGCAATCTTAATTCCATCTGCATCCTTAACTCCCTTTCGCCATGTAACCTAACGCATTCACAGGTGCCAGTGATTAGGACCTTGACATCTTTGGGAGCCATAATTGGGTCCCCCACACTCCTTATCCCTTTCAATTTGGTTTTTACATACCATGATATTTCTTTCAATGAAATTTTGCACAGAAGCCCAATGAATAAAACAAATTGAGAAGAAACTGATCTGGCCGCAGGAGGGTGAGGGAGGCGATAGCTGCATCCTCTTGACTATCTTTCCTTAGCCCTCAGGTTTAGAGCCAGAGAACCCGAGAGACTCCGCAGAGTACAGCTGCAACACAGCCAGCCAAGGTGAAGTGCAAAGCCTCGTCCTGGCATTCGAGGCCTCAACTAGCCTCCAGGCCTTCTTCTCTGCCAGCAGGTCATCAAACCTGAGCTCCACCTGTGGGCCAGGCTCTGAGCTGGGCAGGAGGGACACCTGGAGGCACAGTCTTGGCCCCCAGGGAGCTCAGAGCCTGATGCGGGAGGAGGACAGACAACTAAGCAGGCCACTTCAACCTCGCCGGGTAAGTATCACAAGAGCCCAGGGAGCAGAGAGGAGAGGGGCTTGGGGAAGCTTCCTGAAGGAGTAGCAACCTGTGGAGTTAGCAAGGTGGAGAAAGGTAGAAATAATCTTAAATACAGGATGGTAAGGGGAAAGTTTCTCTCTCTCTCTTTGTATATATATTCACTCACTATACACAAGGTACATACACTATATACTATACATATATGTATAAATACTATATAAGACTCTAGTATATATAGTATATAAAAATATATATTTATATATTAAAAATATATAGCATATATACTCTAATAGTATACAGTATATATAGAATAAAAGATATGTCTATTACAATCGTTCTGATTTCATGCATCTATACATGATTTGTGCATACATACATATACAGTAAATAAAAACTTACATGGGAATGAAAACACGAATTTGAAGAGCCATCTCTGGGAAGAGGGAGGGCAAAAGGGAGAAGGACATGGCTACTTTATATTTTTTAGGTCTTATTTCTCAAGCAGAGTGATGGGTACATGGACATTTATATATTTATTCTCTAATATTTTTTAATACATTAGGTACTTATAACAAAAAATAAATAAATAAAGGAAAAGTGGGAAGTGTTTTCCAGGTAGAAGTACCAGCTTGAGCAAAAGCCCAGAGACATGAAATGGCAAGACCACTGATGGCTTCCTCAGCACGCCCACACTTTCCCAAACTCCACAGTAACTTTTCCAAGTCTTTGCTCCCCATCTTCCCACTTCACCCCGTTAGGTCCAGCCTCAGCCCCCGCGGCTGACCTTTCTGACCAGATCAGCCTCTTCCCCTAGAGGGTGGGCTCTCATCCCATTTGCCAGAGCACACCTCTCGTCTGATGTTTCAATTCCTGAACGTATGCCTCGCCCCAGAGGCCACAGACTCCAGGAAGGCTGAGCCGGGTCCAGCCCCAGCGCCTGGCTCGGAGCGGGCGCCGGCCGCTGCGGCTCTGGCCAGCAGGGGGCGCTGCGGGGCAGGCGAGGACCGGGGCTCTGGACCCCCCGCCCGCGGGAGCACACGGGTTTCCAGGCGATGATTGTCCGCCTCGTCTTCATAGAAAAGGGTTGGCCGATGGCGGAGAGAGTGGGCGGAAAATCCTCTCCTCGTTCGGAGACCCCACGCCGCAGACGGGCGTCACGAGTATTTCGTAGCTGCATATTAAGGGGGCTTGACTCGGTGAAACACACGGCCGGTTTCTCTTCCCCATCACTGCCCAGTCGGATGGATTCCGTGGACTGCTTCTTTGCTGTTCCTGGATGAAATCGCGGCAGGCCCCCTAGCTTTTCTGGGAGTCTCCTGTTTATTGTCAGGGATCTAAGCGCAGGCCAGTGTTCCAGCAAAACTCTCGCAGTGGCGGCCATCTCTGCTGGGACACCTGCTGGCCGGGGAGGGGACGGGCAGCCCCGCTCCTTCCCGCCCCGCTCCTCGGCTCCTCCGGCCTCTCCCGGCGGCCTCTGCTCCAGGGCTTGGCGGGGAGGAGGCGAAGTCACAGCTAGCTAGGTCTAACGACACTAGAGCCCTCTCTCTGGACGCGTCAGGCGCCAGATGCTGGCACTGTCTCTCAGGAGCACGTTGATGGCTCCTTGGAGACCCTCCACCCCGTTCACCTGCAGTAGCCCTAAAAAAGGGGGTGTCTCCTTCGGGCTGCTTACGACCCCTCAGCTTCTGCATCCCTCTTGACGCCTCTGGTCCCCTCACCCATAAGTGGAAGCCCTCTTCCACGGGGTCCTTTTCAAGAAGGCCTCCCTTCTGCTTTCTGCGGGGTCTACATGTGCCCCACAGGAAACACTCACAACTGGAAGTGCAGCCCCTGCCGAGAGCCCCTCCACTCGCCAGCTCTCGCCAGACTCCAGACTCCAGACCCCAGAGCCTCCCGGCCAAGTGCTCCCCACATTGTTCTCTGAAAGCCTCTCCTGCCTGGTGTGAGGAGGGCAAGGGCAGCCCCTCTGCTCCCTGGTGAGGTGAGGGTTGCAGGACCCCAGAGTGAGTTCTCTGACAGTTCTCTCCGAGGAGCGGCTCCTCCCACCGTCTGGGGGGATTTCAGCTTTCTCTCCGGGGCTGGCAGGTGGGTAGGAAGGCGGGTCTTAGCCCTGCCGGCCCTCTCTCCCTCCGGGTCCTGCACAGGTGGTCCAGTCTCTCCCCTTAGAGGCAGCAACTCTGGCGTTGTTTCTGCCTTTGAGGCCTCAGCTGAAATTCTGAGGTGACTGGAAAAGTCTTTGTTTACATCTTATTAGTTTCCAGACTTTGTCAGAGAGCAGTGTCTCTAACCTCAGCGCAGAAGAGACCTCGTCAGCGTATCCTTCCAAAACACAAATCTGACGGTCCCTCCCCTGTGGAAACCCTTTCACTCTCCAGCCTCTCCGGTGGGCGTGCTGCATGTCAGCTCCTGGGCTTTACAGACACGGCCTGTGATGCTTTCTCTCGCACTTTTGCCTTTGCTGCCACCAGAAGAGTTTTAGCTCTGCTTCTCCGCTTGGCTGAGGCCTTGTGGTCTTTGAAGACCAGAGTCAAAATGTCACCTCCTTCAGGAAGGCTTCCCTGACACCCCCCTCCACTGTGCTCTCACAGGCCTTGTCACAAATAGTGTTTTGTTGGAATTATCACCAACTATACCTATCTTCTCACTAGATTCTGAGCTCTTTGAGGGCGAGGATGGTATTTGTTTTGTTGACTGTGTTTAAGTTTTTTTGTGAAAAACACCAAAAAGAAAGTCAAAATCGCTCATAACCCTACCACTTCTTTTTGATATCACAGAAAGGACAAAAAGCCTTCCTTCTCCTACCTGTCCTGCCAATCCTACCTCCAGTGACAACCACTTCTACTTAAGAGGGTGGTATGCTTCCTCACTGCCTTTTCCTGGTGCGCGCACACACACACAATTTTATAATTCTTACTATATGTCTTGGTCTGTAATTTCCATTTTCACTTAACAGTCTATCTTGGGCATTTTGCATGTTAGTGCATATGATTCTACCTCATTCTTTTTTTTAAATTATGTATATATATATATATATAACATAAAATTTGCCATTTTAACCATTTTTAAGTATACAATTCAGTTGCATTAATTACATTCACAATATTGTGCAACCATCACCACTATTTCCAAACCATTTCATCACCCCAAACAGAACCTCTGTACCCATTAAGCAATAGCTCCCTGTTCTCTCTCCCCCACCCTCGCCACAACTCCTGGTAACCTCTAATCTGCTTTCTGTCTCTGTGAATGCCTCATTCTTTTCTAATGGCTGAATATCATTCCACAGAAGGAGACAGCAACATTTATTTAACCATTCTCTACTAATGGACGTTCAGAGTGTTCCCAATTTTTTGATAATTCAAACAATGCTGCAACAAATACCCTCATGCATAATACATGTGGGAATATTTTGGTAGAAGGCCCAGGAGTGGGGCAGCTGGGACCGAGGGTGTGTGCATTTAAAAGTCTAACAGGAAGCCCTGAGTCACCCCAGTTGACCAGGTAGATCCCAATTCTGTGATCTCTTAGCTTTACTCTTTGAGGCAAATTCATTACTCATTGAATCAAGGCCTACCAAGCCTTATCTCCCTGGGGAAATTGTGACTCACCTGCTGGAGTGGTGGGTGGAGGACAGAAAGCCCCCGAGGAGAAAGAGAAAAGAGACAGAAACAAGGATAGAGTCAGGGGGGAAAATTAAAAGGTGGAGGAAAAAGAGTAGAGAGGAAGAGAATGCAGAGAGACACACAGAGAAAAAAGAGGCCAAGAGAGAGAAGACGAGAGTCAGAGGGGAGACACGGAAAGGAGAAGTGGAAGGAGAAGGATAAAATAGAAAGGCAAAAGAGGGAGAAAAGGGAGGGGGAAGCCAGAAGAAAGAGAAGACAGGAGAAAGGAAAGAAAAGATGGAGCAGGAGGTAGGGTGAGTTCCTTAGCTGATATTTTGGCTCAGTCCAGAAAAGAGTGCTCGTGCTTCAGATGCCAAGACAGAGGTGGTGAAGGCCTGCCTATAGCCCAGCTGGTGTTTTCAGCCCTTGCCTGCAGTCCCAGCAGCCCGCCGGGTTGCGGGGGGGAGGCGACAGACCCTGAACACGGGGCAAAAACATACTCGGGGCCGCCCCACCCTCTGTGTCCGGGGGGTGGGCACAGCTTTCCTAATTATTTGGCAACAAGGAATAAGATCCTCAAAAAAGGTGCATAATCCTTGCACAGTGTCTTAGCTATAAAGGCTGCACACTGCAGTGCTATTTCCTATTTATAGTAAAGGAGAAAAAGGAAAGAAGGAACGAAGAAATGAAATGTGGCTTAATGGATTTATGATGTATTTATACAACACAGTGCTTTGTAGTCATTACAAATGTTGTAGAGAAGAACTTGATAATGTGGGGGACGTCCTGACGATACCAGATTAAAAAAAAGATAAGTGCATAAATGTTTAAACCAATCTTTAAAATGGTATGATTCAAATTTTGTTAATGGATATGTGTGTAGTGGGGGTGGCACACCCCAGCCCAGTCTTCTCAAAGTTCAGCTCTGTTTAGCTCTGCGCTAACAGGTAGTAGGTTTTTGTGACGATTCCAAGTGCAGACCCTCCCCCTTCCCTACTAGCTCCATGCTCTCTCTTTTGGGGGAATGCCCATTAAAGTCTTGCCAGGGGGGTAATTCCTCATCTCTGCTTCCATCACAGAAGCCCAAGCGATTGGATTCTTTTTTGCCTGCCCCTGGTATAGCCAGGGGCCCGCCTGTGACCATAGCAGCGGAAGCCATCCAGTTCTCCAGTGTGATCCTGGTCGGGCTCCTACCACCTGGCCCTCCTCTTTTTTTACTTGAGGAAAATTAGCCCTGAGCTAACATCTGTGCCAACCTTCCTCTATTTTGTATGTGGGTCGCCTCCACAGCATGGCTGACAAGTGGTGTACGTCCGTGCCCAGGATCCAAACCCATGAACCCGGGCTGCTGAAGCGGAGCGTGCCTAACTTCAACTACTATGCCACAGGGCTGGCCCCAGTAATGATTTTTCCTGTGTGAGCTTTTTATTGACACATAGCATATACACAGAGGAATGCACCCAAGTAATTTTCACAAAAACTAAACACACCTGTGTGACTATCACCCAGCCCAAGACAAAGAACATTACCAGCATCTCAGAAGCCCCCCATTTGGGTGGCAATGATTTTAAAGAGGGTAGTGGGCAGGGTCTGAGAGCAAAGGAGGAAAGAAGGAAAAGATCCTCTCAGGTACCAGCCTGAGCTGATTTTTGGTCAGGAGGGCCCCCTGCTTTATTAGCAGCAGCTGGTGAACTGGCCTGCATGGGGCTCTCAGGGACACACCACACATCTGGTGTTCAGGGTTTGCCCTTGGGAACTTGGTGAGCAGGTTATTAGCCCTGGGCAGCCCTGCAAAGAAAGACAAGGAACAGGGTGTTTCACAGACCAGGTAGGGCTGGGCCAAGAGCATGAAGGCAAACAGGGAAGAGGATGGCTTCCTGGCTGGGCTGGAGGGTGTGTGCTCACGAGGGTCTGGGAGTAGCCAGTCCCAGGGGAGTGGCTGCAGCAGACAGTATTTGCTCCCTGAAGTTTCTATTTGTCCAGAAATGATTCACATGAGTTCCACAGATCAGCGCCTCCTCCTTTTCCCTGACTCTGGACACCTGTGTGGGGGACAGAAGAGCATCGTGGAACAAGCACAGCCGTGACATCAGGGAGACCTGCATTTGAACTCCAGCTCTAGGCTGTGTGACTTTGGGAAGGTCACATTCCCTCTCTGACCTCCGTTTCCTCATCAGCAAAATGGGACAACAACATGTACCTCATAAGATTGTTGCGAAGAAGAAATGAGATAATCCATGTAAAATGCCTGACATTGGGTGGGAACTTAGTAAATGTTTGTTCCTTTCCTTTGTCACATTTTCAGTTAGCAAATATTTATCTGGGGCCTAGTATGTAGCAGGCAACTGTGCTAGGCACTGGGAAGAGAGTGGCGAACAAAACAGATATGGAGACTGGCTGCCCTCATGGAGCTTAGAATCTCACGAGTGGGACAGACATTCAATCAATAAACAAACACACATCGTGAGGGGAAAAAAGCACAATGTCTCATGAAAAAGAATCTCAGTGGTGTCTTCCTTTAAATAGAGTGGTCAGAGAAGACCTCCGGGGGAAGGTGACATTTAAGCTGAGACCAAAAGGATGAGAATGAACCCAGTATTTTGGAAAGCAGTACCCTGAGGGGCTAACAGGCATGGGTTATACATCCAGATGTATACGGGTTTCAAAACCTGGTTCACTGCTTACTCAGCTGTGAGAGTTTACATGAGGCTCTTTGCCAATCTGGGCATCAGTTTTACCTTCTGTAAAATATGGCTAAAAATACCTACTTTACAGAATTGTGAGGATGAAACCGAATCGTGTATAAAGGGGGCCCTGCATGGAGTCTGGCACACGGCAAGTACTCAGTAAAATCAGTTCCCCTCCTGGCCCAACTCATGAGGAATTGTCGAGTAGCTGACTCGGAGACAATGCAGGCACACATGTACACACACATGTCTACATGCACCATGCACACACACACACACACACATTCAAGAACACACAATCGGGACATAGATGGCTTACTCAAGCTGGATATTCGAGGAGATTTGAGTAAAAGGACTCTTTACAGAGGTCTGCAGGGTTTGGGGAGAGCAACAGGGCTAGTAAGAGTGGGGGCCTGGTGGAGGCGAGGAAAAGTTGCCAGAACCCGAGAGAATAGCTGTGTGCAGAGGGCGCCTGACAGGAGCTGGGACCTTCTGGAGAGGGAGCCAGCTGACTTACAGAGACTGGGCAAGGCGGGGGCCGAAGGAATAATTACTCTGACCTCAGCCTCCCCTTGCCCTCTGATCTCCTGCTAGGCCTCCCGTTGGCCAAACGCAGGTGGAAGACAGAGGGCCTGGAGCCTGGGGATGAAACCTAGAAGGACCAGCCGGGAGGCCGGCAGTGCTGGCTTTGTGCCCTGGTCTGGTGGCACAGGGAGTAGCCAATGCAGCAGGCTCTGGAGCCAGGTTGCCTGGATTTGAATCCCGACTTAGAAAAACAGCCTTTCTCAGCTCCGATTTCCTCACCTGGAAAAGGGGGATGATTTGAATCTTCCTGATAGGATCGCAGTGAAGATAAATGAGATAATTTACCTTTTATTGCCATCCTGTCTCTAGGCATCTTGACTCCAACTCCTCGAAAGGGGCATTCTTGGGGTTAAAAGGCCCATGCGCTGGTGAACTCAGGGCACACTTGGCCTCCAGCCTTGGTCTGTCTCCCTGTAGTCAAGGCCAAGCAGAGCAAGTTCTAACCTCAGCCGGGAAGCTCTGGCTGCCTCCTGCCTCCAGAGAGGAGCTTGCTGCGTCTGGGGCCAGATCGGGGGGAGGGCTTCAAACAGAAGCCCAGCCATGTTCTCTCCTGATATGGGTCTCCAGGGATGGGCCCCCGCGCCTGCCCTGTGCCTGGCACTGACTGTACACATTCCTTTCAGAGACGCTGTAGGGGCATTACAACTGCCATTTCTGAGCTGAAGAATGTGAGGTTCCCTGAGTTAAAGGGACTTGCTTCTAAATAAAGACTTCCCCTGGGCAGAGTGGGGGGACTTCCCGGGGCAAAGAGCACACAGTGATTGATTATGAAGTTGGTCCATTGAGGCACTGCATTCTCTGGAGTTTATACTGTGGTCTTTCCATCCAGAGGCTGCCTCAGCTGAAGAAGATCAAAAGGGGACACCCCTCATTGCTCCTGTCACAGACCTCCTTCTTTCCCTTCCTCTTCTCACTCAGCACCTCCCTGCTGCCTCGGAGCCCTGTGTACCCCTCCCTACCCCACTCTGCTTCTCCTCACCCTTCAGACCTCACCCCAGGAAGGCTTCACTGCCCTTACGCCCCACGAATGAGCCCACCATTATCTGTACGCTCGCCTAGTTTCCTGCTCTTCCCTCTCAGAGCACCGATCACGCGGTATAACCAGTTATTTATTTGTGTGGTTATTCAGTTAGTCTGTGTCCCCACTGACAGTGAGCTCCATGAGGCCAGCTCTTATCCCCTGGTTCACTACTCTTTTCCCAGTGCCTGGTGCCATGATTGACACATAGTAGGCCCTCAGATATCTGTGTCCCTCCTCTCCGTAAGGGGAAGAGCACTACCTGCTACCAGTGTTGTTCTGAAGACGAAATGGGGGCAAAGCTCTCCAAAGTGCCTGGCCCAAAGGCACTGGTCCAGTCCTGGACCACTCTCTAAAGACCTGGATATTTCTCAAGTGGGTGTGGAGCAGAGGGAAGGGAAGAGGGTCCTGTGGGTTGGCAGGGGTCTCCACTGCGGGACTCACAAAGGGAGCCTTATATGGGAGCAGTGGAAGGAGGCCTCGTGGGACAGCTGGGCGCAGGACTGCCAGGCCTGGTCTGGGCACTCTGCCACAGGCAGCCCTCTGAGGGCCCTTTCATCTGAGTCCCAGCTGCCACTTGGCTGGCTGGCCCAAAGCCCAGCTGCCTGGAGGGGAGAGGGGCTGGCGGCTTTGTCTCAGGAAGAAGAACAAAGACTCGGGTGGGCTGGAGGAGGGCGGAGGGAAGCATGCTCACTCCTGGAACCAGGCGAAAGGGAAACAAGATCCAGCCATAGGCAGCACCAAGGGCTGTCTGAATGCTTTTCTTGCCATAGCATCAAGCAAGACGGGATTGCAGGGACCATCTCAGACAACATCCCCCGCCACGTTACGGGTGGAGAACTGAGGCCCAGAGAGGGGCAGGGACTTGCCCAAGGTGACACATGAATGGCAGAGCCATAGCTAGAACCCTGGTCTCTTATCTCCCGGTGCTGATGACTCAGAAAGAGGCACTGGGGGCCGAGCCCCGGAGGCCGAGTGGTTAAGTTTGTGCGCTCCACTTCGGTGGCCCAGGGTTTTGCCGGTTTGGATCCTGGGCACGGACATGGCAACATTCATCAGGCCATGTTGAGGCGGTGTCCCACATGCCACAACTAGAAGGACCCACAACTAAAAGAACACACAACTACGTACCCGGGGTCTTTGGGGAGAAAAAGGAAAAATAAAATCTTTAAAAAAAAAGAGAGAGGCACTTCATCTCTGGGAGGCTTGAGGGTCCTCCCACATAAAATGAAGATGCTCATTCCTATTTTGAATGGTGAGGGTGAAACGTGCTAATGGAATTAAAAGGAAGAGGAGGACCATTTGAGTGGGGCCTCAAAAGCTGCGTAGGAGTTTTCCAGAGAGAATGAGCTAGTGGAGAAAGGCATTCTGAGCAGAGAGAACAGCACAAACAAAGGTAGGAAGGTGTGGAAGTACAGGTTGTGATTCAGAGTAGCTGGGGCTGGAGGAGAAACAGGAAGAGGAGCTAAAAGAAAGGCTGCTTGATGCTGTCAGAAGTGCCCACTGTCCTTCTGAGTGTCCAGCCCTCCTTTCTGGGGTGAGGACCTTCAAGACTCAGCCTCCTGGTGAAACCATCCTGGCCAATGCAGCCATCAGCCCTCTGCGGGGAGTAGGGCTACACAAGGGGAAATGGGCACCTGTGCTGTGCAGAGCCTGTGGGAGGGCAGGAAAGCCTGCAGTGGGGAGGTCACAGCTGCCTCCCCACTGATAGCAAACCTGAAGTGAGTTTGATCACCCGTTGTGCAGTAAGCCAATCTCTGACACTGGGTGTGGTGGAAGAAAGTAGGAATTTTATTTTTGCACAGTGCTGAGCAAGGAGAGAGGGCAGCTAACGCTGAAATCCCAAACTCCCTGAAAAGCTAAAAGGAAGGGTTTTTCTTTGGGGTTTTAGGTAGGGGAGGGAGAGAACATGGCCTTGCTCGTCGGAGCTTTCCCACCAGCCTGTCTTTGACCTTGAGACTACTTGCAGAGAGGAGGAAGCCTGTGACCTTGCTGGTCTGCAGCTTTCCCACCAGCCTGTATCTCTTTGCGGGGAGGAGATAATCCAGGTGCTTGTCCTTGACAGTGTCTTTCTCCATGGAGGATAGTGGATTCTGGAGCCAGGAAGCCAGAGAGTATGCAGGGAATGAGTGCTTTGGTTTTAACCCCATATATGCTGGGTTTAATGTGGTGAAACTGATATCAGGGTCGGTATCACCACGGCTTGGTCCTATTTGCAGTCACGATGTTCAAGGCCCATACTTTGCCCAATGTCTTAGTCTATTCAGGCTGTTTTAACAAAAATACCATAAACTGGATGGCTTATAAACAACAAACATTTATTTTTCACATTCTGGAGGCTAGCAAGTGCAAGATGATGACTCAGGCAGGTCCGGTGTCTGGTGGGAGCCTGCTTCCTGGTTCATAGACCATCTTCTTGCTATGTCCTCAGACAGTGGAAGGAAGGGGCTAGCAAGCTCTCTCGGCGTATCTTTTAAAAGAGTACTAATCCCATTCATGAAGGCTCTACCCTCATGACCTGCTCACCTCCCAAAGGCCCCACCTCCTAATACCATCACATTGGGGATTAGGTTTCACCATATGAATTTGTGGGGGATGCAAACATACAGACCCTAGCACCCCGATACAAAACAATTCTTCACAGTTACAGAAAGAGAATTTTGGAGTAAGAATGACATGGAGTCCAAGCTTGGCTCTGCCAGTTACCAGCCGTGTGGCCTTCAAGCTGTTCACTTAATATCTCCAAGCCTTGGTTCCCTCATCTGTAGAGTAAGTTTACCTACTTGGAAGGATTGAGACAAGTGTCTGTGTTCAGTGCAGGTGCTCAGCACATGATCATTTTCCTTTCCTTTCCCTCCTTCACTTGGCACAGCTGACCCCTCTGCTGGGAAGAATCCCTCGCAGGCTTCTCTCAACAAACCTCTCCCTCCAAGACTCACCTTACATGCCACCTCTTCCACAAAGCCTTCCCAGATCTCCCAAATTGAAAAGCCAACTTCCTCCTGGCATGCCTGCCTTGTTCTTGTCTTATGTTACCTTTACTTTTTAAAAATTTTTCTCTTTTATATTTTTTCATGTTCCCTGCAACTAGTGACCTAATACAAAGATATATTAAGAAAAAAATCAATAATTTCCTCTCTCCCTTTCAACCCCCACCCTACTGAATAACCAACGTTAACCCCTGGTACGTATCATTCTACACCTTTCTGATTATATGCTAACATAAACAGATATTAGTTTATATAAGAGAAGGTTTGTTACCTTTATGGTTTTACACAAATGGATTCCCACTGTATACACTGCTCTGATATTTATTTTTAATTGCTTAATAAATCATGGATGAATGAATAGATATAGATGTACCTCATTCTTTTTAATAGCTGCGTAGTATTCCAAGGCATGGACAAATCATGATTTATTCAACCATACTCCTATAGATCTAATTTTTGCCACCACAAACAAAACAGTGATAAACATATTTGTTCATAAATCCTTTCATAGTAGTACCTTTACTTCTATTGGATAGACTCTCAAAAGTGGGAATATTGGGTCAAGTGGTATCTGTATTTTTTCCTCCCAGTAGACATGGCCATAGTACCTTCCAAAAAGGTCACAGCAGGTCACATTCCAATCAGCAAAGTTTGAGGAGCTATTTTCCTGCATCCTCATCAGCTCTGGCATATTGTTATTCTTCTTAGTATTGGTCAAAATGATGAATGAAAATGGTACAACATCGCTCCTTTGATTGCATCTCCTCTACCCCTACTAAGTTTCAATAACTTTTCATTTTAGTTATTTTATTTTTCATTTCTAGAAGTTCTATTTGGCTTTTTTCAAATCTGCCTGGTCATTTTTGATGATATCTTCTTGCTCTTCATTCCTGTTTTAAATGAACCCTTATATTTATTTAAGCACTTGTGGGGTTTTTGGTTTTATTTTTCAAAGATTGGCACCTGAGCTAACAACTGTTGCCAATCTTTTTTTTTTCTTCTCCCCAAAGCCCCCCAGTACATAGTTGTATATTCTAGTTGTGAGTGCCTCTGATTGTGCTATGTGGGATGCCACCTCAGCATGTCCTGGCAAGCAGTGCCATGTCTGTGCTCAGGATTCGAACCACCGAAACTCTGGGCCACAGAAGCAGAATGCATGAACTTCACCACTTGGCCACGGGGCCGGCCCTAAACACTTGTTTTATATTCTGTGTCCAAGAATCGCAATATCTGAGGCACTGGTGGACCAGTTTCTGTTGACTCTTGCTCACAGTACCTTGTTTCCTTTTGTGGTTTGTGACTTTTGATCATGAGCTTGCAATTGTCAGCCCGATATCTGTGCGGATTCCCTGAGGGTTGGTTTGACCATGTGCTTTCCTCCAGGAAGGGTTTTCATTTTCTTTGTCAGGCATCTGGGGGCACTGCCAACCTAAGTCCATTTTAAATTAAATCCCTGGTTGTTGTTGTTATTGTTGACCATGAGAAAAGTATTTGGGCCCCAGATCTATCTGAGCTCTAGCCTGTAGCCAAAAATTCTCAGGGGAGACTTTTCTCAACCCAGAACCAAGGAATGAGACGGGTAAGTTTCCACAGCATTCGCCTTTCAGTAGCGGATTTTTTATCATTTATACTTTTATAGTCTCTGTTCTGACATCCTACGACGTTGTGAGTGGCCCAGACTTTGTCTCCTACTCTCTCTCTCTCTCCTTAAAATAAAAGTTTTAGGTCACTCAGGGTTGGAGATGACCTCAGGGAAGGCCCTGGAGTCAGTGCCGAATCACCTCAGAGCACCTCAGAGCATTTCCTTGACTTTCTTGCCAGCTCAAACATAAAGATATACACATCAATATTCAATATTTTCCATCTCAGTTTTGAGATGCTTTGTAGCAGGAGGTTTTGAGACTATCTAGTCTTCCACATTACTGGAAACAGAGGCCCAGTATGTTTTCCTATGCTCATGTACTCTTTCATTAAAGTTATTTTGCTCATATCTTTAGGACAGAGACACGTCTCTGGCACCTGTGTCCCCAGCCCCCAACCCTTAGCCAAGGTCGGTATCAGGAACGCATGGTTGAATAAATGAAGTGACAACCCACAACCCACTTCGAAGGAGGGAGAAGAAGGGATTGGACAGGTAGCCATGGCTGGATGGAGTGATGCTGGATGGCTAGTGCCAGGGAGTCTGGGGGCACTGACGGTCACTGAGCCCACGCTAGGAAAGGCCCATAAATGCATCACTCTAGTGTCTCCCAAATTTCCATGATGACAAGATGCTTGTTAAATGTACGGATTCCTAGGTGCTTCCTTGGCGATTTGGTTTTGGTATCGTGAAGTTGGGGCCCAGAATGGTTTAACAAGAGCTTTAGGTGAGTCTTAGCAACAGAAAAGTTTGGGAAACACAACAGATTATGTCACTTAATTTAATTCTCACAAAAATCCAGCGAAGTAAGTACTCGCATGTATTTTACAAAAGAGGCACTTTGGGTTCAGAGAGGGGAAGTGATGATGGTCACACAGCCGGTAAATGGCAGCTCCGGGGCTCCATTCCCAGTTATCTCACTCCAAAGCTTTATCTTTTTTCACCAGATACTGATTCATTATTATTATTTTTTCCCAAGTTTCTGAACCATTAGTTTATGACCAAGAGTCATCTTTTTTTTTTATTGTGGTAAAAACCACATTAATTTACATTTTAACCATTCCTAAGTGTACAGTTCAGTAATGTTAAATATATTCACATTGTTGTAAAACAGACCTCTAGATCTTTTTCACCTTGCAAAACTGAAACTCTGTATCCATTAAACAATTCCTCTCTTCCCCTGGTAACCACCATTCTACTTTCTGTTTCTACTGACTACTTCAGATACCTCATATAAGCGGAATCATACAGTACTCATCTTTTTGTTACAGGCTTATTTCATTTAACATAATGTCCTTATGGTTCATCCATAATATAACATGTGACAGGATTTCCTTCCTTTTTAAGGCTGAATAATATTTCATTGTACGTATATACCACATTTTGTTTATCCATTCATCCATTGATGGACATTTGGGTTGCTTCCACCCCTTGGCTATTGTGAATAATGCTACTATGAAAATGGATCTGCAAATACATCTTTGAGATCCTGCTTTTAATTCTTTTGGATATACATGCAGAAGTGGAATTGCTGGATCATACAGTAGTTCTATTTTTAATTTTTTTACTAACCTCCATAGTATTTTCCATGGCAGTTGTGTTGTCAGTTTTTTTAGATTTTATTCTTCAGAACAGTTTTAGATTTACAGAGAAATTGAGAAAATAGTACAGAGTTGCCACATACCCCACCCTCAGTGTCTCTTATTCTTATCACATCACATTAGTATGGTACATTTGTTACAATTAATGAATCAATATTGATACCCAATTATTAACTAAAGTCAACAGCTTATTCATATTTCCTTAGTTTTCACCTAATGTCCACTTCCTGTTCCAGGATCCCACATTAAATTACATTCACTTGTCATGTCCCTTTAAGCTACTCTTGGCTGTGAGAGTTTCTCAGATTTTCCGTGTTTTTGATGACGTTGACAGTTTACTGGTCAGGTATATTGTAGGATGCCCCCTACTGGAATTTGATGTTTTCCTCAAGATTAGACTGGGGTTATGGGACATGGGGAGGAAGAACACGGAGGTAAAGCACCATTTTCATCACATCACATCAAGGGTACACACTATCATCATGATTTTATGACTCTTGATGTTGACCTTGATCACCTGGCTGAAGAAGAGCGTCAGTTTCTCCACCATGAAGTTGTTCTTCTTTCCCCCCCTTTCCATACTGTCCTCTTTGGAAGAAAGTCACTAAGCACAGCCGGTAGTTTGGGAATGGAGAGTTATGCTCGCCCTCTTTAGGGTTATTATTTTTTTTTTTTAAAGATTTTATTTTTTCCTTTTTCTCCCCAAAGCCCCCCGGTACATAGTTGTGTATTCCTCGTTGTGGGTTCTTCTAGTTGTGGCATGTGGGACGCTGCCTCAGCGTGGTCTGATGAGCAGTGCCATGTCCGCGCCCAGGATTCGGGCTAACGAAACACTGGGCCGCCTGCAGCGGAGCGCGCGAACTTAACCACTCGGCCACGGGGCCAGCCCCTAGGGTTATGTTTTAACAAGCAAAATAACCCACACAACAGGCATCGAGCGCTTTTCATCACTGGTCATGCTTTGCACTTTTAACAGCTGATCGGAGCTGTATAAATAGTCCACATCTGCTGTCTCCTGGATCCTCACTCTTCTCATCTGTAAAATAGGTGTTGCTGATCCTTCACTTTCAGGACTGTAGCCAGTAGAAACTCTTGTCGTCAGTGTCTGTTCCCTCCCCCATTTGGCTGTCGGGGAACTCCGGGGCGAGAAGGGAGCACGGACTAGCCTAGGGTCTCACCGCAAGCCCGCCGACTCCAGGCCAGTCCGGGCTCTAACCACACCCTGGGCCCAGCCGCCCCACCCCGGGGCGGGGAGCTAGGTGCACTTCCGCCCGCCCCAAGTACCTGCATGTGGCGGGCTTGGGCGGGACGCGTCAGCGGCGACGGGCTGCACAGTGCCAGCTGCCTGTGGGACCAGACGATGAACCTGACCGCGGCGCCCCGCTCTGTGCGGCCAGCCAGGGCCGTGTCCCCTGCGGGCCCGCCGGGGGTGAGTGCACAGCCCGGGACGCACGGGGGCCCACCCCGGCCCCCGCGCCTCTCCCTCCTTCAAGGGTCCCTTGTCCGCTCCTTGCCCTGCTCTGACTCCCTGCGTCTGGCGCGCAGTCTCCGCCTCTGGCCGGGCTCTCTCTTTCTCTTTGGCTGTTCCTGCCGTTTTGATCTCTCTCCTTCCGCGCCACCATCTCCAGTCCGGCTCAGTGCAGCCTCTCCTCTTTGGCCTCTTTCCTGCTTGGCTGCCTTTGTTTGTCTCCTTCCTCTCTTCTCGGTCTTTGTTTTAGCTGTCCTCTTTGTGCTTCCTCGCTTGGTCCCCTGTCCTGTCCGCTCTTCCGCCGTCCCTCCCCCTCCTCTGCCCCCACCCTGTCTCCTGGCGGTGGGAGAGGCAGCCCCAACTAAAGGCTGGCCGGAGTATCATTCCCTCACGCCGCAAACCCCTACCCTTTCCTGCCTGCCCCAGCCCTCTGGTTGGGTCCTGAATCCGCCTGCCCACTCCCAGGGTTTGGGTGAAAGGAGTTTGAGGGGAGGACCAGGCAAAGGCTCAGAGCACTCTAGGAGCAGAACATTCTAACCTCTCCTGGCTAGGTGCTATCCTGAAGACTTGTAGGAAAGGAAAGCAGATCCAGTAGTGCGGGACTGTGGCTCTTTCCAATAGGACAATGATAACGTCATTGTTGCTGGCAATTGACAGAGTTGCCTGCTCAGAGGCAGGGCTGCCCTAGGTGCTCAATAAATGTCTGAAGGCATTACTGGGCAAGGAGGGAGCCAAGAGGGTGCCTGATGCCAAGTAGAGCAAGACTGGCCCTCATCAGAATACCAGGCACTCCTGTAAATCAGTGTTGTGGGTAAGCTCCAGCTGATTCAACAGAACCTTATTGAGCATCCTTGCTGTGCTAAGCCCTGTAGTAGGTACTGGTGACATAGAGATGAATCAGGGATAGTTTTCCCTTAGGAACCTCACAGTCTAATGGGGGATACAGATGAACAAACAGAATTACAAGAGAGGTAACCACCATGACAGTGGAAGCACAGGGCCCTCTGGGATCACGAGGAGACAACCCATCCAGAAACATTCCTGGAGGAATTAACTGGAAGGATGAGTGGGCAAAGTGAAGGGAGTGGGGCGGTAAGTGAGTGAAGTCCTGGAGGCATGGGGGCCCAGCCTGACCTAGATGGTGGGGGTGGGGGAATGGGAGGCAGGCTTCTGGTAGTTGATTGCTAGGGTTGCAAAGGGCCTTGTAAACCTTGTTAAGGAGTCTAGAGTTTATCTGGAAGGAAATGTAGGGTCGCTGAAGTGTTTAATGCAGGGAGTGACCAGATCAGATTTGCACTTCAGAAAAACTGCTCTGGTTTCAGTGTAAAGATAGGATTGGGGGAGGGCACTCAAGGGGGCAGGGAGCCACGGAACTAACCAGGCATTTAGAATTGCCAGGACTTGGTGATTGATGACCTGGGTTGGGGGAGGTTGAGGACAGGAGTAGAATGCAAGATTACAGCCTGGGTTTCTGGCTCAGACGACTGAGATAGGGAACAAAGGAAAAGGTCAGGGTTCTGGAGTGGGGAGAGATCTTTAGGGGCCTAGAGGACATATGAATGGAGATGTCTCTCCATTGACCCGACTAAAGGTGACCAAAAGAAAGGTATGAATGTTTGGCATGGGAGTTGCAGATGTGTAGGAACCCTTTAGACTGGAACTGGGTGAGAGCTGGCCTGTCTGATTCATCCTTGTGTCTTCGTGGCCAGCACTGGCCTGGGACCCTGCAGGTGCTCCTAGAGACCACGTTTCCCCAACCTATGCACACAGGGTGTGGGACAGGCTTTCCCATCCAGGAATGCTTTGGCAGGGTGACTGGTAGAAAAGCTGGGGAAGAGGGGCCACCAGGAAGGGCAGGTGGTTCGGAAGAGGGGTAGAAGAGAAGTCTTTATCTACTAGAAATACATAGTGTAGTATTCATGGATGCTGTAGGAGGTCTGATTCCCAAAGAGATTGGGAGTTTTGGGAAAAAAGGAGGGGGGGAAAAGTGGGACAGAATTAAGAAGCTTGGGAACAGGGCCAAGGTCTTATTTGATAAAGAAATGGGGTTGAGGATGTCAGGGCTGGAAGCTATTTTGGTAAGTATCTGGAAATGAGCTTCAGAAATGGCACTTGAAGTGCCTGGATTCATTAGGCTTTCAGAGCTGGAGAAACTTAGAGTTCTCTTTGTCCATTTTGCCTCCCTATTTCATAGATGACTAAGCTTAGGCCCAGAGAAGGAAGTGAGCTGCCCCAGACACATCGCTAATTACTGGCGCAGTGGGACTGGACGTTGAGAGGGGTAGGGCACCCATGCTGTGCTGGAGTCAGACTGATATGGGTTTGATCCCAGCTCCAACTTCATCACTTCTGAGTTATGTGTCCCTTCTTTCTGAGCTTTCCTCACCTGTAATGTGGGGAGATTAAGAGCGCCTGTGAGCTCTCAGTGGTACAGGAGTGATGAGAGCACATCGATCCATTCAAGGATTAAAGTCTGCAGCTTTGCATTTAACTGCCTGCTTTACAGGGCCACCTTGGGGTTAACCAAACAGCCCTGCAAAGGGGCTTTGAGGTTTGTGGGAGAGAGAGGGAATCATAGGTTCTGGGATTATTTTTCTCCTGGCTGTATTGTTTGGCTGCTGTCAGAATGCATCCTCTTGTCTCCCTTCTTCACTCCAGCCTGTAAAACTATCCCCTGGTAGGAGCTGTTGCCATGGCAACTCAGTTCTCCCCAGCAGTTTGGCTGCCTTTGGCTCTGTTCATTCCAGTACTTTAATCTTAGCGGTAGAGCCCACAGACAAGCTGAGAATGAGGTCACACCTAAATCAGACTGAAGGGTAGTCCTGAGCCCTGGCCCTGCAATGACCTTTGATAAAGTCTCCAGGTTGAAAATGCAGCCTTCTCTCTAACACTGCATAGATCTTTGCTGCTGCTGCAGCTATCACACCCCCTAGGAAACCTTCTCTGGCAACCTCCAGCACATCCACAAAAGAGCCGACCCCTCTTCCTTTGAGTTTTCCCTCTCAGCACCTACATCTTGCAGCCATCTGTTTCCCTCTCTCCCCTGTGAGCTCCTGGAGGGCAAAGACTGTGTCCTATTCGTCTGCTTAGGAGGCGGCTTGAATGAAATAGGCCCCTCTACATTTGGTTGAATTAATGAGTAACTAAGGGAATGAAGAATGGAGGTATTTGAAGATTGAAAACTAATTTATGTGATGACTCAGAGGGCAAGCTTCGGGGTAAATTGCACCTGAGTTCAAATACTGATACCATCACTTAATAGCTGGTCAATCTGGGGCAACTTCAGCTCCTTAAGCCTTAGTTTCTTCATCTGTAAAATGGGGATTTAATGCATTCTTCAAAAGGATTGCTGTGAGGATTGAGTTAGAGACTGTATGTACAGAGCTTTGCACAAGTGCTAGACTGTGAGAGGAGGGACTGTGTCCTGCTTGTTCCTCACTGTGCACCAGGGACCTGGCACAAAGTAGGCACATACACATTTTATTGAATGAGTGAATTTTAAATAGTGAAAATTGTCTAGGAAGCTGGTTTCTAAGGATAACATCTGGGGTCTCAGCTCATATGTAATGATCGCTAGATGGTCTGCTGGTATTTTTGGCAGTACTTAGTGACTGCAGCCCAATTCTCGGTCTGTTTCCACGTCCCTCCCCACACTGGCCTGTGGGCCTCTGCAGGCAGGCACCACATGGGTGTCACCCACATCCTTGGTGCTCAGCCCAAGGTCCAGCATAGAGAAGAGGCCTCCAAAAATTCTGTTGAACAGCTACACCTAACTTACATTGGCACCGCACTTTACAGTTTATGAGGCAGTTTTATATCCATTGTATCTGGTGTTATTGGCCTTTTCACCACCAAGGATATTCCTGTTATTTAATCCCCATAGGCCCATATTTTGAAAAACATCCATCAAACAAATTCCATTTGTTAATTAATCAAAGTCATGCCAATTGCTAATCAGAACTTCTGATCTCTATGAAATAAGAATTTGTATCCCCAACTTCCAGCACAGGATGTTGACACACGGTAAGTAGCCAAGAAATGCTTCCTGAATGAATTTAGCCTTTCTGAAAGGTTGAGAAAGGTTTGCACCCTTTTTTTTTTTTTTAAGCTGTATCTTAGATCTTAGATCTGAGCATCCCACTATTGGGAAATTCTAACTTCACAACACCTCCATATACCCTTTTTATAAATGAGGAAACTGAAGCCCAGGGAGGGGAAAAGCCTTGCCAAAGGCCACAGAGTTTGGAGTTTGGGAGTATTCTTGCTGAGAATTGCTTCCACAGCAGCCCCCTCTACTAATATTCTGTGACTTAAACAAGACCGTTAAAATGCTTGAATGGGTATTCTTATATCAAACTGAAATCTTTTTTTCCTTAAAATGCGCACACTCTGGAGCTCTACAGCATAAATATAACCCCCTTGCTAAGATGGGCCCTCCAATAGCTGAAGCCAGTCATCACGCCTCCCCTAGATTCCGTGCTGGGTTGTTCTTTGGATGAAAAGGTCATGAGCTCCCTGGAGGTGGCACTGTTGATTCACTCTGCCTCTTGTGCCCTCAGCTATCTCCCGTCGTAGAGCTGAACGTGGGGGGCGAGTTCTACACCACCACCGTGGGCACCCTGAGAAAACTCCCAGGTTCAAAGCTGGCAGAGATGTTCTCCAGCTCAGCCAAGGCCTGCATAGATGCGGAGGGCCGCTTCTTCATCGATCGCCCCGGCACCTATTTCGGACCCATCCTGGACTACCTGCGCAGCGGGCAGCTGCCCACGCAGCACATCTTCGAGGTGTACCGTGAAGCTCAGTTCTATGAAATCAAGCCTTTGGTCAAGCTCCTGGAGGACACGCCACAGATCTTCGGTGAGCAGGTGGCTCGGAAGCAGTTCTTGCTGCGGGTGCCAGGCTACAGCGAGAACCTGGAGCTCATGGTGCGCCTGGCGCGGGCCGAGGCTGTGGCGGCGCGCAGCTCCGGAGTGCTGGTGTGCGTGGTACCCACAGAAGAGAACGCCTCATTTTGCGCGGATGCCCTCCGCGTCCTGGAGGCGGACAAGAGGTCGGTCATCAAGTTCGGGCCTTGGAAGGCGGCTCCGGACGTCAAGGACCTCCTGGACTGTGTGAAGATGGACATTATGGCCCAGGGGTACCAGGTGGACTATAAAAGCCATAATGAGAAGGCATTTTCATTTGCTCACTCCGATTACTTCTATACTTTCCTCTTCACCTGGTGGTGATCCCCGGGGGCAGGGGCTGTGTGTTATGGGCTCTGTTGGGGCTTACGAAATTAAAAGTTGCCTTGAAACGCCATCTTCCTTTAATTTCAAAAACAAACATCAAACAGCTTCCGAGGTGGTCTACCGAGGCTTGCCCCCAGATATTTATCTCCCCCTTGAGGACTTTCCAGTCATTGCACCTGACTCCACTGTGCTTGCCTAGTGAGGTGCGGCTGCTCCCTGTTTAAGGCCTCATGTACCTGCCAGACCCTTCCGTCAAAGTCCGATGGCAAGGCTGAGATGAACTGGAATAGTTCAACAATGCTTTGGCTGGGGATGCAGGATGACAACAGGAAAAGAACAGGATATCATGAATCTGGATAGTCTGACCTAAAAATGTAGCCTACCCAGCTTCAGCTTGTGGTCCAATCCTCTAACCCTGGTGTGTGCTTCATGAGGAATATGCCAGGTTAGTACCTATACTAGATGCTGCTCAGATCTCCTCTCCCAGGTGCTGTGAGTGTTGGCTGCTAGAGCCTCACAGCTGTCACCTTCTCTAGAGCAGTGGTCCTCAAGGTGTGGTCCCTGGACCAGCAGCATCAGTAACACCTGAGAACTTGTTAGTAATACAAATTCTCTGGCCTCCACCTCAGACCTACTGAATCAGAAACTCTGGGGGTTGGCCTGGCAGTCTGTTTTAACAAGTCCTTCCTGTGATCCTGATGCACTCTAATTTTGAGACCTGCTCTAGAAAAAAAATTGCCATCTTGCTTGTGTGGAGGTACGGAAGACTGACCCCTTACTACAAGGAGGAACCAACTCGGTTCCAGAGCTCCTTGTGGGATCCGGCTGAAGCCAGTCTTCATCTGACACCACAATCTTGGTTAGGATTCCTCCTCTGCTCTAGCCTGCTTCCCTTACTCCCCTTGCCTGAGGGCACATCCTCAATAAACCGCTTACACAGGAGATCCTGTTTCAGGTTCTGCTTCACAACCTAAGACATTCTGTAACTCTAAGGAGGACACATGTAGACATTCATCCTTCTCCAAGTCCATGTCTGGGAAAGGTGACCCCCTTCCCTGCCTAGTAGGGTGAGCAGCCATCCTGGGTTCCCCGGGACTGAAGGTCCATTTAACTGTTAAGCTTTAAGGAATTAATGCTGACTCAGGGAGTTTCAAACTTAAACATAAAATTGCTCAGAACATAGTCATTTTTCAACAAGCATTATAATTCAGTAACCGCATCTGCTTGTATATTTTTTCTTATTTTCAAAGCTTGTTCTATTTTCCTTTTTTGGTATTTAATGTGGCTGGCAATTTAAAGTGGAAAAATCTCGAATGTCTATTTGAACTTTTTATCACGAAGCAATTCAACATTATCAAGGGCATGGAAAAAAAGTTCATACCTTTTGATCAATAATTACACTTAGGAGATTAGATTTCAAGGAGACAGCTCCTTGAGATCTAAATAGGATTGCTTAAAATTTCAGTTTCTTGAATTATGGAAAGGTCAGTGTCGTCCCCGATATTTCTGCACATTCCCAGAGGGCCTGTCCTCTGTGGTCAGCTCTGGGTTTCTGCTCCTGCTGGATTCATTCAGCATAGGGATCATGTAGCTATCTGGAACCTGTTGTTTCTGGTATACAAAATCTCACCCAGATTTAATGCTCAGATCTTTTTCTTAATTTTTGCAAATAACATTCCCGTGAGCTATTTCTCACATAGCAGACTGGAAAATACAGGCTAATTAATGGGAGGGAATTTACAACACAAGTGAAAATAACTTCAAATTGAATATTGGACATATCTATTCTTAAAAGTGTGTCAGTAACTCCCATCGCTAGGGCTTTTCATTGGTAGATTGTATTTGTTCCTATTCTTTCTTCCCCCTCTGTTCTTGCCATGCTTCTCTGTAGTTGGGAATAATCTTTCCCACTCCACTGATGGGGGTTGGCCTCATGACTTAATCTGGCCAATGGAGTATGTGTGGAAGTGACAGTGTGCCAGTTCCAAACTGAAGCTTTAGAGGCATGCCAAGTTTCCACCAGCCCTCTTGTGTTCTTGTCATTTGCCAGGAGAAGACGATGTTTCAGTTTAGCTCTTTCGTTGCTTTGGCTCTAGCCTGCGTCCTTTAGGAGCTGACTCTTCCTAAGCAATTTACCAAACTATTTTATTAAACAAAGGCAATTCCAATATCTACCCCCAACTTCCAATCCATAATACACTTAAGATAACATACTACTTTTTTCTTTTTTTTTTTTGTTTTTTGAAAATTGGCACCTGAGCTAATATCTGTTGCCAATCTTCTTTTTTTCTTCTTTCCCTCCACAAAGCCCTGCGGTACATGGTTGTATATTCTAGTTGTAGCTCCTTCTGGTTGTGCTATGTGGGGCGGCACCCCAGCATGGGCCTGATGAGTGGTGCCATGTCCGCGCCCAGGATCCAAACCCATGAAACCCTGGGCTGCCAAAGTGGAGTGCATGAACTTAACCACTTGGCCACAGGGCTGGCCCCAATAACGTATGACTTTTTATCCCACTTAAAATAGCAAAACAATTGGAAATCAGTCACATTAGTTATGGTACATGTATATAATGCCATGTTATGCAGCAATTAAAATTACATTTATAGAGGGCTTAAAATTATTGGGGAGGAGAATGCTCCTTTAATTCAATGCAATTTAATTAAATCTTTACTTCAAAAAGGACTTAAGATGGTGAGGCTTACAAGGCTATGAAAAAAAGACGTATCCAAAAAGATGTAAATTAGAAATACAGAAATCAAGTGGACATTCTTGGTTGCCTATCCAATATACTATCTCTTCCCTTACTTTTTCCTAACAGAAAAGGCAAAATAGTAAGGCATATACATAATGTTCAAAATACTATATCTGTTCATTTGTGGGGGCATATAAGACTTTTCAGAACTGTTGAGATTTACTAAAGAAAATTATAGAGTCACAGGAGGAAAACTTAAAATGGAATGCTAAATATAACCGTCATTATAATCCAAAGGAAAAACACAAAGAGTAAAACCTTTGAGATTGCCCTCATGGAGACACCCTAGTTTATAGCACTCTGCCAGTTTTCAGGTCTACATAATTCTCCTAGAGTAACTTTTTTTTTTAATTCTCTACTTATTTTCCCTGTCCTTCCCCACCCCCCTCCCCAAACATTCTCTTCTCTTTTCTGCTGTGCTCAGTGTCCTGGAAGGCGGATCCCTAGGTACTGCAGGCCCAGTCCCTTTCCTGATTGGCTAAAGACTTGGAAAGTACAAGAGTGAAAGACTGGTGACAAGAAGGCCTGGGGAGTTGGCATGTAGCTGGACCTCTTGGAAGGCTGAAAATATTTGTGTTTCTTATGAATGCCCACCAGAGGGCATCCATTCTAGAAGAGGCTCTCAAAAAATAAATGGGCACAATGATCCAACCTGTAGACGTCAGTCAGCGTCTTTCCCCATTGCTTGCTCAATGGAGTCATGAAAAAGGTGGCCATGATGGCAGGGATGGAGGCTATGCACGGCCTCTACAGTACAGACTTCCTCTCACCAGAGCTGATCTGGCCACTGAAGGATGTCCAAGAGTAGAGACCGACACTAAGCATTTGATATGGTATTATTGCCGGGGGGCGGGGGGGGGGGGGGGGGGGACTAGACGCTTCTTAGTGGTAGGTTGATTGCACTGCAGATCAGTTAGCTATACTGTTCTGTAACAAACTGTTGGGAGAAATGCTGGCGTTTCTAAGCAAATGGCATTGACAGCTTTGTTTCAGGATGTTTGCAAAGCTGCTTCGGGGTAGGAAGTAGATTTACTTACATTACAGGGTAATAAAGCTTGAGACATTTCAGGATGGTAAAAAATGTCTCCCACTGGGTTGGAAGGCAGATTTGTTTCCTAACTGGTATAATAAAGATAAAGTCTCTCTCCAGAGGGTAGGGTTGTTAGTGTTCTTCTTTTAAGATCGAGGGTTTCCTAAAGTCAGTGTTCTTCATCTGTGTTGCAGATCTATTGTGTGCATGGCATTCACCTGCATCACCTGCGATGCGCTTTTGGGGGGTGGGGGGCAGGAGAACCAATACAAACAGGAAGTTCATGCCACCTGCTATGCTGTGAATAGTAAACTGTCTAAATCCATTTTGGGTTGTCTCCTTACCAGCTGAATCCATGGAAGTGTGGCAAGTCACCCTAGTAGCTGAGGGACTGTCTGACTACATGACAACACCCTGATCCTAAAACTTAATTAACCATTAATTATTTCTCATAAACTTATAGATTGGGCAGTTCTTCTGGTCTTAGCTGGGCTCACTCATGCATCTGTAGTCACATGGTGGATCAGCCTAAGCTGTCCTCAGTTGGGTCAACCTAGCTTTGTTCCATGTGGCCACTCACTCTTCAGCAGACTAGGTTGGACTTATTCTCGTGGCAATGGTAGGATTCCAAAATCAAGCAAAAGGCCTGGGGAATTGGTATGTGGATAGACATTGAGGCCCAGGCTCAAAACTAGCACACTGTCACTTCTGCTACATTTTTCTGGCCAGGCACAAGGCTAGCCCAATTCAAAGGGTGGGGATATAGCTCATGTATCTCTTGTCTGTTTTTTGCTGAGGAAGATTTGCCCTGAGCTAACATCCATGCCAATCTTCCTCTATTTCTTTTCTTCAGTATGTGGGCCATGAGCACAGCATGGCAGCTAACAGAGTGATGTAGGTCCATGCCCAGGAACTGAACCTGGGCTGCCGAAGTGGAGCATGCCAAACTTAACCACTAGGCCACCGGTGCTGGCCCTACATTACATCTCTTACAGGAAGTAACTTCAAAGCTACATTTCGAGGAGAGGAGAGGAGAATTGGGGCCATGTTTGCAATCATTCTACTGCACACTGGATCCTTCCGTCAGGGAGGGAGTGGTGATTTATCCTTACAGGAATAGATACATATTCCAGATTCAGATTTGACTTTTTTACTTCTTTAGACTGAATCTTTGCATCCCCCCCCCCCCAATTCCTTTCTTAAAATCCTAACCCTCAATGTGATGGTATTAGGAGGTGGGGCCTTTGGGGGGTGATTAGGTCATGAGGGTGAAGCCTTCGTGAAAGGAGTTAGTGCCCTTATAACAGAGATCCCAGATAGCTCCCTTACTTCTGCCATGTGAGGACACAGTGAGAAGATAGCTCTCTAGAAACCACGAAATGAGCTCTCACCAGACACTGAATCTGCCTGCACCTTGATCTTGGACTTCCCAGCCTCCAAAACTGTGAGAAATACATTTCTGTTGTTTATAAGCCACTCAGTCTTTGGAATTCTGTTATAGTAGCCTAATATCTATATATAGCCTATTGGTTCTGTTTTCCTGGAGAACCCTGACTAATACATCTAACTGTGGTGTTTCTGCCAGCCCTACCATTCATGGATACCTTATTCATTTTCATGTATTTCACACATTGCCTCTGACTAAGGAGCTTACGTTACGGTGAAAAAATTATAGTAAAGAAATTCGTTGGTCTTGCTAGGCACCCCAACACTTTGATGCAGCCGCTCTGACAAAAACAGCATAGTGACTTTTTGCAGACTCAGTTATGGTGCTAGCTGAGAGACAACACATTGTGAGTTTGAAGTGCTGTCTTACAGGTTTGTGGTATATGCCTTTTACCAACAGCTAAAATATAGCACTGTTCCCCCCACAGTTAGAATACATGGGTCTTGGAACTAAGGGGTGGAGTTAGGAGTGGTTCTTGTCATTTTTACACCAAATAACTCATTTATGAATTTTTGGGTCCAGTGGGTTGGGAGTACTTAGTCTCCAAGGGAGGAACAGTTCCACAGAAGAACAGAGTTGTTCCATTACACTGGCACATGTAATGAGACTGCCCCTGGTCACTTGGGGCTCTTCTTGCTTAGGCAAGAGGCAGAGAAGGAGTTACTATACCAGTCTGAGTGACCCAGATTTCCAAGGAGAAGTTGGGTTGCTGTTATGCAATTGGGGAAAGGAAGACTCTATTTGAAGCCTAAGGGATTCACTGGGGCACCTCACTGCATTCTCATGCAATAATGAAAGTCAAAGGCAAATGTTATCAATTCAGTAAAGACAGTTTTTCATTTCAAAATTAGATAATGGAATATTCTTGTTTATGTACTAGTCTGCCCCCAGCTTCTTAATTTTATTTCTATGGCTCATTCCTGTTCCCTGTATGCACTTTACTCTCAATATGTACTGAATTTCCTTTGGTTTTCTGAGTGCACCAAACTCCTTCCTGCAGCCATGTATCTAATAATATTGATGTGGATCAAGGCTGCCCCAGGGAGAGAAGCCCAAGGCGTTCTGGCCTACATGCTAATCTATATGACCCAATTCATATCTAAAGTTATACGACCACACAGTAACCAGACCCCATGTGCACTGATACCATTTAATGATTTTTCACATCATCTTTCCTTTGTCTAGTAGAAAATAAGTCACGTACCCCTGCCTTATAAATTTAGCCCTAATCCTCAACACATTGCAGCCCTTCACTGCCCATGGGTCCTGTCCCTATGCCTACAGCCCTTTACTGCCCGTGGGTTCTGTCCCCATGCCTACAGCTGTTCACTGCCCATGGGTCCTGTCCCCATGCTGTTTTGTGCTATTCTCTGAATAATGGAGCACTACTACCAGACTTTGAGAGTCCAAGAAATCTTTCTTTTGACTCTTTGTCTCGCCGAGCCCGCAGCATTTCTTCTGGTGGCCTGTACCGGGATCTTGCTTCATTGGCTTGTGAACTTAAACTCCGGTAAGTGCCCTTTTCTTCCTTGTGTCTTCCTCTTTTTCAAGGATGGATCTAAGTTCACTTCTCCATCAGGAACCTTCTTGGACAGCTGTATGAATCTAAGTTTGCTGCCCATGGCTACTCTACGGGGCAAATCTTGGCATTTAGCCTGAAGAGAATCAGTACCTTAAGCCTGAGGGTGATGAAGAACGAATTAAGCCATTCCTTCCTAATCCTGTCTGTAACATACAAATATTACATGGGTGCAAGTCAACCACTTAAGTCATTAGCACAGTCACCAATCTCCAAGACTCCCGTGCCAGGTTTCTTTTCCTAAGGCTGGATTGGCATTCCTCCTTATGGCTCCTGACCAAACTCTGAACCATGGGAAAGTCCCAATCCGGGCTCCGGTTGAAGGGAAGTACCTAACTCTAACCTTGGTTGAGTATGGGAACCCTTTCTTGGGAGAATGGCAGCTTATATTTGATAGAATATGGTAATCATAACAATAATAACTGCTAGCATTTATTGAAGGCTAAGTAACTTTACTAAGCGCTTTTCATTCCACTTGACATATTTATATATGCGGTAGACTCTGTGGTCTGGGATTCCTTTCTTTCTGGACCATTCACTGTTCTGAAGCCAGATTAAAAATCATTTCCTCTGTAAAACCTCCCTGAGGCATCTTGAAAAAGTTAGCTCTGTTTGAACCACATTCCTCTGTTACCCAGCACACTTTGGTTGCCCTCTAATGATCAGTTTGGGTGTCTCTCTTCCCAGTTAGACTGTAGGACCTTGAGGGTAATGACCATCTTTTATGCATTGTGGAGTCTTCTGTACCTACCACAGCCTGCCGCTTTTTCTAAGCATCCCATGTTAACTCTTTTGAAAGAACCAAACAATGAATAGCCAGAGTTTAAGGTAGGATGTAAAACCGACCTTGGATTTATTAACACTAACACGTGAACTACACTTTACAGTGTGCGAAATATTTCTGCATTCTTGTATCCCATTGTCATTACATCTTTGACAGGTTAGGTGTTATCAGCGCATTTGTAGTTGAGGCTGCTTGTTCATTAAGTGCCAGGCGGAGCCTGAAGCTTTGTTGCTCGACCCTCGGTCTCAAGATTCTTTCCACTCTACCCCACGTATCAGAGGAGGGATTGATTCCTTAAAGAATGGGTAGCTTTTGAACAATTGGAGTGAGCGAGCAGGAAAAAGCATCCCAGGTCAGGAGAGGGATGACGCAAGGCTTGATCAAAAGGAAAGCTCAGGGACGCTGCAAGCAGTAAACACTGCGAAGAGCAAAGGACGACGAAACTCCTACTCGGCGTCTTCCCGTTATCTCGAGAGTCAAAATCCTTACGCAAGTCCAAGTTTTGCCTCTAGCTCTGAACCGCCCCGACTCTGCCCTTTACTCGGTACTCCCTCCCTCCCTCTGCTCTGTTCCACGCCAGAACACTTTGAGACGAGCAGCAAACTCCCGAAAGCTCCCATTGGCTCGTCTGCCCTGTCAGTCCCGTCTCCTCCCGCCAGAGGTCCCGCCCCCTCCGGGCTACGCTCTAGTTTTCGTTCCCCGGCCGCAAGAGGCGGAGGCGCCCAAACTTGGTTGTACTGCGGCAGGGCAGTCGAGCAGCAAGAAGAGGCCTCTCTTTCCCGGAGGCCCACTGCCTTGTGGGACCGTGGCAGGTTCCTCCGGCTTGGGCGGGATTTCCGGGTTCCTATGCCACGCCTCCTGTCGAGTACGGAAGCTGAGAGGGTCTGCGGGCAGCCATGGCGGCGCACCTTAAGAAGCGGGTGTACGAGGAGTTCACTAAGGTGGTTCAGGTAAGCTCCGAAAGGAAGGGTCCCAAAATCTGTCCTGGCGTAGGGAGAGGTTATCCACGTCCCCGGCGCTTTGCCAGAACAGACGCCACAAATCTGGGTTGACTGCCGCCTACTTTGATAGGCTGAGACTACATTTTAGTGGGTGTGTTCGTTTGCCGCTACTGTTGCCATTATTATTAACTAATATGTGCAGTCTGACACTTTTTTTAACTATTAGAAGAAACAAATAGCACTTTACAATTTACGAAAATACCGTTATCTCATTTCGTTCGGATTATATTAGCATCTTCATTTTACAGCTGTGAACTTTGAGCCTTCTGGAGGGGTACGAGGACTTAAAACCAGTTAGTGGCAGAGACCCTCCTAACTCCCGTTACAAAAAAAAGAGCCCAGGGACAAGTTGGCTGTAGGCAAAGGTCTAAGGGATTGGAAGAGGAGTCTATAGAAATCCTCAAGACCCAGTCAAAGGAGGCAAGGGTCACAGGCTTCATAGGGGTAGAACTCTCCGTTGGTGGAACAGCTCACCTAGGAAGGAGGGTAATACCTTCCTCCTTTAGAGTTGTTTAAGGACTGGTGTCAGAGCAGTCAGAGATTCTCCATGTGTCTCCTCAAAAATGTCGCTAAAGTAGAGGTTGATTCCAAGTCATCCCTTGTGTCGTGCTTCTCAGACTTTACGTGTATACGAATCAGCTGGAGATCTTGTTAAAATGTAAATTCTACTCTGTAAATCGGGCAGGGGAGGTGAGCCAGTAATCTGCATTTGACAAGCCCCCAATTGATCCTAGTGGATCAGCAGCATCCTTAGATCTGTAGATCACCCTTAGGTCCTTAGACTTGTAGAATAGCAAGACTTAGACCATCCAGCAGGAAACTGATCCTTAAACATTTCATTCATTCTTTCAACAAGAGTTTATTGGGTAAATGAGTGATTACTATATATCAGGTATGGTGAAAGGCGTTGAGCTACAAAGTCCAATATGCATTAGGGTCCCTGTCCTTTAGGAGCTCACAGGCTAGTGGGAGAGAGAGAACAGCAAATCTGTCATTATAGTACGGAGACATAATTGCATTGACAAATCAAGTCTTCGTCTTTTGCAGCAGCTCCTTTTTTAAAAAACTCCCTAGACAAACTCCCTAGCCGTTTGGGATTTGACAAGTATTCCTTCCAGCTGTATCACTTTCTCTTTTGTTTTGTAGACACATCTTTGTAGCATATTCTCCTTGTCTGTAGGGAAGTTAATCTGCTCCTTATTCTTGTTTTTTCTTAAATTAACTTTGATTGAGATTTAACCTTGACACTTTTTTGTTGTTCCTTTTTATGTGAAATTAGGTTTCCTGAGCTTTTAGAATGAGCCAAGATTCAGGAAACCTTTTCTAACTTCACAGAGCTCCCTCTTCTGTGACTTGCATTCTGCGATTTCCCGGCTGTTTCCCATGCACACTTTTCTTGTCTTTCTTTTTCTGTAGTACAATATATGTAACATAAACTTTACTATTTTATAGATAAATTCTTAGACTCATGCAACCCCCCCAAAACTGAATCAAGATGATAGGGAATCTAAGTAGGCCAATCATGAATAAAGAGATTGAAACAGTAATCAAAAATCTCTCCAAAAATAGAAGTCTAGAACCAGAAGGCTTCTTTGGAGAATTCTACCAAATGTTCAAAGAAGATTTAATACCTATCCTTGTCAAACTATTCCAAAAAGTTGAAGAAGATGGAACACTTCCTAACACATTTTATGAGGCCAACATCACCCTGGTCCCAAAGCTAGACAGGGACAACACAAATAAGGAAAATTACAGGCCAATATTGCTGATGAACATACATGCAGAAATCCTCAACAAAATATTGGCAAACCGAATACAGCATTACTTTAAAAAGATTGTCGTACACTATGATCAAGTGGGATTTATATCAGGGACACTGGAATGGTTCAACATCTGCAAATCAGTCAGTGTGATACACCACATTAACAAAATAGGGAATAAAAATCACATGATCATCCCGATAGATGCAGAGAAAGCATTTCACAAGATCCAACATCCATTTATGATAAAAACTCTTAACAAAATTGGGATATAAGGAAATTGCCTCAACATAATAAAGGCCATGTATGACCAACCCACAGCTAACATCATACTCAATGGGGAAAATTGAAAGCCACCCCTCTGAGAACAGGAGTAAGACAAGGGTGCCCACTCTTGCCTTTCTTACTCAACATAGTACTGGAGGTTTTGGCCAGAGAAATTAGGCAGGAAAAAGAAATAAAAGGAATCCAAATAGGCAATGAAGAAGTGAAACTCTTGTTGTTTGCAGATGGCATGATTTTATATATAGAAAACCCTAAAGAATCCATCAGAAAACTATTAGAAATAATCAACAACTACAGCAAAGTTGCACGGTGCAAAATCAACTTCAACAATCAGTTGCATTTCTATACTCTAATAATAGACTAACAGAAAGAGAACTCAAGAATATAATCCCATTTACAGTTGCAACAATAAGAATAAAATATCTAGGAATGAGTTTAACCAAGGAAGTGAAAGACCTTGACAATGAAAACTATAAAACATTATTGGGAGAAATCGATGATGACATAGAGAAATGGAAAGATAGCCCATGCACATGGATTGGAAGAATAAATGTAGTTAAAATGTCCATGCTACCTAAAGCAATCTACTGATTCAATGCAATCCCAATCAGAATCAGAAGGACATTCTTCATGGAAATAGAACAAGGAATCCTAAAATTCATATGGGGTGACAAGAGACCCTGAATAGCTAAAACAATCCTGATAAAAAAGAACAAAGCTGGAGGCATCACAATCCCTGACTTCAAAATATACTACAAAGCCACAGTGATCAAAACAGCATGGCACTGGTACAAAAACAGACGTGCAAATCAATGGAACAGAATTGAAAGCCCAGAAATAAAACCACACGTCTATGGACAGCTCATCTTCCACAAATGAGCTAAGAACATAAAATGGAGAAAGGAAAGTCTCTTCAAAAAATGGTGTTGGGAAAACTGGACAGCCACATGCAAAAGAATGAAGGTAGACCATTATCTTTCACCATACACAAAAATTAACTCAAAATGGATCAAAGACTTGAAAGTAAGACCTGAAACCACAAAACTCCCAGGAGAAAATATAGGCAGTACACTCTTTGACATTGGTCTTAGAAGGATCTTTTCAAATACCGTGTCTACTCGGACAACGGAAACAAAAGAAAAAATAAACAAGTGTGACTTCATCAGACTGAAGAGCTTCTGCAAGGCAAAGGAAACCAGGAACAAAACGAAAAGATAACCCACCACCTGGGAGAAAATATTTGCAAATCATATATCCCACAAGGGGTTAATCTCCAAATATATGAAGAACTCACACAACTCAATAACAAAAAAACAACCTGATGAAAAAATAGGCAGGGGATATGAACAGACATTTTTCCGAAGAAGGTATCCAGATGGCCAATAGGTACATGAAAAGATGTTCAATATCACTAATCATCAGGGAAATGCAAATCAAAACTACACTAAGATATCACCTTACACCCGTCAGAATGGCTATAATCACTAAGACGAGAAATAACAAGTGTTGGAAAGGATGTGGAGGAAAGGGAACCCTCAAACACTGTTGGTGAACTATCAACTGGTGCAGCCTCTAGGGAAAACAGAATGGAGATTTCTCAAAAAATTAGAATAGAAATTCCATATGGCCCAGCTATCCCACTACTGGGTATTTATCCAAAGAACTTGAAATCAATAGTTTGAAGAGACTTAGGCACCTCTACGTTCATTGCAGCATTACTCACTATAGCCAAGAAGTGGAAGCAACCCAAGTGCCCACTGACTGATGATTGGATAAAGATGTGGTATAGGTATACACATGGAGTACTACTCAGCCATAAAGAAAGACAAAATCATCCTGTTTGCAACAACATGGATGGACCTTAAGGGTTTTACGTTAAGCAGCATAAACCAGACAGAGAAAGACAAATACTGTATGATTTCACTCATATGTGGAAGATAAACAAACACACAAAGAGAACAGTTTAGTGGTTACCAGAGGGGAAGGGGTTGGGGTGTGGGCACAAGGGATGAAGGAGCACATTTGTATGGTGACTGACAATTAATATTGTACAACTGAGGGGCCGGCCCCGTGGTGCAGCAGTTAAGTGCACACATTTTGCTTTGGCGGCCCAGGGTTCGCCGGTTTGGATCCCGGGTGCGGACATGGCACCACTTGACAAGCCATGCTGTGGTAGGCTTCCCACATATAAAGTAGAGCAAGATGAGCACAGATGTTAGCTTAGGGCCAGCCTTCCTCGGCAAAAAAAGAGGAGGATCGGTGGCAGTTAGCTCAGGGCTAATCTTCCTCAAAAAAAAAAAGTACAACTGAAATTTCACAATGTTATAAACTATTATGTCCTCAATAAAATAAAAAGAAAATTTACCATTTTAATCATTTTTAAGTGTATAGTTCAGTGGCATTAAGTACATTCACATTGTTGTGTAGTGTCACTTCCTTTCTTCCCAACATTCTGTGGTTCCCACTTCCGAAGACTACTCACTCTTCCTTCAGCATGCCACGTTTGCACCTCTCCAAACTTTTGTACCTGTTGTCTCTTTTACATAAAATGGATGTCTTTCTTCCCTTTGTTTTTGTTCTCCACCCGTTGGACTTCAATTTTTGCTTCAAGATCTAACTGAAACCTCAGCGAGTGTTCACTGTCTTCCTCCCTTGCTTCTGTAGCACTCTGTCTTACTCATCTGTTTGTCCTTATCACTCAGTGCGCCTATAATTACCAGTGTACATCTCTCCTCACTAGTCTGAGCTCCTTGAGGGCAGAGATAATGCCTGGTTCATCTGTGTCCCCCAGGTAGATCATAGGGCCTGGCTCACAAAAATGTTGATGATTCAATAATAGCAGGTATCAGTTTGTCTTTCCCCTTACAAACTCTCTAGGAAAACAAATATTTCCTAGCTTTTGATCTAACTGCAGCCCAGATAACACTGAAGATTGAATTTGTCTGGAAGAGGATGGAACTGGATAAGGATTTTAAGAGAACAGCTCATTTCTTCACTTTATTCTGCATGAATGGTTACCGTGGAGTGATAAAATGAGTTCTAGTGCTTCTGTTCTTTTTTCTTTGCTATGAAGATGAGGAGGGAGAGAGAACTGACTTGTATCTGGTGCTTGTTGTGTCTTATACAATAAAGACATGCTTCTTGAGGCAGCCCTGTTGGCCTAGCAGTTAAGGTTTGGTGTGCTCCACTTCGGCATCCCGGGTTTGGTTCCCAGGCAGGAACCACACCCCTTGTCTGTCAGTAGCCATGCTGTGGTGGTGGCTCCCATAAAAGAACTAGAAGGACTTACGACTAGAATATACAACTATGTACTGGGGCTTTGGGGAGGGGAAAAAAAAACTCCAGGAAGACTGAAAACATGTTAGCTCAGGGTGAATCTTTCCCAGCAAAAAAAAAAAAAAGATGTTATACTTCTCAGATATGCCTACGATACAGATACTGTATTGCTTTTTATAGAAGCCTCCCCTAGCTAGTAAGTGGTTATTGAACCCCAGTTCCTCTGACTTCAAAGCCCTTGGTTTTTTTATCATGCCGTACTATGTTCCTGTCTAGAATAATTCTGATTTCTTCTCTGTAGAAGTATAAATTTGTAAGGAGGTGGTTGTTCAGGATGTGAAAATGATGCATCAAGTGTTAAGGAAAGTTACTGATTCCATTTATCTTATGATCCTCTCTATACCCCACCAGGGCCTGACTTAAGCCCTCGAGTGACAGGTACTCCTTTACATGAACTTGTTGGCACCCATTATATGTAACAAATGCATCTAGGATGGTTCTAGTTATGCACCATTCTTGGGAGAATTTAGAAGATAGTCACCCAAATAATTTTGTACGTTTTGTGCTCAGATGAGGATCCCTGGTTGAGAAAGACTGGTGGTTGGTGTCATCCTTCCCATTTTACAGATGATAAAAGTGATAATCATGACTGACTTACAGTACAGCAGCAGAGTTGGAATTCAGAGACAACTCCTAATTCTAAATCAATCATTCAGTAAACATTCATTAAGTGGCCGCACTTTGCTGGAGCCAGCCCCGGTGCCTAGTGGTTAAGATTCAGGGCTCTCACTGCAGTGACCCTGGTTCGTTTCCCACCCAGGGAACCACCCCACCCGTTAGTTGGTTGTCATACTGTGGCAGCTGCTTGTTGCTGTGATTCTGAAAGCTATGCCACTGGTATTTCAAATGCCAGCAGGGTCATCCGTGGTGGACAGATTTCAGCAGAGCTTCCAGACTATGACAGACTAGGAAGAAGGACTGGGCCCCCCACTTCTGAAAAAATTGTCCATGAAAACCCTATGAATAGCAGTGGAACATTGTCTGATATAGTGTTGGAAGGTGAGAGGACGGCACAAAAAGACTGGGCAGAGTTCCACTCTGCACAGCATCGCTAGGAGTCGAAATCAACTCGATGCCACTAACAGCAACAGCAGTTTGCTAGGCATGTGGCAGTGTGTTTTTTCCCTACCCTGAACATTCTTCTAATAAAGGTGGAATGATTTGGGTGAAAACAGTCATCTGGAGTGAGGGGAAGATTTTTCTCCTCACTGTAAGCTGCATACGTTTCCCCTCAGTTCTAGTTTTCTCAGGAGGGAAGCTGAACCTGGTAGGTGCCTCAGCACAGTCTGAATATATTTGTGCAATTGAGATTTCTTTTCTGATGAAGAATGGAGCAGATACTTTGTGTGTCCTCTTAACCCTAAAGTTACAACAATCCTAAGAGATAGTCAGAACAAAATGTTAGTGGACCTACTTTACAGAGAAAAAAACTGAGACTTGGAGAAACTAAACAACTTGCCCAAAGTTCGTAGGAGCTAGTGAAAAGCAAAACTGGGACTCATAGCCTTATCTCCAATCCAGTGTTCTTTTTCCACTTCATAGCACTGTGTTTTCCTAAGACTAGGTCTCTTACCTACATTCATTATTTGGTATAAGGACAAGTTAATTCCATTAAATGAGGCAAAGTTAAACTTGCAGACCCTGTGTTTTCAGTTAGGTCTTCATGTCTTATCTTCCCTCCCCCCTTGCAGCAACAACAGGAGGAAATTGCTACTAAGAAACTACGACTGACAAAACCAAGCAAATCTGCAGCACTCCACATTGATCTGTGTAAAGCTACCTCCCCAGCAGATGCTTTGCAGTACCTACTCCAGTTTGCCAGGAAGCCTGTGGAGGCAGAAAGTGTGGAGGGGGTCGTCAGGATTCTCTTGGAACATTACTACAAGGTATGAAAGTCTTGAGGACCTGATGGGAGTATGTGTAAGAGTGGTGTCATGTCTGCAAAATGGGTTAGTACTGCCAAGTAAGTAAGAAGGTGTTCATTCAGCAGTCTTTTACTGAGGGTCTTCCACGTGCTAGGCACTGTGGATACAGAGATAAAAAAAGATCCACATCCTGTCCTCAGAAGCTTACAGTATCGAGATGGAGACGGGGTGAACGGTAAGGATAAGGTGCGTCACGTTGCTGGGGCACTCTGAGTGTAATACGTACCGCGTGCAGTGGGAGCACAGAGGAGGAGTTCATTTCAACCATGACCCTTCTGAACAGGGCTTGTCTCTGGGATGTAGTCCTGTCATCCTGCTGTTACTGCCCCAGTTCAAGGTGCTTATCTCTAATTGCAATAGCTCTTTTTTTTTTTTTTAACTTTTTTTAAGCTAAGTGGCATTTTATTTCTTCATGTATTTTAATGGATTAGAAGAAAACATCAATTTATGCATATTAACTATAGGAAATAGTTTAAACAGAAAATGAAATCCACAAAATGTGTTTATTTTTCAGTTTTTATGTGTAAGTGAGATCTCAAGTAAAAGCAGAAATGATTTTTAAATATTTGAATCACAGATGAATTAAAAATTTAAACTTTAGTATGAAAATTAGTAAGCTTATAGAAAAGCAGAGATGGTACTATAATGAACTGCCAAGTACCCATCTCTGGAATTAAACAGTTATTGACATTTTGCCAAATTTGTTCTGTTTTCCTGAAAATTTTTACAGTATCATAGTGTTTTTCCCTAAGTGATTCAGTAAAATATCTCTAAAACAGGGACATCTTTTTTTAAAACATAACCACATCAAATAAAACTAAATAATTCCTTAATGTCATCTAACAACTAGTCCATATTCAAATTTTCCTAGTTGTTTCAAAAATGTCTTTTTATGGTTGATTTGTCCACATCAAAGTACAAACAATGTCTACACATGACATTTGCTCTTTCTTAAATCTAGAACAGCTTTTATCATTTTGGTGACATTGATCTGTTAAAGAAATTTGGTCACTTGTTTTGTAAAATGTCTTGTCTTCTGAATTTATTTACTTCCTTGGGGGTTAACTTGCTCCTCTGTCCCCTGTATTTACCATGAACTGGAAGTTAGATCTGTAGGTTTTGTTCGATTCAGGTTAAGCACAGTTTTGAGAATTTAAGAATACTTTGTAGGTGATGATTTGTACTTCACGTTGCTTCTGTCGGATGCACATAATGTCTTGAAGTCCCACCTAGCAGAAGCTTCTCATCTTTTTCCCTTCAGTTTCTCTTCTTTCTATAAACTGTCTTTATTTAGAGCTTTTATGTATGCCATAAAGGTCCTTCTATTTACATATATAATGTTCTAGCTTAATCAAAATGCTTGTAGTTTTCCAAAGACCTGTGTGTTTTCAGAAATTGGTATTCTTTCACATGCTTTTCCCTCAGCCTAGAACCCCACTCCTGTGATCTGGTCTGCCATTTTCTCTGCCAACTGTGTTCCTTTCTCTGAGTCTTTCCACTTACATGTCTTTCTCTCTGGAACACTTCACTCAGATGTTCATATGACTGCTTCCCATGTTTCCTTCAAGTCTTTGCTCAAATGTGGCTTTTTCACAGATGCCTTCCTTTATCCCTCTATTCGAGACTGAAACTGCCTGTCCTACCCCAGCACTTTGTAGCCCCATTTTGATTTTATTTTCTCCATAGCATTTACCATCTTCTAATATTCTATATGATTTTCTCATTTGTTTTGTTCCTTGTCCATTTCCCCATGCTAGAATGTAAGCTCCTCTTGAGTAGAGATTTTTGTTTGTTTTTTTAAGTTGATGTATCTGCAGCACCAAGAACAGTGTGGGGTAAAGTAAATATTTGTTGAATGAATGAATGAATGCTTTGTGACACTTTTTACTCAGTTAACAAATGATTATTATATATCAGGTATTGTTCTGGGTGGTGGACAGTGTCCTGTTAGCACATTTGTTAGCTCTTAGCATTGCCATTATTTGTCATGTGTGTCTATCTCCTTCAGACTTTGAGCCCCTAAATTCAGAGACTACATATCTATTAATAACTTCTGTCCCAGTGTTGGGCAAGTTCTCTGGAACACTGTAAGGGCTTAATAAATGTTTCCCTCATGTTGTATATGAATGAAATCAGAGTTTTTGTTCTCAAGAAGTTTTCAGTCTCTTAGTGGTCTATTTTTAGTTGTCACTTTTCTTATCAATATCTACCTATTATTATTATTACATAATAATATAACTCTGTTGTCAATAATCATCTATAATAATACATCTAAGAGCAATTAACATTTATATAGCTTGTTGGAGTTTATAAAGCTCTTTCCACGTGTAATATTTTATTTATTCCTGGTGACAACACCATTGTTCTCTCTGTAATCCAGATAGGGAACTAGGCTTAGAGCAGTTTCACTCAGCTTAGTAAATGGAGGGGTTAGGTTTGAATCTGAGTTGTTTTTTGTTTTTCAACTTTTTGTTGTGGAACATTTCAAATATATTTGCAAGTAGAGAGAATGGTTTAATTAATTCCCATGTACTCATTACCCAGCTTCAACAATTATCATTTCTCGGCCAAACTTGTTTCATTCCCACCCCACTGTCCACTTCTACTTCCTCCACCCTCACCCTCTCTACCAGATTCTTATGAAAACAGTTCCCTGGCACCATATCATTTTATTCATAAATTTCAGTTTATATTTCTAAACAATAAAGATTCTTTTTGAAAACATAGTGACAATTCCATTTTCATGTCTAAAAGAAAAATTGGACTCGGGTGTCCTGATGTCAGACCCCAGGCTCTTTAACCAGACCATGCTGTTTGCGTTAGTCTAGCAGATTCTAACCCCAAAGGAGTGAGGAGGGATGCCAGATGGGGCCAGTTCTAGATTAACCACCATAGTGTTTTTTACCCTTTCTTCTGTTTTATCCAGAAATGTGGTGTCTGGTATTTTAGTAGATAAACTACTTTGGATTCTGCTTTTCTTGTCCAAGTCTTTCTGTGGTCAGGCAGCAGTACCTGAATTTATTTCACATGAGGGATTCTTCAGTTATACCACTGTGCTCATTGCTCTGTAGGATGTAGGAGAACTTTGAGACCTGATCCTTGTCCTTTAGGGGCTAACAGTATAGTTGGTAGAGCAAATAATATATGTAGCATTTAGATATTAAGGACTAAAGTTATTCTTTGGTGATTTTTTCATTCTCTCAAGATGTTCTGAATACTAACTCTGCCAGGCCTTGTGCTTCGTGTTGGTGATACAGAGATGAATATATGATCCCCGATCTGAGTCTAGTTGGTAGATGAGACAATAAATGGATAATAAGAATACAACGTTATAGGTGCTGTGAAATCTGGGACAGGTTATGATGTGACCTCAAAGAAGAGGATAATCAGTTCTACTTGGGAGCAGGGGTCTGGAAAGCCATTATATACTAGTAATGATGCTTCAGATGAGTCTTCAAAAAACAAATTTTGGCCTCTTGGAAAACAGAGGAAAGGCATTTTAGAAAGAAGGAGCAATTGTGAGCAAAGGCATGGAGATGTGAACTAGCCTGTTACATTAGAAGAAATGCAAGTAGTTTGGCTGGTGTAGATTTTAGGTTGAGAGCCCTTTAAGAGGTAAGACTAGAAGGATTGAAAGGGGTCTGATCCTGAAGAGTCTTGCATTCTGCTTTGTGGGGTTTTGTTTTAGACATGTCACTGTGGGGGCAATATGGAGGAATTGGATGAGGGCAAGACAGGACTTAGGGTGATCAACCAGGAGTTAAGTCTGCAGCACTGTCATGAAAGCCTGAACCAGGACAGTTTTGCTGGTGAGAAGAGCAGTTATTGAAGAGGGCTTCCCCAGAGGCAGTTTGTTTTAAGCTTAGGAGTGAAGGAGGTGATTTATGTGTTTCAGTAGCAGGTGTCCCAGGGGATTATTTCAGAAAGTAGGAGAACTACTCTGAGTAAAGGATCCGGATGGATAAAGAATGTCACTAGGTCAGATACTCTCTTATTCTTTTTGTCCCATTCTTACCTTCTTGCCTCTCTCTTAGCTGCTAGGCTTAGTACTTCTGCTTTCTGTGCAGTTCCCTTGTGTTTGGAGGTCTGACTCCATTCCAGACTGTTGAAAGGCTATATAGTTGTTCTCCTATACTCTCTCACTACAAAATTAGGGTATTTGGCTAGTCCAGTGCCTCTGAAAGACAATTACTTAATTCTATGGTGTTAGTTCATTGAGTTGAAGCCCATAAAAGAATTGGCTTTTATTTCTATTCAAAAGTGAATTCAGTGTCTTCCTTCATTCTCCAGTCTACTTTATCTCAGGAAATGGTACCACCATCAATATAGACCCTTAATTAAAACCTGAGAAAGTTCCTTTATAGCGCCTTCACCCTTTCCTCTTGTCATATTCCCTTCCTCACCAAGTCTTGTTGATTTTTTCTTCTAAATATCTCATGAGTCCGTTTACCTCTGTTTCTACTGTTACTTCAGTAATCCAAGTAACTATCATATTTTTAAAACTTATAAAACCTATGAAATATAACACATAAGAGTATATAGAATAACTTCATACAGCCTGTTGATTTATCACAACATGAACACAGTATGTAACCACCATCCAAGTCAGGAAATGAAATATCTGTATCCCATAGGCCCCCTCAAACTCCCTTCTAATTATTTCTCCTTTCTTTCCCAAAGGTAACCATCACTATCCTGACTTTTAGGGTAGTAACTTCCTTTCTTTTATTTTTTTACTATTTAAACCCGCACCCCTAAATACAATTAATTTTTGTCTCTTTTTCAACTTCACATATGAGGGAATACAGTATGTACCTTTTTATGTGTGGTTTTTACTCAAAATTCTGTTTGTGAGATTCATCATATTGTTGCCTATAGCTATAGTTCATTCATTTTTTACCACATTATAAGATTTCATTGCATGAATATTCCATAATTTGTCTATTGATTCTATTATTGATGGACATTTAGGCTATCTCCAATTTTTAACTGTTACAAGAAGTACTGCCGTGAACATTTTTGTTTTTTTTTTTTAAAGATTTTGTTTTTTTCCTTTTTCTCCCTAAAGCCCCCCGGTGCATAGTTGTATATTCTTTGTTGTGGGTCCTTCTAGTTGTGGCATGTCGGACGCTGCCTCAGCGTGGTTTGATGAGCAGTGCCATGTCCGCGCCCAGGATTTGAACCAACGAAACACTGGGCCGCCTGCAGCAGAGTGCGCGAACTTAACCACTCGGCCACGGGGCCAGCCCCAGCCGTGAACATTTTTGTACAAGTTGGTTTGCATGGCTTGCATTTCTGTTTAGTATATACTCTGGAGTGGAATTCCTGAGCCTACTGTTTCCAAAATGGTAGTACCAATTTAGTACTACCTGAATTGTACAATTTAGTACTACTTCTATTAGCAGTATGTGAGAATTTCAGTTGCTCCACATACTGGCCAACAGTAGGAATTATCAATCTTTTTCATTTTGACACTTCTTATGGATGTGTACTATATCATTGTGACCTTAACTTGCATTCCTCAGATTACTAATGAAGTGGAGCAACTTTAGCGTGTTTAATTGGCCATTTGCATATCCTTTTGGGTAATGCCTATTTATCTCTCTTGCCTATTTTCACTGAGGTGTTTTGTTTTGTTTTTTGGTGAAGAAGATTGGCCCTGAGCCAGGATCTGTTGCTAGTCTTCCTCTTTTTGCTTGAGGAAGATTGTTCTTGAGCTAACATCTATGCCAATCTTCCTCCATTTTGTATGTGGGACACTGCCACAGCGTGGCTTGATGCACAGTGCATAGGTCCACGCCCAGGATCTGAACCTGCAAACCCTGGGCTGTCAAAGTGGAGCGTGCAAACTCTACCACTATGCCACTGGGCTGGCCCCTTAATGTTGTATTTTGATGAAAAGAAGTTCTTAGTATAGCCCAATTTGACAATCTTTTCATTTATATTTTGTACTTTTCTTGTCTGATGTAAGAAGGTTTTTCCTACCCTGAGCTCATTAAGACATTTTGCTAGACTATTACTAGGAGCTTTATTATTTGCTTTTCACACATGGAGTTGATTGTTGTGTACTGTTGTCCCTTGGTATCCGTAAGGGATTGGTTCCAGGATCCCTGAGGATACCAAAATCTACAGATGTTCAAGTTCCTTAGGTTGGCTCTCCATATCCGTGGGTTCTGTGTCTGTGGATTAAACCTACCATGGATTGTAAACATAGTACAGATGGTCCCCCACTTAGGATGGTTCGACTTACTATCTTTCGACTATATCATGGTAAGAAAGTCATACATATTCAGTAGAAACCGTACTTGGAGTTTTGAATTTCGATGTTTTCCTGGGCTGGGGGTGTGCCGTATGATACTCTCTCCTGATGCTCGGCAGACGCAGCAAGCTGCAGCTCCCAGTCAGCCACGTGATTTCGAGGGCAAACAACTGACACACAACCATTCTGTTTTTCACTTTCAGTACGGTATTCAGTAAATTACGAGATATTCACCACTTTATTATGAAATAGGCTTTGTGTTAGATGAGTTTGCCCAACTGTAGGCTAATGTAAAGTGTTCTCAGCATGTTTAAGGTAGGCAAGGCTAAGCTATGATGTTCCATAGGTTAGGGAGATTAAATGCATGTTTGACTTACGATATTTTCAATGTATGATGGGTTTATCAGCATGGAACCCCATCATAAGACAAGGAAGATTTATACATATCTGTGGTTGGTTGAATCTGTGGATATGGAATCTGTGGATATGGAAGGCCGACTGTATGTTGCTTGGATATGTGGAAACCCAAATGTTCCAGCACCGTTTATTGAAAATAATGTCCTTTTTTCATTGCTTTGCAGTACCACCTTTGTGGTAAATCAAGTGTTTCTGTATGAGTGAGTATGTTTCAGGGCTTTCCTATTCTGTTCCATTGGTTTGTCTATTCTTATGCCAATGCCATGCTGTCTTAGGATAGTATTATAATAAATCTTGACATCTGGTGGGATAAGTTCTCCCACCTTGCTCTTCTTTAAGAATATCTTGGTTGCACAACCAGAAGGACCTACAACCAGAATTACAACTATGTACTGGGGGACTTTGGGGAGGAGGAGGAGGGGGAGGGGAGGGGGAGGGAAGGGGGAGGAAGAAGAAGAAGATGAAGATGATTGGCAACAGATGTTAGCTCAGGTGCTGGGCTGGTGGTATGCCATATGATACTCTCTCCTGAGTAGCTGCCAACACCCAGTTTCCAGGAGCTCCAAGAGCAGTGGTGCTGGCAGCAACGTTGGGTGCCCAGTGTTGGTGGTGCAGGTTGCTGCAGCTCGCGTCTAACATGATCGCACAGTGGAAGAAAGGTGTTTTTAATCCCCAAAGTACATTTCTGGCTAAAAGTTAATGACATCAGGAAGGTGTAAAAAAATTCCCATTCACTTTGCAGTGTTTGGGTGTAACATACTGAGTGAGAAAAGCTCTCTTCCCTGAAGTATATAAAGTTAATTTTTCAGAAATAAAGCCTTCGAATACTTGGATCATTGAATCCCTTTTGAGAAGTTAGTTTCTCCTGTTCTTGCTTATTGTTTAGCTGAGAGTAGAGTGGCAAGGTAACAATAGCTTTTTTTGTTCCAGGAGAATGATCCATCTGTGAGACTGAAAATTGCATCATTGTTGGGTTTATTGTCAAAGACCGCAGGATTTTCCCCAGACTGTATTATGGATGATGCCATTAACATCCTGCAGAATGAAAGTAAGTTGCAATTTAAAAGCTGTCTAATCAGAGCGGAAATCCTTTAGTTCCTTTTATATAGAGTTTAGAACAAAATTTTGTTGTTGGTTGTTATTGAAAAGCAATTTGAGGATGATTCAATAAAACCATACCATGTATATACATTTATTTACATTAGAGTTAAAATACAGTTTTGTCTCTTCATAGCTATCATTAATTGACCTCTACCAAATGCCATATACTTAAGGTAGTTTACATGAGTTATAAGATAGGTATTATTGTCCTTATTTTATACATGAGGAAACTGAAGCTCAGAGAAGTTAACTAATGTGTTTAAGGTTACATAGTATGTGACAAGAGTTGATGTTTTGTTGACTGTGCTATGCTCACTCAGAAATCATGAGAGGTGCTGTCCTCCTCACATGGTCCCTCACAACTTAGTTCCTATAAAAATGACATTTCCCAGGTCTTACATGTTGTTGCTTTTTCTATTTGTTCCCTGTTGATGCCCACTAAAATTATTCTTAGCATTTAGGTGAAATGGAAAATCGCTTCATCTTTTTAATTTTTTCAATTAATTATCTGGTTTTATTTATGTACAAGATTTCTTTTATAGAGTTAGTGCCTCACTTGCCTTAATATTTATTTTAAAATTAAATAGAAACCTTTTGTTGCTGTTTTTAAAAATATTGTAATTTTATATGAATTGGTTATAGTTTCAAAGAATTGTTTTATTTTGGGGTATACATATTTCAACAAATATCACTATTTAAATATTGGACAACATTTAGTCTATGAACTTGAGGTTATGAGAGTAATAAAGGGCCTGTGAACTCAGAGACAATCTAAATTCATTTATCATACAACTGTTTAATGGTAAAAAGTATCTTACATATGTGACCCATAGGCTGAAGTTGAGAATTTTTAAAATTTTGTTAGAAACAACTTCATATTAAAATTTTACTTGTATTGGATTTTTACCCAAGACTTTTAATTCACAGGAAACAATGAAAATATCTTTAAATTTTTTTCAAGAGGAGTTGGTTTTATTGAAATGCCAATATCACAACATTAAACAAAAATTTAAAAAATATTCCTACTATTTCCATAAAACAATGTTTTACAAATTATCTTTTACTTATATACATTTTATATGGTTTGACTTATAGTGAAAGTACTATTTTGTGTTTTACTGTGCTCACTTAACATTACATATAATTTTTTCTGTTTCTACATTACCTTCATAATATTTATGGTGTTGATAATATATTAAATATCAACAAGTACACTAGTGTTTGTAATGTTTTGCTACTGTAGATAGTAGCAAGAAAAATTAATTTCTTTTAAAAGCACCAAACAGTTACATTGCCTCAGTACCAAAGTATCCTTTTTTGCCATGGAAAGTTCTTGAAGGTGCTAGCTATGTACCTGGAATAATCGCATACTTTAAGATTGGAGATTCATAGAGCTATAGACTTTTTGAGCTGTACATGGCCTTATAGAGATCATCTGGTCTAATTTTTTCATTTTGTAGATGACAGAAACAAAGTCCCAGAGAGATGAGGTGAATTCATTTAGCTAAATAGGAGCAGAACTGAGAACTTAATGCGGTGCTTTTTCTTACAGACCCAGGTTTAGCTGAAACACTTTACCTCTAAAATGGAAAAATTATAAGAGTTAAATTTTTTTGCTGAGGAAGATTTGCCCTGAGCTAACATCTGCTGCCAATCTTCCTCTTTTTGTGTGTGAGCTGCTGCAACAGCATGGCCGCTGACAGGCAAGTGACGTAGGTCTGTGCCTGGGACCCGAACCTGGGCCACTAAAGCAGAGTGCGCCAAACTTAACCCGTAGGCCACTGGAGCTGGCCCCAGAGAATTAATTTTGGTGCAAACCTCATCCTAGCCTTTAAAAGAAAGAGACTCAAATTATGCAGTGTACGTGGAAATAGCTGTTTTACTTTTTGTTAACATTCTAATTCTGTTTTTTACTTAATTATCTCTAAGAGATTTGATCTGGGTCTCTTCCTGGTTTCCAGTTGCTAGCCTACCTAGATTCACAGAAGATAGAACTGGAAGGGACCGTAAAGATCATCTAGTTCAAGCTCTTTATTTCATAGCTGAGGAACATGAACTCCAGTGAGGTAAAGTGACTGCTGACGTCACTCTGTATTTTTGACTTAGAATTAAGCCACAGACTTAGAATTGAGAGTCTCCCAGTTATCAGTCTTGTGTGCATTTTCGAATCCCAAGAACATGGTCAACGCTCTGGCCCCGAAGTCTTTCCTTTCAATTCGTCAGGTGTGTGAGTTCTGTAACTCCTTGGCAAGCACTGGGCACGGCACTTTATATCTGCTTCTCTAGTACGTATTAGATCACTAATGATAATGCAGAGCTTGCTTTAGAGGAGGTATAATCATAATACTGAGGGAGCAGAGGAGAGAGCGAGGTCAGTGCTGACTGGTGGGATCTAGAAAGGCTCAGTGAAGAGGGGGCTTGGAACATCAGAGGTGGGGAAGAGTAGTGCCAAGAAAAAGGAACCTTATGATAAAAGGTAGAGAACTGGGAAAGTACAAGAGATACTTGAAGAACTGGATTGTTTTTGAGAGATCAGCAGAGAGTAAGGGCTTTAGGAGGAAAAACAATGGTAAAATGTGTTCAAGCCCAAGGGTTGGTGGTCTTGAGCACTGAGGATTTTGAATGTTATTTTGTAGACAGGGGAAACCATGTAAAGGTTTTTTGAGCAAGGGATGAAATGATCAAGTCTGGATTTAGAAAGATAATTTGGTGGCTCTGAGGAATTTGGTTTGATGAACTAGGTGGTTTAGAGAAGACATGTTGAGGATTCATTTATTGTCCATGTGGAGATGTCCATCCTACCTGTAGTTGTAATGTAGGTCTGGAACTCAGGAGAGGGACTAGGGTTTGAGATTTAGATTAGATTTATGATTTATCAGAGGCAAGAGTTAAGTTTTAAAAAGATTTATCTAGCTTTTCATGGATGTTAGGCAGAATCATCTTTTTGAAGAAATACATTGTAGAGTGGTGTGGTGGTGGTGGAGATTTTCACCACTTTTCTGTTTTCTCTAAGTACCTTCTTTTCTCTTCGTATGTCACGTCTTTCATATTGGAGACTTTTCTTGATGATCCTTGGCCTTGCATGTAAATTTAAGACTCGGCACTAAAAAGCTGATTGGTACTTGTGTGTGAATGGATGGGGCTTGTCAACTAGTAGCCTCCACTCTAGGATGATCCTCTATGTCTTTGGAGGACTTTTAAATGTTAGTATCTTTTGGTGTGTTTTTTGTGGGGCCCATCAATTTTTCCAGTTATCAGTTCATGACTCCCCTTCTAGGAAGACAGAGAAATGCCCGGCTGCCTTCTTTTTAGAGCCAAAGCAGTTGAAGGTGGCTAGGGAGAGGGAGGGAGTGTCTCATTATCAGTACTTATGACTCTCTCTTAATCTCCTCTTCTTCACTGTAATTCCTCCTTGTCCTCACCTGATATCCCCAACATTGGATCCTTTCTGGTCCAATTTCTATATAAAATAAACCTCCTATTTCAGTGGTCACTTGGCTGTGTAGGATTGGGAAGGAGGGGTCCAATTCTTCTTACAAAGACCTCAAACAAGTCCCTGCCTTATCCCTGTTTTTTTTATTTTATTTTTTTGAGGAAGATTAGCTCTGAGCTAACATCTGCTGCCAATCCTCCTCTTTTTGCTGAAGAAGACTGGCCCTGAGCTAACATCTGTGCCCATCTTCCTCTACTTTATGTGTGGGATGCCTGCCACAGCATGGCTTGACAAGCGATCTGTAGGTCCACACCTGGGATCTGAACTGGTGAACCCGGGCCACCAAAGTGGAACGTACAAACTTAACTGCTGTGCCACCGGGCTGGCCCACCTTATCCTTGTTTTTTGGAGTTTTTTTGTTTGCTTGTTTAAATCTCCAGTTCCTGAATCTAGAATTTATTTGCTTTGAAGTGACATCCTCCTCAGTAGGCATTTTATGTTAGATTTCTCAGTTTTGCCAAAGAGCTTTTCTTTGCTTTCCATCTCTAAAAAATTTGTTGATTTTTCTCATCTACCTACCTTATTCTCTGTTTTCTTGGTCTTTGTAGGTTTATACCTTTTAATTTCTTTACTCTTATTATATTAATGTTTTAGGATGCGTGCCCTGCTGAGGAGTTTGCACTTTATCTTGAAGGTGATGAAAAGCCCTTAGTCAAGCATAAAACATTTTTGGAGCACTATTTCCAGTGCTTTGGAGGACTCAATTTTTTAGACATGATCCCTTTAGGAGCTTAGCTTTTAGTTGAGGGGAATCCAGGATCAAATAGTAGAACCTAGCTGACAAAAATCTACATTTTTTACCCAAATACATTTAGTTTCTACAGTGATCTCCTTTTGAAATTCTACAACCCAACTTTGTCTTCCTTTCTAGAATCTCATCAAGTCCTAGCTCAGCTCTTGGACACTTTGCTTGCAATTGGCACCAAACTCCCAGAGAATCAAGCTATCCAGATGCGATTAGTTGATGTAGCATGCAAGGTAAGAGTATGACTGTTAGACACACGGTTACTTCTGAACAGTTTTGCAATATCTGGAGAGATGATAAGAACTGTAAGATCGGCTTAGCTTTGTCCTAAATCCGTAACTGAGAATTGCCAAGGACTCTTAATGGTTTTTAAGAGCTGCCTCAGATTTTTGTTTCTTGATGTTGGATTAGGAGCAAAGTTGAGTAATTGTTTTAAAAAGCACTTCCTCATCCTCCCCAAAGAAATGAAAATAATTATAGTAGCTGCCATGTATACTGTGCCTAGTATATGCACTCTGCTAATTATGGTACTTTGTGTCCAGTTTTTCATTTGTTCCTCACAGTCCTTTAGGTAAGTACTGTTAACCCTGTTTTACAAAGGTGGTAATTGAGGTTTAGGGAGTCTAACTTGCCCAAGTTTTCACAGTTAGGGAGTTTCAGAATCAGGATATAAACTCTGGTGTCTCTGATTGCAATGCCTATGTTCTTTCTATTATGCTTTGTTGCCTCAGTAAACAGACCAAACAAGTGTTTGGGAAAATTTTTTTTAACTTTGTTTTTTCTAATTATGAAAGAAATACATGTACATTAGCTGTGCCTTTGATTTAATTTGGAGCTTTTAATTAGCTACCTTTTGTGCATAACAACAGCTCCTAAACCTTGTAGAATTGGTTTTGCTTTTAATCTTTTTGATAAATTTATTTTGAGACTATGAGAAAGATATGTTTGAATTGTGGAAGAGTATTATATGCATGGATTAGAAAACTATTTCTGAGCTCCAGGAGCAGGTGTTTTATTTATCTTAGTAAACAATAACAAAGGCAACAAACAAAGCCCAAACACTTTGACAAGTACAATATTAAAAGCCTAAGTGGAAAAAACTAGGGATTATATGTTTGTGAGAGTAAGTCGATCTCCCGTGTGAAAGAATATATATATGTGAGAAGCTTTGTACTAAGTAGATTGTTACTTGAAGTAACAGTTTCTTAAATTTCTTAAATTTGATGTATTGCTTTTGGTTTTTTTCCTGTACACAGATTGTTAGCTACTTTTTTAGACAGATAGCTGTAATTATATTCTATATACAATTTTTCTTTTTCACTAACATTTTTTTTTTAAGAATTAGCCCCTGAGCTAACAATTTTTGCCCAGTTTTTTTTTTTTTTCTGCTTTTTCTCCCCATATCCCCCCCAGTACATAGTTGTATATTTTTTAGTTGTGGGTCCTTCTAGTTATGGCATGTGGGACCCCGCCTCAGCATGGCCTGATGAGCGGTGCCACATCCATGCCCAGGATCCGAACCGGCGAAACCCTGGGCCATGGAAGCAGAGTGTGTGAACTTAACCACTTGGCCACGGGGCCGGCCCCTCACTAACATTTTAACAGAAATATATTCATTATATTGGAAATATTTCTTAAAGATTTTTAATGAATGCATGATATTTCATCCAATTGTTAAACCATAGTTTATGCCATCATTCTCCTATTATTGGACATTTATATTGTACCTGTTTTTTAAATTATAAATAATACTGCAGTGAATATTGTTAGTCTAATGTTTTTTGTATTTAGGGTTATTTCCTAAACATAGATTGTTACAAGTAGAATTATTAGTTGAAAGCATTTAGGTTTTTTTTTTTAAGGCTGTTGACACTTTTTGCCAAATTATATGCCCAAGTGTTCCAGTTTATATGCCCACCAGTGTTCTAGCATTAGATATTAATGTTTAAGAACAGAAGATAAACCTGTTAATTTGGTAGGAGGAAAATGGTGTTTCATTTTTAAAAATTTCCTTTTTAAAAGATTACTAGTGAGCCTTCATATTTAATCTTCATTTGTATTTCCTTTCTTGAAAATGAACTTTTTATGTTCTTTGCCAGTTTCTCATATGTGGTTTTTGTGTGTTTCTTTACTGTTTGTAGAGGTTCTAATAGGGTAAAAATTTGACCCATTTGGAGATGGGAGTTTTGTCAAAAGCTTTTGCAGACTCAAGTAAATAAAGACTATCTATGATTCATAGCTATAGTTATTATTTCTATTGCCTAATGTCATTTTGCCTGTGATTTTGTCATACATTGTGCCCTGAGATGTAATTCACGTAAAACTTTCACCCTTTTGATAGAATACTACAAAGTATGTTGTCCAACCACAATGGAATGAAATTAGAAATGAGTCACAGAAAGAAATTTGGGAAACCATAAATATGTGGAAATTAAACCACATGCTCTTGTATAACCAGGGGGCCAAAGACGATATCAGATGGGATGTTAGAAAATACTTTGAGATGAATGAAAATGAAGACATGACATACCAAAACTTGTAGGATGCAGCTAAACTGTGCTTACAGGGAAATTTGTAGCTAAAAGCCTATTGTAAAAAATAAGAAAGATCTCAAATTAGTAACTTAACCTTCCATCTTAAGACACTGGAAAAAGAAGAGCACACTAAATATAAAGCATGCAGAAGGAAGGAAATAAGAAAGGTTAGAGAGGAAATTAATGAAATAGTGGTAGAAAAATAGAGAAAATCAGTGAAACCGAAAGCTTGTTCTTTGTAAAAATCAACAAAATTGACAAACCTTTAGTTATATTGACTAGGAAAAAAAGAGAGAAGACTCAGATTACTAGAATCAGAAATGAAAGAGAGGATGTTACTACCAACCTGACAGAAGGGAAGAGGATTATAAAAGAATACCAAGAACAATTGTATGCCAGTAAATTAGGTAACTTAGATGAAGTGGACCAATTCCTACAAAGACACAAACTGACTCAGGAAGAAGTAGACAATCTGAATAGACCCATAACAATCAAAGAAATTGAGTTAGTAATGAAAAAACAAAACAAAATCTACCCATAAAGAAAAGCTCAGGCCCAGATGGCTTCGAATCAAACATTTAAATAAGAATTAATAGCAATTCTTTATAAACTTTCCCCAAAAATAGAAGAGGAGGGAACATTTCTCAACTCATTCTATGAAGCCAGTATAACCCTAATAGCAAAACCAGACAAAGACATCACAAGAAAAGCAAACTATAGATCAGTGTCTCTTATGAATATGGATGCAAAAATCCTTAACAAAATACTAGCAAATCAGATCCAGCAATATGTAAATAGGATTATACAACGTGATCAGGTGGGATTTATCCCAGAAATGCAAGTTTGTTTCAACATGTGAAAATAAATTAATATAGTACACCATAAAAATAAAGGACAAAAACCATATGATCATCTCATTAGATGTGGAAAAAGCATTTGACAAAATCCAACACCATTTCATTGTAAAAACACTAAAAAAACCTGGGAATAGAATGGGACTTCCTCAACCTGATAAAGGGCATCTGTGAAAAACTGACAGCTGACCTCTTACTAATAGTGAAAGACTGCCTGCTTTCCCCACATAAGATCAGAAACAAAACAAGTATGTCCTTGTGTCCCTTTCTACTTGATTCAACATTGTACTGGAGGTTCTAGCCAGTGCAATTAGGCAAAAAAAAAAAAAAAAAGGAATAAAAGGCATCCATATTGGAAAGGAAGAACTAAAACTATCCCTGTCTATTCTCCTGACCTGACTTGGTATATAAGAAGTCCTAAGGAATTCACTAAAAAACTATTAGAAGTAATAAATGAGTTCAGCAAGGTTTCAGGATACAATGTCAATATACAGCCATACCTCATTATTGCACTTCGCAGAAATTGCATTTTTTGCACATTGAAGTTTTGTGGCCACCCTGTGTCGATCAAGTCTTGATATGGAATCTACTCCTGGCTAGGATGCTGTGAAGGTTGTTGAAATGACAACAAAGGGTTTAGAATATGACATACACTTAGTTGATAAAGCAGTGGCAGGGTTTGAGAGGGGTGACCCCAATTTTGAAAGTTCTCTTGTGGGTTGGAGATTACGTTTCAACATACGAATTTTGGGAGAACACAAACATTCAGTCTATAGCATGTCCTCAGAATTCACCCATGTTGTAACTTGTGTCAGAATTTCATTCCTTTTTTAAAGCTAAATAATATTCCATTATATGTATATACCACATTTTGTTTATCCATTCATCCATTGATGGACACTTGGGTTACTTCCACCTTTTGGCTATTGTAAATAAGGCTGCTGTTAATGTGGGTGTACAAATATCTTTTTGAGTCCATGCTTTTGATTCTTTTTGGTATTGTTGTGGACTGAGTTGTGTCCCCTCAAATTTGTATGTTGAAGCCCTAACCCCAATGTGATTGATTTGGAGATGGGGCCCTTTAAGGAGTTAGTTAAGCTGAGATGAGTCCATAAAGGTGGACCCTAATCCAACAGGACTGGTGTCCTTATAAGAAGAGGAAGAGAGACCAGAGTTCTCTCTCTCTGTGTGCGCATAGGGAAGGGCGGGTGAGGATACGGCAAGAAGGTGGCTTCCTGCAAGTCAGGAAGGGGGTCCATACTAGGAACCTAATTTGCTGGCACTTTCATTTTGGACTTCTGGTCTCCAGAACTGTGAGAAAAGTTTCTCTTGTTATGCCATCAGCCTGTGGTATTTTGTTACGGCAGCCCATGCAGACTAATGCAGATGTATGCCCAGTTGTGGACTTCCTGGGTAATATGGTAATTCTGTTTTTTAATTATTTTTTTTTTTGAGGAAGATTAGCCCTGAGCTAACATCTGCTGCCAGTCCTCCTCTTTTTTGCTGAGGAAGACTGGCCCTGAGCTAACACCTGTGCCCATCGTCCTCTACTTTATATGTGGGATGCCTGCCACAGCATGGCATGCCAAGTGGTACGTAGGTCCATACCTGGGATCCCAACCAGTGAACCCCAGGCTGCCGAAGTGGAATGTATGAACTTAACCACTGCACCACTGGGCCAGCCTCTCTATTTTTAATTTTTTGAGGAACTGATGCACTGTTTTCCACAGTGGCTGTACCATTTTACATTATCACCAGCAACGTACAAGGGTTCACTTTCTCCATATCCCTGCCTACATTTTTTTCTTTTCTTTCTTTTTTTTGGACAGTAGCTGTCCTAATGGGTATGAAGTGGTATCTCAATGTGGTTTTGATTTACTTTTCTGTAATGATTAGTGATTAATGATGTTAAGCATCCTTTCATGTGCTTATTTGCCACCTATATATCTTGGAAAAATGAGATTCTAACCTTTAAGGAACTCACGAACCAACATTCAGGCTTATAAAAGATACACAATGTATTATAATATGTTTTTCACAATAACAAGTAACTATGAGGTATAAAAGTTGCTCAGGTGAAGGAGTGAAAAAAAGTCTTTGGGGTAGAGAAGTATTAAGGAGAGCATTTTGGATGTTGTCTCACTTGGGATTTGAAAGATCAATAGTTTGTGAAACAGGTAAGATTAGGGCAGAGTTGTTTTTTTTTAATGATTTTTTTTTTTTAAAGATTGGCAGCTGAGCTAACGTCTGTTGTCAGTCTTCTTCTTTTTTTTCCTTCTTTGTCTCCCCAACCCCCCCAGTACATAGCTGTATACTCTAGTTGTGGGTCCTTCTGGTTGTGCTATGTAGATTGCTGCCTCAGCATGGCTGGATGAGCGGTGCCATGTCCCCATCCAGGATCCGAACCAGCAAAACACTGGGCCTCTGAAGCGAGTGCATGAACTTAACCACTCGGCCATGGGCCAGCCCCAGAGTTTTTTGGTTGTTTTTTAAAATTAAAAAAATTTTTTTATTGAGTTCATAATAGTTTACATCAATGTGAGATTTCAGTTTCAGTTGTCCATTATTTCTTGTCTGTCACCATGTAAGTGCTCCCCTTCACCCCCTGTGCCCAGCCACCACCCTCCTTCCCCTGGTAACCACTGAATTGTTTTCTTTGTCCATGCAGAGTTTCTTAATTAAAATTGTTTTAATTGTTCCAAAAGAAGGATATAGTGTCGGGCTGGGGCTTAACCTATTTAGGGAATTGAGAGGGTTTTCTAGAGGAAAAGACAGTTGAGTTTAGACTTTAAGATCTTAAGGCATGGTAAGAGGTAATTAAGCAAAAGGAATGGAAGAAGTTGGTGGGAAGAGTATTCTAGGCAAAGGGAACAGCAAAGATCCTGTGGTAGAAAGGAGCACACTATGTTAGAAGACTTAAAAGATGGCAGTCAGGCTAAAGCTATGGTTCTCAGTGCGGTCTGAGGTCTAGGAGCCCTTGGGTTCTCAGGAACTCTTTGAGGGGGTCTTTGTGGTCCTCCTTTTTCAGCTACTTATTTCTAAGAGACTATGTTTTCTTCATATACTTCAGACAAAACAACATTGTTTTGTTGCAGATTGACCGTAGAAGCAGATATGAGTCATTATTCTAAAGGAATTAATAAAGAAATGTTTTTAAAATTTCTGGCTTAATTTCTAATACAGTTAATATTGATAGACATTACCCACATAAACAAAAGGTTTTTGGGAGTTCTGATTAGTTTTTAAGAATGTAAAGGTATCCTGAGACCAAAAACGATTTAAGAGCCATTAGGCTAGGTGCAGGGCCTTGTAGGTCTTGTTGAGAAGCCATTGAATTGTTTTGGATAGATGACGGGTAGAGAGGTGACATCAGATTTGCATTTCATAAAGACTGTTCTTGTGTTTCAGACAACTGATTGGAGAAGAGGCAGTATAGCTGTGGAGAGACCAGTCAGAACGTCATTGTAGTAGCCTACGTGAGAGGTGACAGTAGTTTGGATTAAAATGATAGACATATGGAAAGATATGGATAGATTTGAGAAATATTTACAAAGTAAGATTGATAGGACTTAGTAACTGACTGACCACAGGGTGAGGATGAAGGAATTGTTGAGGCTGATTCCTAGCTTTCTGGTTTATGTGCCAGATTAGATGGTGGCGCCTTTCACTGAGAAAGCAGTGGTTGGGTCTGGGACAAATCCACGCACCCCAGCAATTTCAAACTTACCAAAAAATGTTACAGAAATATAAGGAATTTTCATATATCCTTCTCCCTGATTCACCAGAAGTTAAGTTTCCTATATTTGCTTTATCATTCTCTCTCTCTGTTGTTCTTTCTTGAACCATTTAAGAGTGAATTGCAGACATCGTGCCCCTTTTGCACTATAGTAAATACTTGTGTGTATTTCACACAAGAAGAAGGATATCATTTTTATAACAACAGTACAATTCTCAAATTCAGGAAATTTAACTTTGATACAATACTAATACTAATCTGTAGACTTTAAGTTCTACCTATCATCTTAATATTATCCTTTCTATAAATTTTTGTTGGCCCGATGGTGTAGTGGTTAAGTTCATGCGCTCTGCTTCGGTGGCCCAGAGCTTGTGGCTTTGGATCCTGGGCGCAGACTTATACACCACTCATCAAGCCATCCTCTGGCAGCGTCCCATATACAGAAAAATAGAGGAAGATTTGTGCAGATGTTAGCTCAGTAACAGTCTTCCTCAAACAAAAAGAGGAGGATTGGCAACAGATGTTAGCTCAGGGCCAATTTTCCTCACCAAAAAAAATAATAATAATTTTTCTTTTCTGGTCTGGGATCACATATTGCCTTTAGTCTTCATGTCTCTTGTCTTCTTTAATCTGGAAAGGTCCTTCAGCTTGTCCTTGTCTTTCATGACCTTGACATTTTTGCAGAGTATGGGCCACTTATTTTATAGACTGTCTTGCCGTCTGGATTTATGATATTTCTTCTGTTTAGATTCAGGTTATGCATTTTGGCAAGAATACCACATGAATAATATTGTATCCTTCTCAGTGCATCATATCTTGAGATACAGATGAAGTTTGACTCATTATTGATGTTTTTACCTTTCATACTTCGTTAAGGTGGGGTCTACCAGGTTTTTGTCATAGAGTTACTATTTTCCCTTGTGATTAATAAGTAATTTGTGGGGAGATACTTTGAGGTTATATAAATATCTTCTGCCACATCAAACTTTTGCTCACTATTTTAGCAACTATTAGTAAATCTTGCCAAGTCAGTTATTGCTCTGATCATTACAAAATGGTGGTTTTCTAACTCTATTATTCCTTCTGTGTTTATTAGTTGGCATTCTACTGTAAAGAAAGCTTTCCCTTCCTTCCTGTCATTTTATTCAATAAATTGTAAACTATTATCGTTATTATTTCTTGAAGTTCAAATTGTTCCTTTATGTGTATTTTAAATAAAAGGTGTGAATTTCCCATATTCCTTGTTTCACAGTAGGAAGAAAGTCATGCTTTTGCGTACTCTCAACTTTTTCAAGTTCATCTCATTTTATCCTGTCAGTAATCCTTTGAGGTTCATTGTACACCTAATCCTCATTTGAGAGATGAAGAGATTTAGTTCACAGATTTTGCCAAGAAATTAATATTCAGTTCTTGTGTAGCATCTGCACAACTGAAATTGGAGGTCTTCTGCTTGCTTTCATATCTGTGAAGATTTTTCTGGGAGACTAAATATCTTGTTATTTTACTTATAAGGGCTCCTTAGAGCCTAGTTTAATTCTTCTTTGTTTCTCTGTCTCCATCTTGCTTTCTATTCCAGTCTGTTTCTTTTCTGTTCCTTTATTCTATGGGAAAAGTACATTAAGCTTTTAAGGCAACAGATAGAACCATATAGCATTTTAACATTTATATACTCCTCAAAGAAATATGATGTGTGGTTTGTTAGGAGAGGGTATCTGTTAGAATCATTTGCATATAAAGTACTCTGAATTTTTATCTGTGCTTAAAATTGATCCATATTGAAACTAAATTAGTCAGTGTTATTTTTGTCTTATTTAACTTCATTCTCAGATTTTCTTGATTATGTAACTGTTGATTTTTTTTTCTATAGCAAGAGTATTAAACTGGTTGGTTTAGCTTGTTTTATTTTTGAGATGGTTTGCTCTTATTGGGAATGTGGTTTGCATACTCACTCCATTAATATAAAAATGATGGCTCTTTAATGGCCTGAGTGTAACACCAAAATAGCATCATCTGCAGAGCTGACACTAGGCAGCTATTACTGTTGATGGCCGTGATGCAAGAAGTGACCTGTAGGGGAAGGACATCATAAAACTGTAATAGCTGCCCTGAGGGTGTGATTTAGACTTCCGCTCTCTTTTCGGCTAACGTTCAGTGCGCAGTAATAGGCAGGTTATGCGTCAGTGTTGCTTGGTTACCTTAATAGAAGCTAGAAGGTTTTAGTTTGTTGTTTGAAAATCAAATAAAGTATTTGTAACAGTGGTAGCAGCCTTCCAGGGGCTGGTGGTTGAGTCAACAGTTTGGTTATGAGAAATGATGCTTCTGTACTAAATATAAATAGTTTATTAAACAAACAAACTACCCTGCTCTATTAACTGTGACAGTCATTGTCAGCTTTGTATCTGGAAGTTTCTCTTAACTTCTTGGTGTCTTATTTTGATGGATAATTTTGAGCCCTTACTATATATATAAGGCATTGTGAGGATTTAGAAGTGTATGTTTTCTTTAGCCTAAATAACTGGGAGGCAGGAATTAACTCTGAGCTAAAGTGTTTGAGCCATTTTAAGTTCCCTCTCTGAGAACCCCACCCTCTGTGTGGGAGCTTTCCTCCCAGGTTTCCTTTGTTCTCTCCTCCAAGTAACCCTCCCTGCCCACCCCACCTTCACAGAAGACATAGCTTCTCCCCCAAAGTGCAGTTTCCCATTTAGTTGAGGCATCTTCCCCTGGAGTGTTCTGATGTGAACCATTAACCGGTGCTCACTGTCTTTCCTGTCAGCTGCCCTGTTGTTTGACAACCGTCACTGGAAAGTTCATGCTCGTGTCTGCCAGAATGGCGGAACTATTTCGTCCGGGTGGTCTACTCTTACCTCTGATCCTTTCCATTTTCTGTTTTTTTTTGCCATCAATTTTCCTTCTCTTCTTAAATAGTTTTTGTTTTTTTAAGTACATGCTAAGTGCCAGGCACTATGCTAGACGCTTGTGCTTGCTGAATGTCTGTTATGTCCCAGACACTGTTAGCTGATTTTACATACAGTAATTATTAAATGAATTCATTTAATCCACTAACCATAAAATTCATAGTAGGATATATTATTCCTATTTTTACTAAGTAAAGATTTCTAAAAACTTAAGAGGCTTAGTGAAGATCACGTAGATACTAAGTGGCGGGGCCAGCAAGTCTGTGCTCCTTCCACTCTGCTACTTTGCCTCTCAAACAGGAGGTGAATCAGTTTGTGAAATCTACTTTCTCTGCAAAGCCTCCTACACCTCCTGGAGGCATTCTTACACCTGCGTGGGTGTGGTTCTGCTGTAGCTGTTCCTTTCTTTTTATGATCTTAAAGGACTCTCATTCTTATGGATAATGTAATATTTTTCTAATGTTTATGAAAAGTATGGTTATTTTCTTTTTTGTGTGCATTTAGGCTGTTTAATTTTTTAAAAATCTCAAACATGCAGAAAAATTGCAAGGACAGTAATAAACTTTCTTGTGAACCATTTTGAGTAAGTTGCTAATGTGTTGCCCCATTATTCTTGAATACTTCAGTGTGTGTTTCCTATAAACAAAGATATTCTCCTACATAGCCTCAATACAACCATCAAAATCAGGACATTAAGGAGCCGGCCCGGTGGCGCAGCAGTTAAGTTCACACGTTCTGCTTTGGGGGCCCACAGTTCACGGGTTCATATCCCAGGTGTGGACATGGCACTGCTTATCAAGCCATGCTGTGGCAGGCAGTCCACATATAAAATAGAGGAAGATGGGCACGGATGTTAGCTCAGGGCTAGTCTTCTCAGCAAAAAGAAGAGGATTGGTGGCAGATGTTAGCTCAGGGCTAATCTTCCTCAAAAAGAAAAATTAGAAAAAAAATCAGGACATTAACATCAACACATTACTACCATTTAATCCTCAAACCTCATTCAAATTTCACTATTTGTTCCAATAATGTCCTTTATAGGAAAATGCTCCAGTTCAGAATTACTTTATATTTTAGTCGCCATATCTCATCAGTCTCCTTCAATCTGAAATAATTCCTGAGCCTTTCCTTGATTTTATGACCTTGACACTTTCCAAAATTATAGGACAGTTATTTTTTAGAACCTCCCTGAATTTGGGTTTGTCTGATTTTTTCTCATAATTAGATTCAAGTTATCTCCCTTTAGCAAGAATATCACAGATGTTATGCTGTTCTCTTCTCTTTGCATCCTATGATGCATATACCGTTTTGATTTGTCCCATTAATGATCACGTTTACTTTGATCACTTGGTGAAGGTAGTGTCTGGTGGACTTCTTTACTGTAAAGTTACTCTTTCCTTTTGAAATGAATAAATATTTTGTGGAGCAGTGCTTTGAAACTGTGTAAATAGTCTGTCCTCAGACTTTCAATTTATTAATATCAGTTATGGACTCATAGATTTCTTGTTTATTCAGTGGATCATAATCTGTTACTATCATTATTCATCTTGATGTTCAAATTCCCTGATATGGCCAAGTGGGAGCCCCTTCATGCTGGCTTATATGTCCCTTTGACTTCTCTTTATTATTCTTTGAATACTTCCTTTCTTTCTGGCATAAAATATTCCAGGCTCATCTTGTACTTTCTCTGCTCTAGCCCTGGTATCAGTGGTTCTCCAAGAATCCCTAGTTCCTCTTAGTGGAGAACTGTATTATTTATTTGTTTTTTTTTTTGAAGAAGAAGAGTAGCCCTGAGCTAACTACTGCCAATCTTCCTCTTTTTGCTGAGGAAGACTGGCCCTGAGCTACATCCATGCCCATCTTCCTCTACTTTATGTGTGGGACGCCTACCACAGCATGGCTTTTCCAAGCGGTGCCATGTCCACACCTGGGATCTGAACCGGCGAACCCCGGGCCGCCGAGAAGCAGAACGTGCAAACTTAACCGCTGCACCACCGGGCCAGCCCGCGGAGAACTGTATTTTGAAACCAAGATCTGGGCTCTGAGTGTGCTCATTGCTGTTAGGGTCTTGCTGCTTTTGGGCCCTCTCAGTGGACAGAGCTAGAGGATATAGGTACATTATAAACTACACGTTTACGTCTGTGTTTATTTCTTTATCTGTATTTAATGAAAATTGTATTATCATCTCTATTTGTAATTCAAACTCAACACTACAGTGTTCATTCTAGTTTTTTCTGTTGTTTGTAACTTTCTTCTTAGACAGTATTATCCTTAATATATTTACTTATTTGATACATCTTCCTGTTTGTTCAGTTTTGTGTCTGTGTGTTACTTACACCAGGTGTTGGCAACCTAGTTAGCTAATCATAAGAATTGGTTATTAATTTAGTATCACTATATTTATCAGGCAGTAATTAGAAACCTGAGTGATTCTTAATGGAAGAAGAGAATAGTGTTACTTGAGAGTAACAGTATAAATATATGTAAAGAGAACAGTTAGGTATTATAGAGCTTTTTGAGTATTTAAGGTTCAAATGCCCAATACTGAACATAGTGAGCAAAGTTTTCAAAATCATGAAACTGTTTATGCATCTGAGTGGGGAAAAGAGCTCTGGATTGAGTGAGTGCCAGGAGATGTGGATTCCAGGATTAGCTCTTCCACTAAGTTATATGTGTGTTATTAGACATGTCACTTAATCCTTATGGTCCTGTAAAATAGGGGATTGGCACATTTAGGCTGGAGGAGAGAGAGAGGTGATTGTGGAGGGTACTTCCAGAGACTGTAATTTCCAATGTTAGAGTGAGCAAGAGAGAAAGAAACTAGTTGTGTGATTTCAAATCAATGATTTTATTTATAGATAGATAGCTTTTATAGATAGAAAATCCTGGAGAATTTGAACTGGAAGGGAATAACTAAAGATAACTTGTTTTCTATTGACAATTATGTAGGTACTTATCTCCCAGTGAAACCATATAGATGCTTTATCTGTGACCATATACCTTCCTTACTGTTTTAGATTATAGTAACAATAGCTAATAGTCATTTTATGCTTTATAGTATATACATTTTTTACATTTATATTATAAATATATACATGTATTTATATTATACATGCATATATTTATATATATATTTAAGCCTCATGATAAACCTGTGAGTTAGGTAAGGCAAGTATTATTGTTCCTTCTTCATAGATGAGGACGCTGAGACTCTGAGAGGTCCAGTGACTTGACCAGTGTTAAATGTATAGTAAGTAAGAGCTGAAATTTGAAGTTAGTTCTTTTATATTTTATACGTATACTTTATATTATGGAAAATTTCAAATTTGCTATTCTTTTCAATTTTGAGTATAAATTTGACAATTATTTGTACTTTGCAGTTGTTTTACTCTATTATCTCCTCTCACTTTTTACTGCTTTGGAGAGTTATTTGGTAGTGTCTTCTTAAGATGGACATACACATGTCCTTTGATCCAGCAGTTCTACCCCTAGGTATACATCTAACAGAAATGTGAATATGTACACCAAAAACCACACTCAATAATCATAGAAGTGTTATTCAGAATAGCCCAAAACTGGAAATAACCCAAATATCTGTCAACAGTAGAAAGGAGAAATGGATTGTGGTGTATTCACAAAGGGAATACTATACAGTAATGAAAATGAATGAACCATTGCTATATGCCCTACTATAATCTCTGATCTCACAAAATATTAAGCAAAAGAAGCCAGACACTATTTGATTTTACACAGTACTAAAATAGGCAAAATAAATCTATGTATTAGAAGTCAAGATAGTAGCTATTTTTGAGGGTGGTAGAGTAGTTATTGGGAGGGGGCATGAAGAGAGTTTCTCGAGTGTTGGTCATGTTCTATTTCTTTTTCTGGGTGCTTGTTATATGTGTGTATTCATTTTGTGAAAAATAATTGAGTGGTACACTTAAGACGTGTATTACTGTATGGATACTAAAAGTTTTGAAAATTTATAATTTGTGTTTTTAGATTTGGTAGCAGATAAATTTCAATTTAGGGGCCATTTTTAAAGTACTTACTCTTTTTTTTTTCTGTCTCTCTTTAAAGTACTTACTCTTTACAAGGCAAACTGCTAGCTGCTGGGAATTCAATGATGAACAAACAGGAGTCTTATTTTCTAAGGAATCTTGATTCTTTTCGGAAGACACATACTCAAGTGACATGCTACCAGACAGACTACTAAGAATGTAGTTTTGAAGTCATCCCTAAAGTTGATGCAAAGCTTTTGTTTCTGTTTTTTTTTAAGCTTATTTTTAAGATATCTTAATCATGTCCTTTTGTTCTCTTTTCTTTTTAATAGCACCTGACAGATACCTCCCATGGTGTAAGAAATAAGTGCCTGCAATTACTTGGCAATCTTGGCTCTTTGGAGAAAAGTGTCACAAAAGATGCAGAAAGTCTAGCTGTCAGAGATGTCCAGAAGATTATAGGGGATTACTTCAATGATCAAGACCCACGTGTCAGAACAGCAGCTATAAAAGCCATGGTAAACATAATCATGGAAACTAAGTGGAGACAGTTTTGTTTGTTTGTTTTTCAAAGTTCATGGCTAATGCTGTCTTGGATACATTTTGAGTCCTCCCAGAATGCACCTTATGCACACTTTCACGAAGGTGTTGGTGGCATCACAGAACTCAAAGGCACACGTTCCTCTATAACGGGTGTGCTTTTCTTTGAGCTTCTCTGATAGCTTTCATCTGTATTTCTGAAACACAGAGGGTACAACCTGTACCTGTTGTAATATGGTACTAGTCATGTCCCTTCTCCACGTCAGTGGGAGGGATGTTACTTGGTATTGTATTACAATAGGTACAGGTTGTACCTTTCATGTTTCGGAAATACAGGTGAAAGTTACAAGGGAGGTGTTTTTTCAGGGGGAAATGGTGTTAACTATTTCTTCCTTAGCCTTCTTATCATTATTTCATATTTTTCTAATATCCCCTTGGGAAACAGTCCGTGGGTTAGATTTATTAAGTGTTTGAGTGCTTCTACTAAAAAGTCTTTGACCAGGTTTCTTATTTATATAGCACTAATTTTGGCTAAAGGGAACCATGTTAAATAATGGGGGAAAATATGTGAGATTGTGGAGAGACATTGGAAATATTAATCTTTTTTTCCAAATACTTAAAATCTATCTCTGTTATCTAGTTGCAGCTCCATGAAAGAGGACTGAAATTACACCAAACAATTTATAATCAGGTACCTCACATGACTGCTGTCTGGAAGGGGAGGAGGCATCACTAAACCAGGAGGATGGCACACTGGTTGTCAGAATTTGAGAACATAGAGCTTCAGCTGGCTGTCAGTGGCAGCATTAATTGGGATGAATGTGAAGTTGTATCCAAAACATTCTAAGAAGAGAATGGAGGATATGTAACTGAATAACACTAGTATATGTGAAAAGGACTTTTAGGAGGATTTAGGTAGCTCAGTATAAATACCAGAGTACACAAAGAGAAGTGTAGTGTTCAGCATAAGGAAAGTGGTAATCTTGCTGATCTTTGGTTGGTTGGTTGGTCCAAACATGAAGCAGTTCTGGGCACCACACTTAACAAACTAGAATATTTCTGGAGAAGGATGACCAAGACCATGATATCATAGGATAAAAAAGATACCATGTGATTGTTATATTGGTAAAGAAAGGCACAATGAAGTTATAGTATCACTAGGAGAAGCTGATTGATTCCCTAACCAAAAGGCCTTATAAGGTAGTAGTTCTCTTATAGAATAATTGCATGAATTTAGAGACAAGCAATCTGAATTCATGCTCAGAAACCAGATTACCAAGAGTGGTTTTGTCTTTTAGAGGAAGATGATAACTAGCCAAGCCCCTGTGACTGATGTGTAAACCAAATTTATTCTTTTACAAAATGAAGTAGAATGAGTTCAGAACGGTTATGTTGATGTGACCAGCACCTTCTCTTCCTAAAGGAAAAGTAATGGGAAGCCAAATAGTTAAAAGAAGCTTGGAAAGTAAGGACTCAGAGGAAGAAGAGTTAGTCAGATGATTTAGATGTTTAGTAGCATAAGACTGTGTCAGTTAACTAGGCTGGCAATGGTGAGGGCCTCAAGGGAATGACAGTGGAATGGTGGTGGAAGATTTGAGATATAAGGTAGGATTAGGTACCATAATGAGTTGTCTTGGTTATGTTGCATTTAAAGGGTTGGTGGGACACCCATGAGGAGAATTCTAGGCAAGTGGATAGTTGTGAAGGTCTGGCGCACAGGAGAGATCAGAGCTGGAGGTGGATATTTGGACTTATCAATGTCTAAGGTGCATACGTATACCTAAGGAGAGTAAAAAAATTGGAAGAGACCAAGGATGGAGCCATGGGTAAGGTCCAACATTGAAGAGGTGAACAGAAGAAAGGAGCCCTAGAATGGAACTGAGAGCAGCCAGATGGAAGAGGAAGAAAAATATATTCCAGAAAAGGCAAGAGGGAGTTCTCATAGTCAGCAGTGTCAAATGCTGGTGAGAAGTCAATTAGGATAGGACTGAAATCTACCCTTTGGATTTAGCAACAAAGTGGCCGTTAGTGAGTTTGAAGAGAACAGTTTTAGCAGGAATGTAAACCAGATTAGAGTCAGTTGAGGTGAGGTGGTTTAACAGTGATTATCAACTATAAAGAAACTTGGCTATGATAGGAAAGCAGGATGGAAGATGGTAGAATGGGGCATAGGATTAAGAGAGAGTTTTTGTATTTTAAATGTAGTTGCTAAGTATGTTTATATGTTGAAGGGAGAGCCAGTGTTTTGGGAGAAGTTGATGGTAGAAGAGACAGGGGGAATAAATGGTGGAATAAGTTCCTTGAGGTAGAAAATCAGATTCATGAGCTGACTCATCCAGCAAACATGAGTGAATATCTAAGGCTGGTTGTGCATTGCCAAGCATGTTAGATAAGATCCATGTCCTCTAGATTCTCATGGGTAAGACAGGCAATTAACAAATAAATACAATAATTATAGCATATGAGTAGTATTGTGAAGTAAATAAATAGGTGCTATCATAGACAATCACAAAGAAGAGGTATTTTGGAGGATGGTAAAGGGAGGCCTGTGTGAGGAAATGAAGGGATCCATAGCAAAAGTAGAAGGTTTAGAAACTGGAAAGTACACTTCTTCCTCAGATATTGAGGAAACAAGATGTGGGAGAATACAAGTATAAATGAATTTATGACTGTTATGGAATAGTTGAGAGAGTTTATGCCTGAGAACCTTGATTTTTCTCACATAGGCAAGTCACCTTATGCTGGTAGTGGGACAGGGGTCCTGAGGAGGAGGTTAATAAAAGCTGTCTTGAGAAATGGAAGTGGAAAGCAGGGGTGTAAAAGATTTCAGAGTAGGGTCAATAAGGTTAGTGATGATGAGCCACCCATCCCCTGGAGAGTGTGGTCATCTTTGCCAGTGCTCTGCAGCCCTTGTGAGGAGTAGAGAAGGTCTTGGGTTTGTAGAGCAGCTGTAGCAGAAATCCTGAGGACGTTGTGTATGATGATGCTGACAGTGCTGTCAGGAGACTGGAGTAATGGAAGGGTATGGAGCAAAGAGAAGGTGGTTCATTTGGAGAAAAAGGATGGGATTAAAGTAGTGGCTCTCAACCAGGGTGATTTTGCTCCCCAGGCACATTGGCAGTGTCTGGAGATATTTTGGATTATTGCAACTACTGGGAGAGAGAGGGTGCAGTGCTACAACCATCTCCAGGGTAGAGGCCAGGGGTGCTGCTTAACATGTTACAATCTATAGGACGGCCCCTCGCAACAAAGAATTGGCTAGTCCAAAATGTCAGTAGTGCCAAGGTTGAGAAATGCTGGTTAAATGGATAGGTAGGTTAAGTGGGATTGAAAAGCAGGTGTGATGGTTAAGACATGGACTTGGAAGAGCTGGTGGAGTAGCATGTTATGGTCAGAGCATGAATATAGGATTTTTAAATTTCAGAAATGGAGTAGTTCTGGATGTTGTTGAAGTCTAGGGTATTGCCATGACTATAGATGGACTATGGATATTCCATTTCAGACCAAAGTAAGACAGAAAAATCTGGCCTCTTTTGGCAGCTTAGCATTAAAATTGTACATTTATTTGGAGTGCTTGAGTTTTCAGATGGATTGTCAGTCAGAAATTTGTGCTTTGATTTTACAGATAGGGGAAAAAACCCATCTTTGGGTTTGAGGCTGTAAGAGCAGCACTGTGGGCTCCCAGCAGGCTTTGCTGGGATTGATGCTATTCTAGATGGCTTTTGTGCTGTCTGTCAGTCTGTGGTTCTGCTTTCAGACATGGGGTGGGAGGGTGCACATTCAGAACACAGCCAGAGCAGCTGATAGAGGCCAAGAATTCTTTGTTGGGCAAAGACTGAAGAAGTTAAAACCACCTACAAGTTATTTTGATTGGCATCCTTATCCAACCGCCCTATCTTCATTTTGAAGAGTTTAGACATCACCTGGAAGGACAGAGAACTAACAGACTTCTGGAATCCTTGTTTGCAGGCCTGTAAATTGCTCTCTGATGACTATGAACAAGTGCGCAGTGCTGCAGTCCAGCTTATCTGGGTTGTCAGTCAGCTCTATCCTGAAAGGTCAGTGTGGGTGTAAACCAGCTTTTGTTCATTGCCAAGCCATTTTTCTCTCCTCCCACCATGCAAAAAGCCCACCTCCAGAAAAGCAATGTTGGTTAGATTTTTGGATGGCAGTGTGGAAGAGGGAAAAAGCACAGACCCTGAAAATTAGGATGCCTGATCCTTGTTTTTCAGCTCTGTCATGAACTTTCTATGTACCCTGGGAAAGATACTTCACCTCTATGAGTCCCAACCACCTCATCTATAAATGAAGAGATTGGACTATCCTTCTCAAGTCCTTTCCAGCCACTCACACCCCCCGCCTTAATCTTTAAAATTGTTTGGGGCTCGTTTAATAAATACAAATACCAGATAAAGATACCAGGTGACTTTGATAATAATGATCACCTGTGTAGTGTTTTCCTGGCTAAAAATATTTTCACAGTAATTAAATCATTTATTTTCACAGTGATTTTTTAAGATGGAGAGATGAATATTACTCTATGTTATAGAAGAGTTCTTTCTATAGGAAAAAGAACTGTTTTTTCCTCTTCATTAAACTGCCTGCTGAAATTGGAAAACCAGAATGAGTTGATAAACCTATAGACACCAAAAAAAAAAAGACTAATTGGAAATTGTTTCTCCTTTTAGGAGCGAATTTACAAGTACGTTTTATATTGATTTATTCTGAAATCTACTATATTGACAGCAATGTAACTATAGGAGAGAATAAACTTTAAGATACAAAATACTCTCTGGTGGCAGGTTTTTGGTATCTTCATAAATCTTTGAACCTTTGGTAGGTTAAACACTTTTATTCAAGACACTGAATATTTGCAGTGCAACTAAAAGGGTTGGTTCGTGCTACCATAGTGATTTGTTTAATATGAAATGTATTTTGTCATTCTAGGATTTGAATTATTTAATTGTTTCAATTTGTGCCTATTTTCCTTGGTCGTTCTCAGTTTTTTGAACTGGCAGCATTAGGCCTATATTTTGTCATTTGTGGTTTCTTTTAATTTAGCATTGTCCCCATTCCTTCTTCTAATGAAGAAATTCGCTTAGTTGATGATGCATTTGGAAAAATTTGTCACATGGTCAGTGATGGCTCCTGGGTGGTTCGAGTTCAAGCTGCAAAGTTATTGGTAAGTTATACTTTATTTAATCAAAACTTTTCCTATTACACTTCTACAACATTTTGAGAAACTATAGATAGGGACAGGTTTAACTCATTTTTAGAAGCTCTAGTATTTCTTAAAACAGAAAGAGGTGGCTTCCTTCCCGTGGAGAAGTAGTCTTTTAGAACTAGAAAAAACTTAAAGATAATCCTATTTAAATTTACTGGCATATGAGACAGCCAAGGCCTGGTTGCTACCATTTACTAAGCACCTCTTATAGCCTAGATACTTTGCTATGAGGCCCTTTGCGTTATCTCATTTACTCTTCACAGTAACCCTTCAAGATAGATGCTGTTATTCCCGTTTTGCTGGTGAGAAAACTGAGGCTCTGAGAACTTAAGTAAATTATCTAACTTATACAAATAGAAAGTTGTAGCCTGGCTTCAGATACTAATCTCCTGACTTTTAGCATGGTACTTTCCTACTGTTTTGCCTTTAGGGACTCAGTTCATTTGTAAACAAATTTTAACTTTTCAGAGATAGACTGTCTTACAGAAGAAAGAGTGTTGGTCCAATACTCAGCCTTATTTTATAGCTGTGTTATCTTGGACATGTCACTTGATCTTAGTTTCCTCATCTGTTAAGTGGGTAATATCTCTCATGTTTACCTCACAGGGTTGTCATGATGCTCAAATGAGATACTGTCTATGAAAATGTTAATAAATTGTAAAATACTGTGTGGGATGGTGGGGGCGGTTATATATACTATATAAATAGATATAAGTATCTGTAAAAATTTGTATAAACATCACAGCAAGAAAATCTGAGATTCTTTTTTGGACACCTCCCTTTTGAGGGCCTCCAACTTTGCTGATCTTGGTATGACCGTTGGCTAAATACTTTGGACCTGACTGTACTGGACACAGATCCAGTGATAACCTAGTTCTATGACAACGTTTATGAGGTGACTGCTAAAACCTGTGTGAAGCATTTTCGTGGGATAATAAGGAATCTGGATGGTTTCATTATTTCCTGTTTATAGATTATATTGCTTGTCCGTAATAAAATATAGTGTTAAGCCAGTTATTGATTTTATTTTTAAATTCACATTTTAAAGCTTTGTTTTGATTTGTAAATATTTTAAAATCCAGAGCAATCTAATCATTCATCAGATTCTTTCATTCAGCTTTTCCTGAGCATCTACAGTGTGCTGCATGTCTGTATGTGTGTGTAGGGGGTAGTGTTTCAGAGGAATAATTCAATGACAGATGACTCTAACGTGTCAAGTACTTTGTGTTATAATTTCAGTGATTTCAAATCCAAACAGCTCAAAATTATATAAATAATTATGTTTGTGCTTCAAAAGTAGTTAATACTCTAAACTTACTGATAATAATTCTTATTATTTATAGCGTTCTTAGCCTACTAAGCTAGACACTTTTCGTCATACACACATACACACCCACTTCCTTATACACAGGCACACCTGCATTTATACATACATACGTGCATATACATGCTCACTTTTTGCAAGTAATTTTTAATCCTTTTAAACTCCATGAGGTAGATACTATGTTATTCATTTTATAAATAATAAAACTAAGGCTTAGCATTGTCCAAGGCCACATAGATAGTAAATGACACTTCATTTACACTTCATGATCTAAAGCCCATGTCGGATCCCTTCCTTTTGAGAGTCCAGTTACACGCTGGGAGCTACGGTTGTGCAGCTAAGGCCCTGCTGGTTTACTAGTTCCAGCTAAGCTGGAAGCTAAGAGGTAAACTCCCCCACTCCAGCTCTTGAGTGGACAAACCTGTGACTGAGTGAACTACATGTGGTCTTTAGACCACATGTTCATCAAGTAGACAAACACTGAGCATAGTATATAGTCTATGTCTTTGAAAGAGTGGATAGTCTGGTAGGTTGACATAGGCAATCAGTTAATTATAATAACTGGTACTCCTAGGAAAGAGCACGTAACATAACCACAGAGGCTTCTTGGAGAAGGTGATTTCTGAGCTGAGTTTGGAAAGATGAGTATGAGTTAGCTAGGTAAAGAAGTAGGGAAGGAGAACATATGAGCAGAGATACAGAAAGAATACAATATCATGCATACTATTATTGTGTAAACTACGAGAAGTTCAGTGGTTCTTGATGTGGGGAGATAATGTTCAAAGTAGGGGATGTGTAACAAGGTAAAGCTCAAGCTCAAGAGGAAAGCAGAAGCCAGGCTCTTCAAGGACTCAAATGAAATGATAAGGCTTTAGGCTTAAGTCCTTGCACAGAAAATGAACAATCCCCATTCTCCTTGGCTCATAGCAGCATGAAAAATTTCGGATGTGGACTATATCAGAAAATTCAAAACCATGTAAAACGTTGGTTTTTGGTATACATAACTGCCCTAATGAGGCAAAGAAACTTGATTTCCAAGTGCACAGCTCCATGAGACTATTTAGGATACAGTCACTACTTTGAAATTAATCATAGTAGTTGACATTCTATCTAGAATAGGGTCTTTAGTTCAATGATTTCTTCTTCTTTTTTTTTTGATGAGGAAGATTGGCCTTGAGCTAATATCTGTTGCCAGTCTTGCTCTTTTTGCTTGAGGAAGATTATTGCTGATCTAACATCTGTGCCAGTCTTCCTCTATTTTGTATGTGGGATGCTGCCACAGCATGGCTTGATGAGTGGTGTGTAGGTCTGCCCCCGGGATCCGAACCCGTGAACTGTGGGGTGCCGAAGCGTAGCACGTGAACTTAACCACTATGTCAGTGGGCTGGCCCCTCAATGATTTCATTTTAAGATGTTTAATTTCTCTTGTTCAGTAAGAGTTAAACCTTATTTATAAGCCTCCAGAAGTCTTTTACCTTAAAAATTATAACATTTTCAGACAATTAGATTGTAGGATAATATGTCTGTAAAGATCAGCCCGGGGCTAATCTTTCCCAGGGTAAATGCAGATGTCTTAGTTAGTGGCAATTTTACATCTCACATAGTAATCAATCTTTGTTTTTTGGTCTGCTTCTCTTTTTTTCACCTAATTGGATAGAGGCTGGGAACCTTAAAATTGGAATAAACAAGGAAGGCATAGATTTATGTTATTATACTAATTGAGCAGTTTCTGCTCTGAAAGCAAGTTTGGCACACTTGTTTGTTGAATATCATGGTTTTCTTAGTGTTTATATAAATAGATGTTTTTAAGTAGTGGTAGTCGTACAGTTGGAGAAATTTTACCTGAATATATTTGTCTTGGTTAAAGTAGACAAGAATGTAGATGTTTTTCTGATTGGCGAGATACACTTTATGATAGGCTCGTTATCTTTTTGGTCCAAATCTGCTCCTCCTATGCTTTCATTAATGATGCCATCATTTACCCAGTTAGAACCCAGAGGCCTTTGGGAATCCTTTCTCGATGACCCATGTCCACTGAGTCATCAACTCTTATCAGTTCTACCTTCTTGACATCCCTCGAATCTATCCGTTTTCTGTTCCCACTGGGCCTGTCATCTTTCCGGTCTCACCATTTTTCAAGTGCATTACTATGCTGTAAAGGTCTTGGTGTTTGTGGATTTAAAATGGAAAGTTTTAGCTATTCTTAGATAACAGTGGAAATTTGTTACAAGTAATGATACATAATTTTTTTGAGACTGGAATTTGAATAGCTACTGTCGAGAGAGCTCAGCTGAAGGCATTGGAGGAGGGCATTGAGACTATAGATTACGGTAATCACAGTACTGTGAAGTCATTAAAACTTTCGTTCTTTGTAGAAAAAAAATGCTCCTTAAAAAGCCCACTGTTAGCGCTGGTGGTAAAACTAAAGAGAAAGTGAGGAGATCTTCAAAATTTATACTTTTTGTTCATAAAACTGATGTTTTGTATTGAAAAATGAATGTTAGATTTGGTATTAGCTCAGATCTATGTAACAAACTGTACCACATAAGAATAAGAAAAAGTGTTTTTGGTTTTTTCTTTTTAAAGATTTTATTTTTCCTTTTTCTCCCCAAAGCCCCCTGGTACCTAGTTGTATATTTTTAGTTGTGGGTCCTTATAATTCTGGCATATGGGACACCACCTCAACGTGGCCTGACGAGTGGCGCCATGTCTGCGCCCAGGATCCGAACCGGTGAAACCCTGGGCCAGCAAAGTGGAGCCCGTGAACCTAACCACTTAGCCACAGGGCTGGCCCCGAAAAAGTGGTTTTGAAACTACTTAAGTCAGAACAATACAACAGTTGCTGTCCTAGAGTTGTAGGAAAGGCGTTAACTTGGGTAAAGATATTCCCAAAGAACATGTAACTTTTTGTGGAATATGTGATTGGAGAAAAAGTCTGAGCTTGTAGAGGCATTTCCATATTTACTAACTTGGGAATAAGAGAAGGTCTCTAATACATTCCTTAAGAATGTCTAGGACCGGGGCTGGCCCCGTGGCCGAGTGGTTAAGTTCGCGCGCTCCACTGCAGGCGGCCCAGTGTTTCGTTGGTTCGAATCCTGGGCGCGGACATGGCACTGCTCGTCAGACCACGCTGAGGCAGCATCCCACATGCCACAACTAGAAGGACCCACAACGAAGAATATACAACTATGTACTGGGGGGCTTTGGGGAGAAAAAGGAACAAATAAAATCTTTAAAAAAAAAAAAAAAGATTTAAAAAAATAAAAAAAAATAAAAACAAAAAAAAAGAATGTCTAGGACCTGCTCTAATAGCCTCCTAACTGGTCTGTCTGCTTCATTTTGATTCCTTCTGGTCCATTAGCCACATTGCTGCCAAGATACTGTTTGTGAGGTGTAAATCTGACTGTGTTTCTCCCTTATTTGAAATGAGCAAGTTACTGAATCTCTTAGGCTCAATTTCTTATCCAAAAATGAGGATAATGTACATTCTTCATGGGATTATTGGGAGGGATAAATTTTTAAAATACACATAAAATATTTTGTACATTGGTGAGCTCCTTAAATATTTAATAGAGATTATGTGGTTATTATTCATAAAGCAAACTCTTTACCATGACAAACAAGGCCCTTTATGCTCTGATCCCTACCTATCTATTTTGCCTCATTTTTGGCACCCCTATCCTATATTCCACTTATAGAACCACTGAATGATTGCCACATCGCATTCTCTCTTCATGCATTTGCCCTTGTGATTTCCAATTCCCAAAATACCTCTCCCTGCCTCCACCCCATATTGCTTTTTTCTGAGTTCCCATAGCCCCCTTTATAAATGTGTATTATGACATTTCATACCATTATGCGGTTATCGCTTTACTTGTCAGTTTTCCTCACTAGTCTGTGAGATTGTTGAGTGTAGAATTGGTATCTTTTTATTTTTGTATTCTTGTTCCTGGTAACTGTAGGCATATAATGGAATGGTTGCTAAATAAATATTTGTTTTATTGAATGAGTGAATGAATGAACAAATGAATGGCAAGACTGAAATGAAAAGCAATGGAGAGAGAGTAGTAGTGGTGAAGGCAAAGGATTCTGGAGCCTGGGTTTATAGCACAGATCTATGTTTTACATTCCTTGTGACCTTGACTGAGTTACTTAATTTTTTTGTGCCTTCTTTTCTCCACATAGAAAATGGGACTAATAATAGTATTTACTACGTAGGGTTGTAGTGAAGATTAGATAGATGAGTTTAATATATGTGTAAAGCACTCAGAGCAGTGCATGACGTAGTAGGCTCTATTTAGGTGCTAGCTGCTGCTGCTGCTAAGGTTTTTGTTGTTTTCCTGATAATTCAGAACCTATTGGCTCTTTGCTATCAAGAATAATGTTATCTTTATGCGTTTAAGTTGGCTGCAAACTTTGAATTTTAAGATAATGTTCATGGGGCCTGCCCGGTGGCGCAGCAGTTAAGTGCGCATGTTCCGCTTCAGCGGCCCAGGGTTCACTGGTTTGGATCCCGGATGTGGACATGGCACCGCTTTGCAAAGCCATGCTGTGGTAGACGTCCCACATGTAAAGTGGAGGAAGATGGGCACGGATGTTAACTCAGGGCCAGTCTTCCTCAGCAAAAAGAGGGGGATTGGCAGCAGATGTTAGCTCCGGGCTAGTCTTCTCCAAAAAAAATAGATAACGTTCGGGTCTTAGAAGTTGTTTAATTTGCTCTGTATGTTTTTCTTTTTACAGGGCTCTATGGAGCAAGTCAGTTCTCATTTTTTGGAGCAAACGCTTGACAAGAAGCTGATGTCAGATCTGAGGGTAACTGAATTCTTTGTTGTTTAAACTCAGTTTCTGTAACCAGCATCAGTGTAGCTATGTGCCAAGTTGTGTTGATTTAATTTGCAGCCCATGCATTTGTTAAGTTAATGTAGGGTGACTAGATTACATTTTAATGTAAAATCTTAGTAACTTGAACCAAATTACAAGTTACTTCATTAAATTTTAAATTATTATAATGAATACTTTTATACAGGTTGTGTTTTACAAAAAGAAACAAAATTAACTGTTGGAAACTATAAAAGTCTGGTCTTATTTTGTGAGATTGTCTGACATCTTAGGACTCCTTTTCAACAGCAGTTCCCATGGGAGAGTGAGTAAATCCTTTCCCTGAACAGTAACAAAATGCCTCTTACGGAATGCCCTTAAGCCTTGACTGTGATAGTTCTCTGATAGAGTTGTCAGGACCAAATATGAGTCTGAGAATATGATATGAACATTCATTGTCAATACCTTTATTATCATTTTCATAATTTAAAAATTAAGAGTTAGAGAATCTTGGATAAATAGAAGGGAAAGGGAAACAATTTACCCACGTTCCCACTACTCTAACACAGTGACTTTCATTATTTTCATATATTTCTCCCCAGTTCTTTTTCCTGTGCATGTTTTAAACACTGAATCATTGTATAGTTGCTGGTTTTCATATTTATCACTACATCATTTGGTTTTTTTTAATATTGCTAACTTCATTTTTACTGATAGCTTAATATTCTGTTAAGTAGATGTGCTATCATTTTTTAGCCCTTCATTACACATTTAGATTCTTCTAATTTTCCCACCATTATAAGTCACATAAAGAGTATCATCTTCATGCATATTAGATTTTTTCTTCTTTGAGTTGTTCTGTAAGATAAATTCTTAGGAATGATTGAGGAACTGATATCTGTGCTTCATTAAACATTGCCACATGGCTTTCCTGAAGGGCATAGCCTTCATTTGAGGTTGGTGATTAAGTGTTCTTTGTGTATACTGGGGTAGAAGTGTAAAGAGGGACATGCTCATGGTGAATGGTGAGGAATGGGAAGTACAAGTGTTTAAGACATATCACAGGGTACAAACTTTACTGCTGGGTCTGACCTACATCCTATAGGCTCAGATTGCTATATTTCATCAAGTTCCTTTGAGATGATCAACCACGAGGATGTGGACTCACACCAAGAATGTTCATAAGAGGCTGATGTATAAAGTAAAATGGCACTTCATTCATTCATGATGAGAACTGTAGCTGTCAAGTGGACTGGATCTTTACTTTAGCCAGCCAGTGTATTCCCCCTTACGCAGTCTGTGCAGAAAGTGAATTTACTAGAAGGCTGCTTGGTGAGCGCAGTGTTGCTCAAATAGAGCATGATTTTGCCAAATAGAGACTGACTTCTACTGGGACTGAAAACAGTTCTTCTCTGGGGCCAGCATAGTTTCTACTCAGGATGGTGCTTGGAGAGACACTGCCATTATTTACCTCTCTGATTTTCCCTTTCCTGTGTTGCCAGGGCAGACATAACCACCCATCTGATCACCACATTCTTTCGCTATCTTAATGAGTTTATTATTTTTAAATAAGGTTACTATCAGCTGTGATAGACCTGAGAGCCTTTGGTCTTACTTTAATCTCTGATCTATTGAGTATTTTTATTAAAAATGTAACTTGGAGAGCAGTCTTATTTCCTACCTTCTCATCTGCTTGGGGTTCATCTTACTATTCCCTCATGAATCTACCGCAAATGGTAATTGCTGTCATCCTCCACAGAGGAAACGCACTGCACATGAGCGTGCCAAGGAGCTTTACAGTTCAGGGGAATTTTCCAGTGGCAGGAAGTGGGGAGATGATGCTCCCAAGGAAGAAGTAGATACGGGGGCTGTGAACTTGATTGAGTCAGGAGCTTGTGGAGCCTTTGTTCATGGATTGGAAGATGAGATGTATGGTAAGTATGACTGCATAATATTATCAGTGCCATTTCCTGAGTGACTGCTGTGTGTCAGGCATTGTACTGGGTGATATACAGGCATTGTTTTGTTTTAATCTTCACAGTCATTTTATGAAGTGCCTACTACTATTTTAATTTTACAAACAGAAGAGACTGAGGCCCAGGTGGTATGATACAGTGGTTAAGAGCATGAACTTTGGGTTCAGTCAATCTAGGTTCAAATTCCAGCATTTCCATAAAACAAGGTTAATGCTAAGTGTTTCTGAATTGTGAGAATTAAATGAGATGATATATACATAAAATGCTTGGCCCAATACTTGACTCGTTTATAGTAAACACTTAATAATTGATAGTAAAAATTTATATCAATACTGTTAACAACAATAACTTGTTATGAGTCACCCAGATAGTAAGAGACAGAAGCAAGTTTTAAATCCAAGTATGTTTGACTTCAAAGCCTTTGTATGACAAATGAAGACTTTATTTCACCTTCATTTTTTAAAGATATTTTCACTGGGAATAGAATTGTAGATTAATAGGGTTTTTCCCCCCGGTCTTTTAAAGATGTTGTTCCACAGTTTTCCAGTTTGCATTGTTTCTTTTGAGAAGTCTTCTGTCACTTTTTATCTTTGTTCTTCTGTACGTGATGTATCTTTTTCCTCTAGCTGTTTTTGAGATTTTTCTCTCTATCACTGATTTTAAGCAATTTAGTTATGTATCTTGGTGTAGTTTTCTTCATGTTTCTTATGCTTGGAATTTGTTGAGCTTCTTGGACCTATGGGTTTATAGTTTTTGTCTCATTTGGAAAATCTTTGGTCATTGTTTCTTTAAATATTTTTCTGGCCCCACACTCCTTTGGAGATTCCAATTACATATGTATAGGCATACCTCAGAGATATTGGGGGTTCAGTTTCAGACCACTGCAATAAAGCAAATATCACAATAAAGCAAGTCACATGATGTTTTTGGTTTCCTGGTGTATATAAAAGTTATGTTTACATTATACTGTAGTTTTTTAAGTGTGCAATAGCATTACATCTAAAAAAACACTATACATATCATAATTAAAAAATACTTTATTGCTGGGACTGGCCTGGTGGCATACCAGTTAAGTTTGTGCTCTCTGCTTCAGTGGCCCAGGTTTTGCAGGTTTGGATCCCGGGTGCGGACTCACACACTGCTCAATAAGCCATGCTGTGGTGGTGTCCCACATATAAAATAGAGGAAGACTGGCACATACATTAGCTCAGAACAGTCTTTCTTAAGCAAAAAGAGGAAGATTGGCAACAGATGTTAGCTCAGGGCCAATCTTTCTCACTAAGAAAAGCCATAAAATTTTATTGCTAAAAAATGCTAGCCATCATCTGAGTCTTCACCTAGTCATAATCTTTTTTGCTGGTGGAGGGTCTTATAAAAAATGCAATATCTGCAAAGGACAATAAAGGAAAGCACAATAAAATGAGATAGGCCTGTATTAGGCTGCTGAGGTTGTCCTGCAGCTCATTGGTGCTCTAGTCTTTTTTTTTCCTCCTAGTGTTTTTTCTCTTTTTTTCACTTTGGGTAATATCTATTGCTTTGTCTTAGAGTTTATTGATCTTTTCTTTTGCAATGTCTAATCTACTCTTAATCCCATCCAGTGTATTTTTCATCTCAGACATTGTGGGTTTCATCTCTAGAAGTTTGATTAGAATTTGGATCTTTGGGTTTAGTATCTTCCATGTCTCTACTTAACCTGCTTAGTCTTTTCACTTTGTCAACAGAGAATGCATTTACAGTGACTGTCCTAATGTTCTTGTCTACTAGGTCTATTATTTGTGTGATTTCTGGGTTGGTTTTGATTGATTATGGATTAATCAATCCACATTATGGATTATATTTTTCTGCTTCTATGCATGCCTAGTAATTCTTGATTGGATGCCAGACATCGTGAATTATACTTTATTGGATGCTGAACATTGTTATATTCCTGTAAATATTCTTGAGCTTTTTTCTGGGATGCAATTAATTCAGGTCTTATTTTTAAGTTTTGATAGGCAGGACCCAAGCAACATTTAGTTTAGGGTATATTTTTCTCCACTACTGAAACAAACTCTTCTGAAAAAGCAGTTGAAGCCTATGTGTGAGCTTTGGAGATTGTTCCCTCTAATCCTGTTGAGTGGTTCTTTCTCAGACCTTGGATAGTTCCCTCACAGATCAGAACTCAGCTAGAGACTTGAGGAGGATCCTCTGCAGATCTCCCAAGCTCTCTCCTTGCATGCATTTCTCTCCTTTCTGTGCTCTGCCCTATGAACTCTAGCCACATGGCCTTTCCAGACTCCCAGCTCTGTCGTCTTCTTTTTTTTTTTTTTAAAGATTGGCACCTGGGCTAACAACTGTTGCCGATCTCCTTTTTTTTTAAGGATTGGCACCTGGGCTAACAACTGTTGCCAATCTTTTTTTTTTTTTTTCTGCTTTATCTCCCCAAACCGCCCCTGTACACAGTTGTATATCTTAGTCGCATGTCCTTCTAGTTGTGGGATGTGGGACGCCTTCTTAACGTGGCCTGACGAGTGGTGCCATGTCTGCGCCCAGGATCCGAACCCTGGGCCACTGCAGTGGAGCGTGCGAACTTAACCACTCGGCCACGGAGCTGGCCCCGCTCTGTCTTCTCAACTCAGGGAGACCTGCAACCTGGAAACTCTCTCCATACAGTAATCTGGTGTAATCATAGCGTTCACCTCATTTATTTCCCATCTCTCAGGGATCACCGCCCTTTCTTGCTTGGTGTCCGGTGTGTTGAATACTGGTGTTTCATATATTTTGTCTTTGTTTTTAGTTGTTTCAGTGGAAAGATAAATCTGGCCCTTGTTATTCCATCTTAGCCAGTAATAGAAGTCCTGAAAAGCTCTTGTGATTTCCATAATATGATGCTGTCTGTCTCACATAGATCACAGAATGTCAGTACTTTGAGATAATTGATTCCATTCTCCTCATTTTCAGTGAGGGTAACAGACCTGGGGAAACAGTGTTGGTTGTCCAGATTTTACAATAAATTTGTGTCAGAGGATTAGAACTCAGATCTTTAAAATGCCTATAAAAATTGCCTCGCAATAGAGCTGCTTCTCAGAAGGGCAAGAAGATTACTTTTGAAAGATAATTTTCTACTAGTGGATATAAGAATTGGGTTACCGTATCCAATTTGCTGTAAGGTTTTCTGTATAAATAGAAATTAGTGAAATCTGCCTCTGCTTCTTTGTTCTCTATGAACTTGATACAAGAGTTATAATTTAAATGGTATTAGTTAATAAGGAAGTGCAGTTATTAAAACCCATTTTATCCTAAGACAAGTAACTAGCATCTATTTTATTTTGTTTCTACCAGCACTTTTGCTTTGTTTAGTTTCTACATTTGGATTTCTTTACTATTAATGTTTATGTGGTTTAGTTCTACAGTGGTCAGTTTGTCACTGAGATTTGATTAAAGGAACTTAATTTTGGAAAGTGAGTAGAGCATAATCTGCATCAGGTATGGCAGCTTCCTAATTTTCTCATATTTATAAAATTCGGGGTAAATAAGGGTTTAAGGACACATCGCTGGGAATGAAATGCCACCTTCTTTCATTGACTGTGGACTCTAGTGTAGTGTCTTCTCATTTCATGTTATCCCTCCCTACTGGGCCTTTGTTCATGCGGTTCCTCTGCTTAGAAAGGCCTTTTTCCTTTCCATTGGCCTAGCAACTCCTTCAGATGTTGTTTTAGGGGTCACTTGTTCTAGAAAGCTGCCTCTGATCCTGTTGAGTGGGCTGTGTGCCTCTTCTGCATTTTCGTGTACTCCTGTGCTTTTCCATTGTACCACTTGTCGTTCTGTAATGCAGTTAACTATTCTTGTCTGTAGGTGCTGGGAGACAGTCTTGTTCTTGTTCATTTTTGTATCTTTAGTACTAAGCATAAAGCTAGTAAGTAGCAAAGTCAGGATCTGATTACGCATGTTAAGATCCCAGAGGATCAGTCTTTTTTCTTTTTTTTTTTTCCCCACTAGCATAGCCAACTCCTTTTCTCTGCCCTGGACCCTTAAGGAGACTGTAATGTAATTTAAACATTCCAAAAAGTGCATTAGAAATTGTTAATTTACCTGCCTGTACCGGGCTGTGCATGCAATGTAAAATACCAAGTTTCTTTGCTTTTGCTCAGAATTGCATCAGTTCAGGTCATACTGATTACGTCATGCTGATCAAAAGTTTCTCTGTGATTCCCTTCATAGACTTGCAAGAGTTACACATGAGTCTATGTGCTGTAATGGTTAAAGCCCTAGGAAGAAGAATCAGTAGTTAACACATTTGGGGCCATCTCTGGCTTGCTTTGTAATTATTAAAAGTTTCATGTTTAAATTACATTATTGTGAAGTGGAGCAGATCCTTCCCCTCTGATGAAAAGGAGGAATTCATAACTACCAAGAAAAATCTGAGTCATCTCCCTTTAATGTAGTAATTCTGCTTTTAAAGTGTCTATAAAACCATTCTTATACAAAAGCCAAATTATATTTGTGAGTTTTAACCACAATTTGAGTGTTTTTCTTTTCTTTTCTTTTGTGAAAGTATACATTTTGTTGCAGAACCATATGCGAGCCACTGGAACAAACAAGCGTGTTTGGAAGTCTTGTGAGCATTGTCTGTAGCTTAGTCATCTCTCCTCTCTGTCTCCCGGCACTTGGCACAGGGCTTGGCCTGTAGTACACATTCAGGAAACATTGTTAGTGAGGGAACAAAGGGCCTCCTGGACTCAGTGGCTTTACTCTTACAAGTTCTGAGCGTGCAGAGAGGTAGAAGACATGCCTCTATTTTCAAGGTGCTTACGAGACCCTTACCTATGCCATAGCTAAGATTTGTTGAGCTTTTAACATATGCCAGGCAGTGTGCTATGTGCTTTACCTGTATTATGTGATTTAGTCCTTTGAACACCTCTAAGAAAATGGGTATTATCTCGATTTAACAGATGAGAAAATTGAGGTACTAGGAAGTTAAGTTGCTTATTTGAGATCACCCTCCAAGTTATTGGAGGGATTATTCTTCACGATTCACTGCAAGACCTCCATCATTCCTTAACCCCACTTTGTGATGCTAGTCTAGAATCAGCAGACCTGGGTACTAGTCTTATCTCTGCTCTTACTCACTTTGAGGTAAGTTAATTCACTTTGCTGAATCTTATCTCTAACATGAGAGTGATGATATCTAGCCTGTTTTAATTTTAACAGTATTATTATTTAAAAACTGCCTTTTTAGAAAGTACTTTACTGTAGTTGGAATACTGAGGTAAATAAGACAACTTAGTTTGTGAAGAAATTCCGTTAGTGGAGACAGATGTGTGACTTGATCACAAGTCTGCAGAGTCAGGGTGTAAACCTTAGTCCCTGTGACACTAAAGTCCTTGCTCTTAGGTCAGTGTGAAGGTGGTAGCTGACTCCGTGGGCAGGAGGAGATCTCCCAGAGAGAGCTTGTAGAGAGAGGAGCAGAGAGTGAGGAGAACTTGAATGAGAAAACGTCTTTCTTAGATCTTTCCCACAGGTCTTAACTTGATGTGCAGTTTTCTTTGTCCCCTTTTCTCTAGAGGTCCGCATTGCTGCTGTGGAGGCTCTCTGCATGCTGGCCCAATCTTCACCCTCTTTTGCTGAGAAGTGCCTGGATTTCCTGGTTGACATGTTCAATGATGAAATTGAGGAAGTACGTCTGCAGTCCATACATACCATGAGAAAAATCTCTAACAATATCACCCTCCGAGAGGATCAGCTTGACACTGTCCTGGCTGTGTTAGAGGTGAGCGTTTACAGTTTGTTGCTCCTTTCTTCAGCAATACCTACTGAATGCCACTTTTTTTTTTTTAAACCAGGTGTTGTCCTAGGTATTGGTGATATACTAGTATATAGGCAGCACAGTTCTGCCTTCTCATCGCACAGCTCCCCTAAGATGGAGACTGACTGTTAAATAGGAAATTCAAATAACACTTGGTATTGCTATGATCAGGAAAGGATATGGTGCACTGGGAATACAGAGAGTAGCTAATCTGAATTGTCTGAGGAAAGATTGGGGAGATAGAGAAGAAAGAAGGAGTGTTGTAGTGGACACTTGAAGGAGGAGTAGGACTTAATGAGGCTTTTTACTTGGAAGGAGTGGCACTGATGGAGAATGGAAAGGTACCAAACAGAAGGAGCAATGTCTAAAGACCCAGGGGTAAGAGTGAGTATGATGTATTCAAGGAATTAAAAGGAATTAATTGTCATAGTGTCATAGAGTGGAAGAGATGGAGGAGGGGAGGGAAGTGGCTATAGATAAGGTAGGGGATAAACTATGAAGAATTCTCTTCAGCCTTTGATTTGATTTCATTCTTTAGTGAATCATAGGATGTTGCAGCAGGAAAAGATCTTAGGGATCAATTCATTCAACCCTGGATTTTTACAGAGAAAAAAGTAATTTGTTTGAGGTCACATAGCTAATAAGCGGTTGTGCCAGGATATGAATACAGATTTGCCTCCCAGGCTGTACAACTCTATGGTTCTTGAATTATTTTTATAAAGTGTCTGTATTTTATTTGTGAGTACTAAAGTTTTAAAAAATATTAATAAAAGAGATTTGGCCTCTGGTTTTTCTTTTTTTTACTTTTTCAGATATTGTGCAATTTGATGTTTAGTCATTAGAGTTTGTTACACATTTCTGCTACATACTTCACAAAACAGATCGGGTACTTCGAAGTTCCCTATCATTCTCTCAGTTGCTTAGCACTTCTGTTAAGATTTTTCCTGTATTTCGGGGCCAGCCCCGTGGCCAAGTGGTTAAGTTCGTGCGCTCCACTTCGGCGGCCCAGGGTTTCACTGGTTCCGATCCTGGGTGCGGACATGGCACCACTCATCAAGCCATGCTGAAGTGGCATCCCACTTGCCACAACTAGAGGGACCCACAACTGAAAATACACAACTATGTACTGGGAGGCTTTGGGGAGAAAAAGGAAAAATAAAATCTTTAAAAAAAGAAAAGATTTTTCATGTATTTTTTCCTAAGATGAGTTTGCATTCAAAGTATTGTTCGGTAGCGGTGGTCCCTATAACCTAGCCCATTCTTTCCTTTTTAGCTTTCTTTCCCATCATTCCTCACCTTGAACCTCATGCTGTAGTCACTCCCCTAATCATCATGCTTTTCCTCACCATTTTTTCTTTGTAATTTTTTCCCACCTGCCTGCAAAACTGCCGCTTTTCACCTAGCTGACTTCTCCCCTTATTCCCAGGATCTACATTAGGCAACAGATCTAGGAAGCCTTCCTTAACTAACCCCACCCCCTTGTTGGGCTAAATAGCATGCCTCTGAATTCCAATAACACCCAAGTGTAGACTACTGTAGCATTTATCAGTATATATTCTGATTATTATTCAGACCCTTCTCAAGGGGGCAGGGTCTTGGCTTTTTAAGTTCTTTTATTCCCAGTGTCTTGCAGTGTTGGATGCAAGGAGATGCAGAGTAAATGTTTGCTTAGTAGCTAAACTATGTTTTGATGTACAGAATTGTTCATAGGGCCACAGGTATTACTTATTAGTGAGTGCTTTTTTATAAAACTCACGAAGAATTTGTTTAGGTCTAAACTCCTTGACTTGTGGTTCTGTCCAAGAAGTTTAGACTTATATAAACTCAGTGTCTCAGTGTTCACTCTTGTACTCAGTGCTCCTTGTATTTACCATGTCACTGTACTTCATTGCATTAAGACTTAGCTAGCTGACCCTTCCAGCTTTAATTTGCCTTTTTTGTTTGTTATGTTAAGCTACTACCTGAATTCATCAAGCACTGTCTATGTTCTAGAAATGTAGTGGTGTCGAAAACAGATACGTTTTCTGCTGTTACAGAACTTATATTTAAAGAGAGGTAGAGTAAAAAAAAACAAAATGATTTCAGATAGTGAGAAATCTTATGCAGAAGATAAACAGTGATGGAGGAATGGGGAATTTCACTGTAAAATTGAGTGGTTAGGAAAAGCCTTTCTAAGGAGACAATGTTTGAGTTGAGTCTTGAATGACAAAAGAAACCAGCCATGTGAAGGTTGGGGGAAAGACTTTCAGGTAGAGGCAGCTAGTAGAAAGGCTGTAAGGCACGGATGAGCTTGGGGTGTTTACAGAACAGGAGTAAGAAGGCCAGTATAGGTGGAACGTAGTGAGAAAGTACAAGTATGGCATGAAATGAGGTCTGAGAGGTGGGTAGGAGCAGGTGGAGTGCCTTGGGGGCCATTGTAAGATGTTTGGATTTTACTCTAAGTATTATGGGAAACCACTGGAGGATTTTATGCAGAGGGGTAACATAATGATTTGCCCCTCTTTCAGCATATGTCATTCTTGATGTTTTCTTGAAATTCATATCTGATAAATTGACTCTTTCCCTCATTCCTTCATTTAAGGCATATTTATTGAGTGCTAAGCCCATGTGTCTCTTACATAGTTTTCACATTTTATCATTGATGACAGGTTTACTGTATTTGTCTTATCTCCTAGATGAGACTATGAGCTCCTTAATTAGAGTGACCATGTTGTACCCTTTACTGTATTCTTTTCAGGGTGTAATGTGATGACTTATGCATAGTGGATCCTTAGTTAACATCTGAAACAAATCTGCACAGGTCAGCTGGATAACTGGGAAGTTCTTAAGAAACACACAAGTTGTTTTCTTCTTACTTTGAAATTGTTTCTTCAATACATCGCTATAGCTGTCCCCTATGATTGGTAGAGATTTGGGAAGTGTTATATCTTATGGTTAAGTCCACAGCATGTAGAGACAAACAGATCTGAATCAACTTGTCAGTCCCTCTTTTTGGTCCTTCCTTTTTCCCTTTGTTTTGTTGATATTTAGTGACCACCGATTATGTGCCAGGTGCTATGCTAATAAAGAGGATACAATAGTGAGCAAAAACCATGGCCCTGCTCTCCTGGACCTTATAATTTAGATATGAGGGAGACAGACAGATGCAAATGAAGGTGTAATAATAAACTGAGGAAAGGAGCTCGCGACAGAAAGGAGTGAAGTCCCATGGGAGTATATCATAGAGGCGCTTGGTCTTTGCAGGTTTATGAGATGCAGCCATTAGGAAAGGCTTCTGAAACTGAGCTCTAAGGAAGGAATTACGTACTAACTAGGCAGAAAGAGTTGGGAGTGTGAGGTATAAGAGCATTCCAGGCAAAGGAGCAGCAAGTATAGAAACTCTGGGGTAGGTGGAAACATGGCACAGTTGAGAGACCAAAAGAGGGCCTGGCTGTAACAAAGAGCTAGTGTGTGGTGTGAGATTAGGCTGGAGGGGTGGGTGGGACCAGCTCATGCAGAGCCTTGAAAGTCATATTAAGAAAAGAGCAACTGGAAGCTATTAAAGGATTTTAGCAGAGTGTCGTACTGGCTTTGTGACTTTGGACAAATTATGTATTTAATCTCTCTGGTCCTTAGTTTTCTCATCAATAAAGTGAGGATAATTCCACATGAATATGTGTTTCTTATGAGAATTAAATGAGAGAATTCATGTAAAGTGCTTAGCTTGGTGCATGGCACATAGAAAGCATTCATATGGTAGTAGTTCATATATTGATAAAGTCATTCAAGAAACATTTACTGATTTTTTTTTACTGAGCCGGATTCTGTACTAGGTTCTGAGGATGTCCAAGTAGACAGTGCTAGTTCTTGCCTGTGAGTTGCTCACAGTTTTACAGGGAAGGCAGCAGTATAAACCAGTAATACAAAGTGGTATCAAATGTAAGGTAAGGAATGACATTCTAGCCAGAGGGATAGCATATGGCCACAGGTAGAGGCTGGGAGGGGTGAAATGGCACAGCATGGACAGGGAACATTGATAAGTTCACGTGGCTTTGAGGGAGAGGTTAACGGGAGAGCTGAGCAGGGGACTGATTGTGAAGGGCCTTGTGTGCATTCTGGGGAGCCTGAGCTTTATCCTAGAAGCGGTGGGAAGCCAAATGAGGTTCCTAAACGGGAATGACTTGGTCAGATGTGTTTAGTAGGAAGTTGGCCCCTCTAACTGTACAGAGTAAAGAGATGAGAGACCTGCAGGATGTGAGAGGGTGCCTGGAGAATAAAGAAGGCATGTCTGCAACCCAGCGTTGAAGCAGCATCCTCTGTTCTTAGATTTTGCCATGTGGATGCAGATATGTCCGTTAAAATTTTTAGTTTGATTTCTTTCATGTATTAAGTAAAACTTAAGATATAAAATTTTTAGGAGAAAATATTTGTGACCTTGGTTTAGACCTTGGATTAGATAGAACACCAAAAGCTTAACCCATAAAAGAAATAACTAGATAAATTGCACTGCATCAAAATTAAAAAGCTCTTCAAAAAGACACTGAAGAAATTGTAAAGATGGCAAAACAATGTGAATGTACTTAATGCCATAGAGCTGTACACTTAAAATGGTAAGTTTTATGTATATTTTACCACAGTAAAGAGAGATAATGAGACCAAAGCAAACACACAGAATGCTTTTGGTATATAAACCATCCATAAAAGGGGAGGAGGTGGATTTGGATACAGAAACATGCATGGGGGAACACAGTGTGAAGACCCAGAGAGAATGCCATCTACAAGCCAAGGAATGCCAAGCCTACCAGAAGCGAGGAGAGAAGCATGGAACAGATTCTCCCTCAGCCCTCACAAGGAACCAGACCTGCTAGTAACTTGGTTTTGGATCTCAAGCCTCCAGAATGGAGACAGTAAGTTTCTTTTTTTCTAAGCTAAAAGAAAATGTTTTTGAAAAGACATACTGCAGACTGAGAAAAATATTTGCAAAATACATATCTGATAAAGAATATATAAAGAATTCTCAGGGCCCACCCCAGTGGTGCAGTGGTTGAGTTTTCACATTCCACTTTGGCAGCCCGGGGTTCACCGGCTTGAATCCCGAGTGGACCTGTGCACCGCTTGGCAAGCCATGCTGTGGCAGACGTCCCACATATGAAGTAGAGGAAGATGAGCATGGATGTTAGCTCAGGGCCAGTCTTCCTCAGCAAAAAGAGGAGGATGGGCAGCAGATGTTAGCTCAGGGCTAATCTTCCTCCAAAAAAAAAGAATTCTCAGAAGTCAGTAATAAAAAGCAGATTATTCAGTTGCATTAGGGAAATACAAATTAAAACCTTAGTGAGATATTACAACATACCTATTAGAATGGCTGGGAAAAAAGAAGAAAAGAAACCCTGACAATATCAAGTGCTGTGAGGGTGGGGAGCAACTGGCACGCTCATACACTGCTGGTGGGAGTGCAAAATGGTAGAATCACTGTGGAAAACAGCACGGCAATTGCTTATAAAGTTAAACCTCCACTTACCATGTGATCCCACAGTCCACCTCTGAAGTATTTCCTAAAGAGAGTTGAAAACATTTTCATGCAAAATCCCATATGCAAATGTTTATTGCAGCTTTATTTATAATAATCCCAAACTGGAAACAACACAGAATCCTTCAGTTGGTGAATGGGTAAACTGTGGTACATCTATACAATGGAATACTACTCAGTAATAAGAAGGAATGAGCTGCTAATACACGTAACAACGTGGATGAATCTCAAATGCATTATGCTAGGTGAAAGTTGCCGACTCAAGAAGCAGCATGATCTCTGATTCCATTTATATGACGTTTTGGAAAAGACAAAACTGTAGCAGGAGATATCTCAGTGGTTGCCAGAGGCTGGAGGTGAGGAGTAGACTACAAAGAGACGCTAGGAAAGTGTTTGGGTGATCAGAATGTTTTATATCATGATTGTGATGGTGGTTACATAACTATATGCATTTGTTAAACTCATATAAATCTACACTAAAAAAGATAAATTTACAGAATGTAAATTATATGTCAGTAAACCTGACTTAAAAAGATGCTTTGGAGATCCTATTTCCTTCTAAAAGGAACCAAAATTCATAAGAGAAGTGGCTGGTTCCAGGTCTGGCACGAGAAACGTAACAAGATGAACTTATACCACGTTGTCATACAGAAAGCAAATATTAGCCATCAAAGACCTATAAGATTGTATCAGAAAGACCCAGGAGACAAATTAAATAGCCTCTCACTGGCCAAAGGTGAAACACATCATTAAGAATTATAACTGCAAATATGTTTAAATTCATGATTTTGTAATGAAACTTAAAAAACAAAACAGTATGTTAGTCATGTTTGGAAGATTAATAGTCAACTCATTTTGAAAACTGGTAAATTAAGCAATCAAGCATTTATCCTTCTTTTTTCCTACATAAACTGAACTTCAAGATAACTAGCTGGTTGATAAAGGAAGATTTCTCTTGGTAGAAGTATTCCAGTTAATAAATGCAGAGGAATGATAGAATTTGTGTATTATTGTTTTACAACTTTAATGAATTACTAGATCTAGTCAGTGATCATCAGTGGTTGCTAACATCCCAAAAAAGAAACAGACATCGAAGTGCACAGTACCACCTATGAAGTGGTCTTATAAAAAAGAAAAATTGGGACAACTAATCTTTGACAAAGGAGCCAAGAACATACAATGGAGAAAGGAAAGTCTCTTTAGTAAATGGTGTTGGAAAAACTGGACAGCCACATGCAAAAGAATGAAAGTAGACCATTATCTTACACCATACAAAAAAATTAACTCAAAATGGGTTAAAGACTTGAATGTAAGACCTGAAACTGTGAAACTGTTAGAAGAAAATATAGGCAGTGCACTCTTTGATATCGGTCTTAGCAGTATCTTTTCAAATACCATGCCTACTCAGGCAAAAGAAACAAAAGAAAAAGTAAACAAATGGGACTACATGAGATTAAAAAGCTTCTGCAGAGCAGAGAAAACCGTCAACAAAACGAAAAGACACCCCACCAACTGGGAGAAAATATTTACAAATCATATATCTGACAAGGGCTTAATTTCCAAAATATGTAAAGAACTCAGCAACAACAAATTGAACACCCTGGTCAAAAAATGGGCAGAGGATCTGAACAGACATTTTTCCAAAGAATATATCCAGATGGCCAAAAGGCACATGAAAAGATGTTCAACATCACTAATTATTAGGGAAATGCAAATCAAAACTGCAATGAGATATCACCTTACACACATCAGAATGGTAATAATTAACAAGACAAGAAATAACAAGTGTTGGAGAAGATGTTGGGAAAAGGAAACCCTTATACACTGCTGGTGGCAATGCAAACTGGCACAGCTGCTATGGAAAACAGTGTATGGAGATTTCTCAAAAAACTAAACATAGAAATGTCATACGACCCAGCTGTTCCACTACTGGGTATTTATCCAAAGAATATGAAATCAACAATTCATAAAGGCTGTGCACCCCTATGTTCACTGCAGCATTTATTCTCAATAGCCAAGACACAGAAACAACCCAAGTGCCCATCAATGGATGAATGGATAAAGAAGGTGTGGTATATATACACAATGGAATACTATTCAGCCATAAAAAAGACAAAATTGTGCCATTTGCAACAACATGTATGGACCTTGAGAGAATTATGCTAAGCCAAATAAGTCAGGCAGAGGAAGACAAATATCGAATGATTCCACTCATATGTGGAAGATAAACAAACACACACATAGATAAGGAGAACAGATTAGTGGTTACCAGAGGAAAAGGGGGTGGGGGAAGGGTGAAAGGGGTGAAGGGGCACGTATATGGTGAGCAATAAAAACTAGACTATTGGTGGTGAACACAATGCAGTCTATACAGAAACTGAAATATAATAATGTACTCCTGAAATTTACAGTGTTAAAAGCCAATATGACCTCAATAACATTTTAAAAAATTTTTAAAAATACTAATAAAAAATAAATTAAAAATTAAAAAAAATTTAACCTGGATCTGATCACGCCTCTAAATCTAAACACCATCACAGGACATACAGGGGAGAAATTGCAGGGGTTGGAGGGGAAAGTGAAATGTGAAGGGATTTTGCTTATTAAAAGATACTTAAGGGACATATTTAACCCAATTGTAATATGTGGACCTTAGCTGGAGCCTGATTAGAGCCAACAAAAAGTTTTGGAGTCAGGGAAATTTGAGTACTGACGGGATATTTTGATATTAAAGAATTATTAAATTTTTAAGCATGATACTGGTTTTGTGTTTTCTTTCTGTGAAGAATCATTTTTAAAAAGAGATTTGTGGAAATATTTACTGATGGAAAGCTATGATTTCTCTGATTGGCTTCGAAGTGATCTCATTGGGAGGAGTGGGTAAAGGTACGGATGAAACAGAATGGACGATGAGTTAATTGTTGGAACTGGGAATTTATTATCTCTGCTTTTATGTATGTTTTAAATTACATTAAAGTTTTAAAGAACTGGCAGGAAATGCTATGGAGATATCAAGTAAGAGTAGAAATGAGGTGTCCATTGACTTTAGCATTAGAAGTTGTTGGTGACCTTTTCTAATCATTTTAGCGAGGTCAAGCAGGAGGCATTGGGAGGGAAGAGGCCACTTCTGACGTCATCTCATACTACTCCCTGTTTACTCTGCTCTAGCCACACTGGCTTCCTTGCTATTTTTCAAACATGCTTCCCTTCATGGCCTTTATGTTTGCTGTTCCCTTTGGTTATCCCATGTAAAGTACCCCACATATGCCAACTCCCTTACCCTTAACCTGCTTTATACTTTCTCCATAATATTTATCACTCTCTGACGTATATATTTAGTTATTTATTTTTGTCTTTTCACTAGAATGAAGCTCTTGAGAACAGGGATTTGATTTTAATCGCAGCCATATCCCTAGCACTTGGGACATAGTAGGTGCTTGATAAATGTTTGGCTGTATAATGTATTCAATAAGTGTTGAATGTATAAATGAATAAGTGAATGAATTCTTCAAATCTCACTTGAAATGTCACCTCCTCTGTGAAATCTTCTCAACCATCAGCCCCTCCACTCCCAGAAAACTGGGAGACTTTTTGCCCTGTACTCCCATTGTAATTTGTACACTCCTCCATAATAGCTCATCCACACTGACTGCTGTTATTATGACCTTTTTTTTTTTTAAAGGATTCATCCAGAGATATCAGAGAGGCTCTTCATGAACTCTTATGCTGTACTAATGTTTCAACCAAAGAAGGGATTCATCTTGCACTGGTGGAGCTGCTGAAAAATTTAACCAAGTACCCTACTGACAGGGACTCCATATGGAAGTAAGGACTTTTTGCTCATTTGCTCACTGAGTCCAATGTGGTAAATGTACAATATTGACATTATTCAGTGGATCATCATAGATTGAGGGTATGGCTGTCAATTTTCCGTTCAATTTAGAAACCTGAGTTAATCCAACTGAGCTTAACCCAATTCTCAGGAGTCTGAATCCTAAACTGAAGATCGCATTTTAGATTATGTATTCATTTGTCCATCCATCCACCAGCAAATGTTATGTGCCTGCTATGTGCTTACTGTGTGCCAAGCCCCGTGGTAAGTGTTGGAGGTACAGAGATGAATTGATTAGATTTCCTTTTCCTCCTGTCTAGTGTTAATCTCTCCTTTGTCTGTTTTGCACTTTATACAGGATCACAACTATCATTGTAGAGATTAGAGGCAGGGCCACCCCTTAGTTTACAGATGGAAAATCACAATCCTGTTTTCCCCTGATTACCTCTGGCTTTACTGACTAGAGTCAAACTGTTAATGCTGTTCATGAATTGCTGTTTGAGGAACTACTTGCATACATTTAATATAAAATGTGTGTTATTGTGCTTCGCCTATTTAAATGATCTTATGTGATGAGGTCACTCCAACTGTATAATTTATTGATTTTCAGAAAAATTTGTTACTAAAAGTAGAAAAACTATGGGTCAAATCAGGTACTTGGAAGATATATTAAAAACTAGAAATACCAGGGATTCTTGCTCCAAGTAACATTTTTGCTATCTGATTTTCTGTTTTGCCGTTTCTTTCATGTTTGTTCAGTCCAGTTCAGCTCAATTCAGCATGTTTACTGATTGTCTTCAAGGAGTGCTCAGTCATTTCGGGTGTGGGGGTTGTAGTGGGGAGAAACACCTATATCAGTAACTGCAGTTCTGATACAGTTTACTCACTGTGAGAGAAAGGGCTGAGAGAGGTCAGAAAATTAGTGAATTAAGTTCTTTCCACATTGAGGGAAAAACAGGACTAGAGAAAAGTGTGCTTTCTCTACAATATCAAGTGTTTTAAATGTGATGGCTTTCATACCCCATGTATCCATGAATTTTTTCATGGTATTTGTTTTCTCTCTTTTGCTAGTCTACCTATGTTCCAGTCCCTGGGGAAGTCCCATCTCCTCTGTGAAACTTCCTCTGATCGTAGTGACCTCTTCTACCTTTGATGGGTAGAAAGCAGAGTATCATCCACTTGATAGTTCATTACCTTGTAATGTTAGTCATCTTTGCCTCAGCTGGATTATAAACTCAATAATAATAGAAATTAAGATTTATATTTCTTTTCAATTCAGCACACCTTCTAAACCACAACTTAACAAATAAAAAATAATAAAAATGCGTGATTACCAGCTCTTGTGTAGTTCTTTGTAGCTTATAAAGGGCCTTCCTGTAGTCATAGTATTTGACTAATAGCCAGTTAATAATAGCTAGCTAATAGCTAATTGAGTTCTTAGTATATGACAGACACCTTGCTAAGTACTGTTCATTCATTATCTCATTTAATCCTTGTAGCAACGATATGAGGTAATGATTTCTAATACCATTTTGTAGGTAAGAAATTTATCTGCCCAAGGCCACACAGTTATTAAGTTTCCTATTTCAGGTCAGGTCTCTTCTGATTTCAGAACTTCACCCAGGATGTCAGTTAGAATGCTTTTGCCTACAAGTAGCAGAAAATTTGATTAAAAGTGGCTTAAACAATATCTAAATTTTTTGCATAACAAGAAGTCAGAAAGTTGGTTTCAGGATTGATCTTTCAACAGTTTAACAGAGTTAATACTACTCTGGTTGATTTCTCTGTGATTCCCTTGACTTTCTCCTCATAGTGCAAGATGGCTGCCTCATAAGACAATATCTTAAGACAGAAAGGAAAGAGAACTCCTTCTCAGGCATTTTTCTTTTTGTTTAGTTAGGAAACTATTCCTGAGAAGCTCCCCAGCAGACTCTCCTTCTTACTCCATTGACCAGAATTGAGTTACTGGACTACCTGCAAACCAGTCACAGGAAATGGGACTAAGTTTGCCATGATGGGTTTAGACCAACTGTGGTTGAGTCCTGGGGCTGGGCCTACCTTATCTGAGCACTTTGGTACCTACCTGATACCTGAGTAAAATTAGGGTTCTCTTGGCAAGGAAGATGGGGGAAATGGCTGTTGGTTAAATGACCAGTATAGTATCTGCTATACCAGCTCTTTTATCTTCATAATAACCAAATTTTTTTTTTTTTTTAAAGATTTTATTTTTTTCCTTTTTCTCCCCAAAGACCCCTGGTACATAGTTGTATATTCTTCGTTGTGGGTCCTTCTAGTTGTGGTATGTGGGACGCTGCCACAGCGTGGTGAGCAGTGCCATGTCCGCGCCCAGGATTCGAACCAACGAAACACTGGGCCGCCTGCAGCGGAGCGCGCGAACTTAACCACTCGGCCACGGGGCCAGCCCCCATAATAACCAATTTTTAACATGAATTAATTGAGTGACTTATCTGAAGTCATAGAGATAGCAAAAGTAGATGGTTGAGAATTTGTGATCCTAAATTAGGTTTTCTGATTCCAATTCCCAGTACTTCTTAAAGCATTTATTAGCTTACTAAAATGGGCTCTCATTTTCTTTGTTTCAGATGCTTGAAGTTTCTGGGAAGTCGGCATCCAACCCTGGTGCTTCCCTTGGTGCCAGAGCTCCTGAGCACCCACCCGTTTTTTGACACAGCTGAACCAGACATGGATGATCCAGCTTGTATCCTCTGTGCTTAGGATAGGCCCTGCTGACGTGGCAGGGAATTTTGTCATCTTTTTCTGCAGTGTAGCTTAGGTGGTCTGAGTCTTATTTTTTTCCTTTCTGTTAGGTAAGAGTATATCCTGAACGAGCCTAGTGGTTATTATTCTCAGCTTTCATTCTTGTTTTCACAGCAGTTTGCCTTTGCCATTTAATACTACTAATAATTAATATATTTTTTTACTGCTTATTGATTGAACACCTAACTATATTCCACATACTGTTTTAATGCCTTATACATTTTATCACTGATCTTCCAGACAACCCTGGAAGGAGGTATTATTCCCAGTTTACAGATGAGGAAACTGAGACTCAGGGAGGCTATTTAACTCTCCAAGCAGCAAATCTGGGATTCATAGCCAGACATCTTTGGTTTTAAAGCCTGTGGACTTCCCCCTATATCTTTTTCCGTGTTTAATTTGATCTGCAGCATGAAGGAGGGGATTGGCTGAGCTGTGATTAGTCTAATTACTCTGCCTCTGATGCAAGTTCAGTGGGTTTGTGATAGCCATGGACAGCCTGCCGTGCAATTGGATTGTTTTCTGTTTACAAGAGTACATTTACATCAGTGCATCCATGCTTTCCCATGGTTCTTTTTGCTCTATGGCAGATCCGTGGTGAGGTTTAGGGGCATTTATTGAGATTCAGGGATCAGCCAAATAACTGGCTGTTGTAAGATGACCATTGTATTCTCTCAATTCTGTTTATTTTCACAGTGTGTTTGGAGAATGTTTTTAAAGATCTGTGTGATTGATGTGCTAACCAATGCCTAATTCTATATTTACCTCTAAGAAGGGCACATCCCGGACCTTAGCTCTAAAGGTGCAGTGCTATAGCTGTTTGAAATTCAGCTCATCAGAGAGGGGCTTGTGGGCTAGGTATTCACTACAAATCTCACGTGACGTATTGAAGTGCTCTGAAATCTGAAGGCCCTTTCACGTTAAAAAAAAACACTGAACATTTTTGGAAGCCTCTTATGTTAAGGTACTTTTGTGGGTAGTTGGATCATCATGTTATTTAGGAAATATATGTGGCTGTGAGTAAGAGATTGCCCCCAATTGTAGCTTGAACAAATTACTGTTTTTATTTTTCTCCAATGTAAAAGAAGTCTGGAAGTAAGCAGTCTGGGGCTGGTATAGCAACTCCACGTTATTCTTGTAATCCAGGTTCCTTCTGTTTTTCTTTTCTGCCGTTTTCAGTGGTCCAAGAGTCTTGCTAGAGCTCTAATCACCAGGCCCAGGTTGTAGGCAGGATGTTAGAGGATATTTGGAATAAAATCAGTATTCTGATAGTAAGGAAAAAGGGAAGAATGGATATCAGGTAGGCAAATAGCAGGCTCTGCCATTGGGATGCATATGGAAGATTGGAAGATATGTTTATCTTTTACTTTTAATTTCTGATTTTCCCTCTCTTATAAAATTAATATACATAGAAAATTCAAAAAAGTAGAAAGAAGAAACTTCATATTTAATTCCTGAAGTCCTACTAACCAAAGTAATTGACTGTTAATATTGTGTATTTCCTTCCCCCTTTTTAAAAGCTTGAGGTTGGGATTTTGCTATTATTTTGTTTTTTAACATAGTTTATTTCATCAACAAATATTTGATAACAGCTGCTCTCATATCCTGCATATATTTTGGACCCTGCTTTTTTCACTTATGACAAAATGCTTGTATTATAAATCTTAAATATATATTTATATATTATATATTAAACAATATTATAAATTCTTTGTAAATATAATTTTTAATGATTGTATAATACTCCATCAAATAGATGAAGCACAAGTTGTATAATCATTCTCCAGGTTTTGGACATTTAGGTTGTTTCTGATTATTTGCTATTATAAATGATTCTGTACTATTTGATTATTTACTTAGAGCAGATTTTGAGATGTGGAATTACCCGGTATTTCTACGGCTCTTACTGTCTAGTACTAAATTGTTGTCCAAAGGAATTATGCCAGTATATAGTTTAGTAGGCAATGTACTGAAAGTTTCCGTTTGTTAGTATTCTCAGTAGCATCAGGCATTATTTTTAAAAACCTTTGTTAATTGGAGGGGTAATTGGGGTAACTTGGAGTCGGGTAGTGTGTTTCTTTGTTTGAATTTGTGTTTCTTTGTTTGAAAATTGTAGTCATTTAATGGGAATTTTCGGAGTGGCAAGTTGGGGCACCAGATTCTGGCCAAACTCAACCGTTTATACCTCCAGGTTTACTTAACCCTCTCATCCATCAGACATTGCAGTTTTGGTTCTTATTTTCAATGCTGCCAAGACCTGTCCCACAATGCCAGCACTGTTCTCAGATCATACCTTCAGGCACTATGCCTACCTCCGAGACAGTCTTTCTCATCTTGTTCCTGCCTTGAGGGTATGTTGAAAACATCTTTTGTCCTTGTTTTTGGTTTTTTGATTTTGGTCTTTTGTGGTTGTTCAGTAACAGAAAGCAGACTATATATTCTTTGAAAACTCATTCATTTATTCTCTTTCTCTCTTGGGCTCTCTCCCAGTGTTTTGTACTTTTGCTTCTGTATCCTTTACCTTTTAAGAAGATTCATTTTTTAAATGACTCTGGGTTATTGATTATGTTATGTTAGGCAAGAAAAAAGAATCTAGAACAATATATTTTAGACCACGGATTAGATTGCGCTGTATTTTAACATTTACATAAAGCCATAATTCTCAACAAGTTTATTTTTTAATAATAAAGTCTTTATTATTTTTAAAACCTAGAGATATAGAAAGAAAAAACTTTAAAAATGAACCATAATGATAATAGTAGCAAACACTTATTGAATGCAAACTGTGTGCAGGTAGTTTTCTAAGCTCTTTATGTTTGTTAATTCATCACTGCTTAGGTAACTAAATCACTTTATTTAGAGCAATGTATGTACATGGTTAGAAAATTTAAACTGTATAGAAGATACAAAATTAAAAGTGAAATCCTCTTTGCTCTCCCCTCCTCATTCCCTTCTTAAAAGATAACCACTTTTAATAGTAAGAACAAGAATTATCATCATATAAGACATTTTTATAGCATTCTATATATACTTATTTGGGAATAAATCATCACTCTTCTATGAAGTGAAAGATCAAATAAAGTTTAAACATAAATGCGACAACAGATAATGGGACAATTTTTGTCCCATTTCTATGGTTAGCCCATTTATTTCTGTTAGCAATAGAAAATAATATTATACCATTCTCTTTTCTTTTTCTCCTTGCAGTTTGTGGCTACCTTGGGTAGACCCATGTTCTCTTTCCCTTTCTCCCACTGAAGCTGGGGAAGGAAAGAAAGGTTATTTACAGAATCACCAAGCCTTTTTTCCCTTTCCTTTGGTTGGCTCGCATTTTTTTCTGTTTTTTTTTTGTGTCACCAAAAGCTGAGCCACAGAATTTGATGGCACTGTAACCCCTCTATGTTTGCTTAGTTACCAGGTAGAAAACTAGTGTCGTCAGCCGTTTCCCCGAGTCTCACGCCTCACGAGGATCCTTCCCATCAGTTCCTGCAGCAGAGCCTTGAGAGGGTGTACAGTCTGCAGCACTTGGACCCTCAGGGAGCACAGGAGCTGCTGGAGTTCACCATCAGGTGAGGTGACCACCTCTTTCCTTTGCAGAGTTAACCCTGTCGTTGGGCTCAGCTTGACTGTTTTGATTTCCAGTGTTGGTTACAGGCTGGTTTTCAGACTCTGTTGGCCTACACTCACATATGCTTTTATGATCTGTTTGTATTTGGGTTAGATTGTGGTTTGAGCATATTATAAAGAAAAGCTCTTTGTGTTCATGACCAGATTGATGATTAGTAAAAAACTAGAGTTACAAAGAAGCTGATTTTAGTTTTTCTTTCCTTGTATATTAGTTAGATTAGGTGACAGAAAAATGCCAAGTAAGAGGACAGGTTAATTATTTCTCACAGGCAGGACAGAGCTGAGATAGTTGTCAGGGGCCTAGGCTCATTCTTTTCTTGTTTCTCCATCTTCTGCGTCAAGTGGCCTCTGCTTAAAGACCCACCTCTAACTATGCCCTCTCTATTCCAGCCTGCAGGAAAAGGGAAGGAGCAGGAAAAGGGTGTCATTTACACCCTCACCCACTTCTAAAGACACTTCCCCAGAGTTGCATGTTTTAATTTAACTTGCATCCCATTGACTAGAACTTAAGTCACATGGCCATATCTAGCTGCAAGGAGCTGGGAATGTAGTCTTTATTCTGGGTGACTAGTGCTTAGCTAAAGTTTGGTGACTGTTACTCGGGAAGAAGGGGAGGATGTTGGGGAACAACCAGCAGACTCTGCCAAACCTTATTACAATGTCCTGGATGATATGAAAAGAATTGAAATCCATTTGACCCTAGCAAAAACAATGTCTATCTGCTTTTATAAATAAGGTTTGATTGAAACACAGCTGCTCTCATTCGTTTAGGTATTGTCTATGGCTGCTTTCATGCTGCAGTGGCAGAGTAGTTGCTACAGACACCTTATGGCTTGCAAAGCCTAAAATATCTACTATCTGACCCTTTACAGAACAAGTTTGCTGACCCTGAAGTGATGCCTCGATCACATTTTTTTCCTCTTGTGTTCTCTCATCAAAGTGATTAGTTTTAGAATCCACTATCTAAAGTTGTTGGCCCTGAGCCCAGGAAAATACGCCTTACTTCCTAACTCAGCCCCGTCTAAATAAACATTTAGGTTTTGTCCTTGAAAGTTTTTTATCCTATTGGCACTAAAGCAAGTCAAATGCACAAAAGCAAGCCGATTTGGTCATCAGCTGCAGTGCTGGCTCTTAGTAGGTGCTCAGTAAACACCTGTGGGTTTGAGTGGCCCTCATGATCTGGGTTTTATCATCAGGCTGGGTTTTACCATTTATCAGGCTGGTTAGACCACTGTTCTAGGGCTGTGGTCAGTCCTCAGTGCTGTGTTTCTATGTCTAAGTGCGTTCTGAGGAGAGTGGTCAGTATGGTGAAAGATTCAGGAAGGAAAGCAGGTGGTGCAGTAGTCATTGACGACCTGCTATATTTTACAACCATTATTGCAGTTAGATGTTGTTACCATTTCACAGGGAAAAAATGGAAATTTGGGGAAGTGAAGCAATTTGCTAGGAAGAAGCAGAACCGGAATTTAAATCCAGCTTTGTTTGACTCTAAAATTAATACTCTGTGGTATGCAGCAGTGAAGGGGTTTCTGTGTCAAGTGGAGATTAGATCAGATGACCCCTGGGGTTCTTCAGAACTTACATTTTCTGTAGTTGTTGAAAAGTGAAATGTTAGTTAGAGTTTCATACAGAAGTTTCTCTGATTAGGACTTGGGCCATTTACTTGTTAGTACTGGTGTAAAACTAAAAAACAAACTTCACCATCATACATGTCACCGTTTGTTGTAATCCAAGCAGTCATTTAACCCAATCAAGATCTCACCTACAGAAATTCTGCTCAGTTCACTGAAGGCTCTGGGAGATGATTTTTTTGTTTATTTCTAGAACTTGACATAACTACTTTGTCTTCACCACTGTACCTTAGGTGCCTTATAGGAGGGAGCTCAGTAAATATTTGTTGAAAACTCTGGTTAGGATGGCTTAAGCAGGAATGAAGACTTTTAAGATTTTTACAGATGGCATTTTCTTCTGGCCATACCTCACCTCCAGGTATATAGATGGATGTTCTGTAAGGCTCTGCTAACCTTGATCATAACAAGAGCTGCTGTCTATCAAGTGCCCACTATGTACCCACTCTTCTAGCTGCTGTATGTACATTATTTCATTGAATTTGAAAACAGTCCCATGAGAATTTCCCAATTTTTTACAGTGAGTGAGGGAGCTGGGGTTCATTCATTTGTTATATGGTTTTTTGAGTATCCATCATCTGCCAGGCACTGTGCTAGGCAGAAGGGAAACAGTAGTAAATAGGGCATAGTGTCTGCTGCGAGGGATCTTACAGCCTAGTTGGGGAGATAGCTAGGTGAACAGGAGATGTGGTATTGTGCTCTTCACGCTGCAGTACAGGAAGTACAGGTTCTCTAGGAGAATGGAAGGGGGCACCTAAACCCTTCCTTGGGTGGTCTAAGCAGTGACCTGAAGAATGAATAGAAATTAGGTGAAGAAGGGAGAAGACTATCAAGGACAAGGAACAGCAAAGTCCTGGACTAGAACATAGGTCTTCGTAGCCCTCCCATCTCATCATACTGCTCTGTTTCTGGGTAACATTTTGTGTGACATGAAGCATCTAGTATAATGAGATTTAAAACCAAAGGACTTGGTTCAAGTTTTATCACTTCCTAGTTACATGATCTTGGGCCTCAACTCCCTCATCTGTAAATTGAGGGTACTGTATAGCTCACAGGACTGTTGTGAAAATTATTATAATGATACCTGGAAAGCATTTTGAGAATAGCAGTTAGGTAGATAATCGTAGGGCATATATGAAATTTTGCTTTAAAATTTAAATCTAATTGTGACTCATTTGACACACTAGATATGCTCTTGATATTTGTAAGTCAGTCCGATCCCAACTTTATAAATGTAATTGTGTTTCTAAATTCACTGGTGTTGGAGGAGTTTGTTTTGTATAGAATGCTGCAGTCACTGGTCTTTCCAATAAAGAACTGATTTTTCGGAGTTTGGATTTTTTGTGTAAGTCCATTAAGGTGCTGTTACTGGGAATACATGTTATTGTTTCAGTAAACCCTATCACTTTAGAAGTATTCCATGATAGACAATTGTTCTTTTGGAGTGAAACAGCTTATTTGAATTTGAAACAGATATGGCTTCATTTATCTGGAATCGATAGAAATACACTTATTTCCTTGTGAGAACTCTTTTAAACACCAACCTTTAAAGAATTTCTTGGTTAAATTCTTTAAAATCCTCCTCTTGCTATGCAACTTTCAATGTCTCTAAGGAGTAGTGCCTCTGGGAACTAGTCTAGTAACTAAAGAGGTGGAAATAAAATGTTTGTACTTTGTGATCATCTGGGTGCAAGGCTGAAGATAGCTTTTGAAAAGTCATCAGGACTCTGTACTCGTTTTGCATTTTCTAACATTCCTTGTTATTCTGCCAAACTACTAAGAGACATTAATTGTGTAAATTTGATGTTTAGAGATTATAAGAGATTGAAAGAAATGTTTAGCTATAAACATTTGATTTACACATCCCGAGTCTTTTTGACTATCTTTAAACAAAGATTTTAAAATTAACTATTTCAGCTTATTGTGTAAACTTAAAAAAAAAATTGCAATATATGTAAACTTGTTTTATTATAATATTTTTTAAATAGTACTTATTGTCATCATGTGGACTAAGGATTGCTACAGTGTATGTGCCTGGGAGGGACTCTTTTGCCCTGCCAGATCACATCTGTAGAAATGTGGCTTAATATGTATCTGATTTTAAATCAGTTTTGGTCTCATCTATAGTTGATGTAATTCATAAATAAAATGAGTTCATTACCGAATAAATAAATGAAATGCAATATGATATAGTTTTAAAAAAAGACTGTTAGAGTCAGACAGACCTGAGTTCACGGCCTTTTTTCGGCACTTATTAATTCTGTGACCTTGGGCAAACCACTTAAACTCTGATCTTCAGTTTTATTCTCAGTGAAAGGGGATTAATTGCAGGTCACACTGTAAAGACTAAATGTGAGGAAACACCCAGCACACTTAGTTCAGGGCACATAGAAGATACTCTTTGTACCTTTTTCATTAGAGTCCCTAGTCTCCTGATGGATGTCTAAACTGAGGCTTCCTGAGGATTGTGGACATAAAGAGGTACAGAGAGGAAAGACTGGGACACAGAGCATTTTGCCCAGGGCTAGCAAGTTTCCATTTTTGTTTGTATTGTAGTTCAGATTTCCCATGGCTAGTTGGGTTGCCTCTTGTTCTGTGCAGTTCAGAACAATTGCTACAGTGCAAGGCTGGTAGAATCACTTAACACCTGGGGGCAGTCAGCTAATGTATATAGTCAGCAGGTCAGTGTTGTCTATAACTGTAACAGAAGGCAGTATCTTCCTGGAGAGGAAATGGTTCAGAAGTAGGATGCTTCAGGGCTGTCTCTTGCAAGAGAGAGATCACAGAAGTGAAAGGGAGAGAGAAGTTGGTCTCCAAAATAGCATGTCACAGGTGTGCTAGCTAGTGCAGGTCTTGCCTTTTATTGTGCTGGCTCTCCAGGACCAGCTCAGGCCACCAAAACTCACAAGAGGTGATAATAAGCCACAGACCACACTTTCCTCAGTCAGTTTGGGGAAAATTCATTTTGTGCCCCTGTCCAGGGCATCCCCTTCCTAGTATCAAGGTCCTTGGAAAGCAGCATTTGCTATCAGAAAGTTGGCTGAGATTGAAGGGAGGGGCTTAATCCATATGACAATTTTGGACAGGCTACTATGAAACCTGATATATTATGCCAGCCCTGAAGCAGTTAATGTCCCTCATGACCCAAATCATCAGGTTTACCACAGATATCGTTTCTATATGAAATTTTGATGCTGCCATTAAAAAACAAGGCAGCTTTCTATGAATTCTTTCTGAGATGGATCATTAGGTTATGCGCACCCATTCCTTCCCAAAACAGGAAGAAAGAAAAGAAAAACAGTACTTTTTGTAGATGTATAGCATATTTCCAGAAGAAATCAAAAGAAGTGGTAATGATGGTTGCCCCTGGGAAAAGTGCACTGGTTAGAACCCAGGTATAGGAAGGTGGACTAATTTAATTGTATAACCTTTAGTATCTTTTGAATTTTATACGTTATTGATGTAATTCTATAGCTAGGTATGTATTTTCTATTTAAAAAAATTAAAATGTTTAAATCAGTAATCCCAGCCCCCAACACAACTATTTTATTTGCGCGTGCCACTGTTTTCTTGTCCATAGGCAGATACGTTTTGTATGGTGGCAATCACTTTGTCTATACCTACATCCAGTTAGGATGCTTTTAACTGCAAGTATCAGAAAATCCTTATCTCAAACTAGTTTTTAATGGCTGTTTATTTTCTCATATGAACAGAAATCAGAGGCAACTCTAAGTATGGTGTGGTCAAGTAGTTTATTTATATCATTAAGGACCCAGTTTCTCTCTGTCTCTTTGGATTTTTCTTGTCCTCAGCATTTGCTTTATCCCAAGGCCTTTTTCTCAGAGTTACAATATGGCTCCAGTGGCAATCAGAGCTATAAGCATTCTTGTTTAGTCTATTGAGAGAGAGACAGAAAGAGACAGAGGGAAGGAGAGACACTGAGAGACCACCATCAGACCTGCTCCAAGTATGAAATGTAAGTCCTTCCATTAGGACCGATAAGGCCACATATGTCACATAACCGGGGAAATGACACCTGATTGGCTTAGAGTCGATCAGACTCTACCTGGAACTGGATTTGGGGACACCTTCCCTTGAACCAAAGCAGGGTTCAATTAGTAAGGAAGAAGCGGAGGATGGCTAACTGGATAGGCAGCCAACAGAGTCCACAGCAATACCTTAAAAGAATTTTATTTTCTGATGATACAAAAAAATACTTGTCCATTGTATAAAACACTTGGAACATAAAGCATAGTTGGGAGAAGGCACCAAAAAAGCACCCTGATACCTCTATCCAGAAAACTACTCTGCTGTATTTTTCTCCTATATGTAGTTTTTACATAGTTGAGATCATATACCTTATTACTATTTTATATTTTAATGGCTGTGGAATATTTCATTGACTGGATGTACAGTACTTCATTTAATAATTCCTCTACAATTGAATATTCAAGTGGTTACTGGGTTTTACTATAATAGTCCACACAACAATGAATATTATGGAGCGTAAAGCGTTTCATTTCTGTTGAATATTCCCCTTAGTGTTTCTTCTCAGCGTAAAGCTACTGATCAAAATATTTGATCACGTGTGACTTTTGTTAACATAGTGACTTTTGTTAACATAGTATGGTTTTACTTTCCCAAAGAATTACGTCAGCTTAAACTGCTATCAGATGGTGAGTGAACCAGTTTCGTTATAACTACTCCAGCAGTGGTTGTTGTCATTTAAAAATTTATGACCAATTTACTAGGTGTAAAATGCTTCTGATGTGATCTTTATATTGGTGTCATTATCCTTATCTTAAGTTTGGCTTGGGGTTTTATTTACTTCAGGGATCTGCAGAGACTTGGAGAACTTCAGTCTGAACTGGCAGGAGTAGCTGACTTCTCTGCTGCCTATCTTCGATGTCAGCTTCTTCTCATCAAGGTTGGTTTGGATTCATTATGTACATAATTGTGATGCTAAGAATGCACTTTAACAGATCTGGCAGTTTTTGAGGCCGTAAGTGGAAAAATATATGGTCTTATGCAGCCACTTAGCAATGGAGAAATTATGTACTCTGCAATATAATTATATTTGTCTCTAATTAAAGAATTAACTCATATAGGAATTTGAATTTTTTAACTTTGGGAGAAATCTTTCATCGTTTTGTAATTAGAGCAGATTGGATAACCATTTTCATTAGAATCCCAAGGATTTTAATTGTTTTTTTATAATTTGATTAGCAAAGAACTTTTATATTATTTTCTTAAAATGCTGATTTCACTTTGTCAAAGTCAAATTAGTTGAAGGTTGATTTCATTGCTTTTTAAGGGCCAACCTGCTGGCATTTTATACTAGGTAGTCAGATTATGAAAACACACACAAAATTTGTACCCAAGAAGCTGTTTCAGTTTGCTGAGGTGAAAACCAATTAAACTAGTTCAGTAGCTTTCAGCTTTGCAGCAGAGTTTTGCTATAAATTTAGGCTTAGCATTTAGGAGAGCCATTCTCACTTGATAAGACTTTGTCTTGGCTTTAGTTCCAAATGTTGTTAGTCTTCAAAGTGATTAATGATATTTGACCAAAGTTAGAATGAATGGGGACCGGCTCCATGGCCGTGTGATTAAGTTTGCATGCTTCACTTTGGCAGCTCAGGGTTTTGCTGGTTCAGATCCTGGGTGCGGACCTAGCACTGCTCATCAGGCCATGCTGAGATGGCATCCCACATAGCACAACTAGAAGGACCTACAACTAAAATATACAGCTATGTACTGGGGGCTTTGGGGAGAAGAAGAAAAAAAAAGGAAAAAAAGATTGACAACAGATATTAGCTCAGGTGCCACTCTTTAAAAAAAAAGATTAAATGGAGGAATCAGAAATTATTTCCCACTGTAAGATGTGTGAGCTTAGGGTTGTGCAGGTGTGTGTATACATGGAAGGTGGGTGTGTACACTGAAGTGGGTTGGGATTTAAATAGCCCTTGTTTGGTTAGATAGATTCTTTCAAATATATATACCTGTGTAACCACCACCACGGTCAAGATATACAACAATTCCCTTTTTCCAAAAAGTTCCTTCATGCCCCTTTGCAAAGTTGTTTGGATTTCCAAGCTTCTATGAAATAGGACTAATAGCGTCTCTACCCAGGTATGGGTTGGTAAGAATCAGTGTGGAAGCCCTTGCCCTAGTGTCCGGTACTAGTGAGTGCTGTGTCGATGGCGCTTCTTCTTGCTTCTTCCTTGGCATCCTGTCTTCTCCATAGGAATATAAGAAGCCCTTTGAAAAGAATCCACTTTTCTAAAGTAGGAAAAGAGAAGAGATTACTCCTAAAAAGAAGACAGAACTATGTTGTTTACTCAAGTGGCAGGGTAGGTAAGGCATCCAGACTTAGATCCTGAAGCAGGCAGGTGTTTGATAGTAGAGGAAGAGCTAAGTAAATTGTGGCGCGTCTGCTGCACAGTGTATTCTGTAGCCAGTAATGATCTTTATGAAGAATTATGCACCAACATGACAAATATGGTATAATGTTATATACCCAAAAAAGCGTACAAAATTACTTCTGCTTTCTGGCTACAACCATGTGAAAACATGCATCGTTGATCTCCTCTTTCTCTATAATAGGTAGGGCTTATTGGCTTAAAAGAATAAGATTGAGAGGAAGTCCTGATCATGGTAGATTTTCAAAGCAAAACAAACACGTAAGTCTCAAATGGCATGCCAGTCTTTGTGACCTCTGTGTTCTGTTCTTTCCTGATTTCTCTGTGTAGGCCTTGCAGGAAAAGCTGTGGAATGTGGCTGCCCCTTTGTATTTGAAGCAGAGTGATTTGGCTTCAGCAGCAGCAAAACAGGTAAGCTTATTGAGACCTTCTTCTCAGGTGAATCTCTGTCTAGGAATGGTTTCACCCAAGTCTGAGCCAGAGGCCTTCACATGGCTCCTTGTCTCTGCTGTGGCCTCCCCAGTTTGAGCTGTGACAGAAGTTAGTGATATGGGAAGCAGCATGGTTAGGAGACACAGCACTGGCGTTAGAGTCAGGGGACCTGGCTTCTAGTCCTAGGTCTGCCTCTAATTTGCTGGGTGATATTGAGCAGGTTACTTAATCTCCCTGGATTTTTACTCCTCTATAAAATGTAGCAATTGAATTAGGTGATTTTTAAGATTCTTTTGTGTTCTAAAATATTATCAGTTTGTGTTTCAGATATCATAAAATTCAATAAATACTATCCTGAATCTTTCATCTGAAATGTAGCTGAACTCATTTTGAGTTGTTTATGTTTTTAGCCTCTACCATCTCTTGAATGTTAAAAGATTCTTATGTTTCTCCTCAGTTCATTAAGTAGCATTTAATTTTATTTGCCTTGCGTTTCTTTCTTTCTAGCTTTGAGCAGTTTCCCTTCATTTCTAGGTATTGGGATTTGGGAACTCTTCTGAGTCATGTCTTCCAGATAATGAGCCTGTATATGACCGACTAATTATGACCCAGTAGGAAGCTAATGATGGTGACTGTGATTGTTACATTACAGTTCACTAAATGATTTCTAGTCTAATTAACTCTCGCAATAATCCCTTTAAGTAGGAATAAGTATTAAGTCCATTTTACAGATGAAACAATTAAGGCTCAGCAAGGTTAAATTCATAGAACTATAGGTGGTAGAATCAGGGACTTAAGCCCAATCCTCTGATACCCAGAGTCTGTTTTCTTTCCCCTACCCTGCTTGGTCTCTCGTCTGATCTAGATTCCCTCTCACACTTTGCTGTGTGACTTGCTGTAGGGGAGTAGAACTGAATGACTAGAGTCCCTATATGGGCCATGGTGGGAGGGATGGGACCAGGGAGCAGCAGTCTGGAAGAAAGAGAGGAAAGATTCTCATTGCTGTGTGCCGCATACTGTGCTAAGAACTTTCCATGCCTTGTTTAATTTTTTAAACTTTATGTTGTTGGTGCTGTTTCTTTCCTGTTTACAGATGGGGAAACTGAAGCACCATGTAATTAAGGAACTTGTCTTACTGCCAGTTGTAGAAGAGCCTGGAGTCATTTCTTTGACCCCAAAGCCTTCAAAGGAAGGCAAGCACAGAAGGGGAAGAGAAGCATCATTTGGATGGAAGTAGCTGATTTGGATAGAATAGAGCAAGAGCTTACGATGTGCACTGGGCTGAAGCTGATCATAGACATTGTTTTCTGCACCTATTCCCTCCCCAAACTCCCTCCCACAGACCAGGCCCGTAGAACAGTCTGGATGACTAACAGGTGGTTAATGTTTCCTGTTGCTAAATTCTTGAGGACTTTTCCTGGGGATTGGATTTCCATACATAGTATATATTCATTTGTTCCCACAGCACAGTGAGTCTGGTTTAGGGTAACAGGCAACGCTTTACCATGTTATCCTTGATTCTTCACATTATCAACTAGTGATATTTATTACCATGTGAAACTTTTTTTTAATTGACAAAATAATTTATTCTCTTTTCACAAGACATATACTAATTTTTCTCAACACTTAGATTAATTTCTCTCAAATTATACTAATTTCTTTCAACATAGGCACTTCAAAATCTTAGTTCATAGGCTTTAAAAAAACTGAGTTTCACCCAAAATTCTATGCTGCTCTCAAGTAAGACAATTATGATATTTTTACTGTTCGTTAATTACCTTTTCCTTATAGATCATGGAAGAGACCTACAAAATGGAGTTCATGTACAGCGGTGTGGAGAGTAAGCAGGTGGTGATTATCCATCACATGAGGCTGCAGGCCAAAGCCTTGCAACTTATAGTAACAGCACGAACTACTCGAGGGTAAGAGGTGCAGGTGGCCAAAAGAGGTGGCACGGTCCTTTCAAAGACACTTCCAAATGCACTCAGAGATATCACTAAGGTTAATGATAAGTGAAATGATATTTAGGAAAAATTCGCTCAGGGATATATGAACTATTCATTTTTTCAGATATTCCAAGCTCTATTCTTAGATCACATTAAATCTCTGGAAAAACCCCTCAGTGGCTCTCCATTTCCTACAACACAACTGAGGACTTCTGGCTACGAGCACATTCTGTGTGGTCCTTGGTAGATTTCCGTAAGAATTTAGTGCCAGGAACTACTTTTTCTCTTCTGAGGGGACAAGTAAGCTCCCTGCCATGCGGTAAAGACAAATTAAGAGAATGTACTGTGCAGTGGGACTACCTTGTTCAGATCCTGACCTCTCCACATACTAGTTGTTTGATAACAGACAGGTTTTTTAACCTCTCTGTGCCTTGTTGCCCTGTCTTTCAATGAGAATGGTGACATCTGTCTCGTGGGATTTCTATGAAGAGTTAATGGGATAATACATGTGAAAGCACTTTGCCTGGTACTTAGTACATACAGCTCAGTACATGGTAGCTGCTAGATGTTCTGATAGTGAGAATTGCCATATTTCATTCAGTCTAAAATGCACATTTTTAAATTTTAACTTCTCTGAAAGCAGATGCTTTGATGGTGTGCCATAGTTTGATTGAAAGTGTTTTTTGTTTCTTGGTATTTCATAAAATAAAGATTTATCTTAAGAATGATGGCATCATAGATTTCATTTCATACAATACAGTACTTATGTAACTCATTACCAGATGGAGGACACATTTGATGCTCAGTCCAGCAGTTGTGTCAGCCTAAAAGTGGTAGAGTGGTAAATATGGGTATTTAAGCACCAAAAAGTACTGGGTCAGAAAGAACCTTCTGAATATTATTTTATTTCTTCACTTATCCTGATAGTGACCTGATAAACTCAGGTAGTGATTTAATCTTAGAGATATCCCTGCTTTCATTGGAGAAATGTTTAGTTCATACTGTGTGTGAGTCACAGCTGAGAAAAGATAGGTGCTTGTGGTAGCATCTGCACTTTTTCATTTTAAAAAAATAGATCTATTTTTCAGTTTATACATGATTGTGGTAAAAAATTTAAATACTGCAGATTAAGTGATGGTCCCCTGGTAATCTAACACTTCTAAAATAACTGTCAGTAGACTTTTCCCGAGCCAGATGAACATGTGTAGATTATAAATGTGTGTGTCTTAACGTAAGTGGAATCGTAATATAGTCTGCTGTTCTGCCTCCTTTTCATTTCATCAAACAGTATGATATTTCATTTTCCCATGTCATTATATAAAGACTCTATTTGGTCTGTACTCATACTGTGTTATTTTATATTTTCCATTTGTATGCATTCTGTTTCTTGACTTTTGCTGGATCACTTGTTTCCTTTGTTTCCTTCTTCTTCCAGGGTCTTCTGTACCCTAATTCTAACCTCTTCAAGTGAGAGGCAGTAGAACATAGTGGCTGAGAGGGCTCTGGTGCCTCATTGCTGGGGTCCAGATCTTGACTCCACCATTTGCAGACAGTGCGCTTGGACAAGTTACTTAAGACTTCTGTGCCTCAGTTTGTCCCCCAAAGTTAAAGTGGGATAATAATAGTACCCGCCTCTCCTTCACAGGGTTACTGTCAGGACTATTGAAATATGTGAGGCCCTTAAAATGCCACCTGACGCATTCACAGTAAACCCTGATAAATGTTAGCTCATATTAGTTGTATCAGTAGTATTTTTACTCTTAAATTTTTAATAAACATATTGAGCTTATATTTATAAGCATAAAAAAATTAAATAGAATTTATGATCACCTCTGTCAAGATCACCTCAGATCAAGATGAATTTTATTTGATTGTCTCATACTGTTAAATAATTTGGAATTTAGTTTCAGGGCCGGCCCAGTGTCGCAGCGGTTAAGTTCACACGTTTCACTTTGGTGACCCGGTGTTCACTGGTTCGGATCCTGGGTGCAGACATGGCACCGCTTGGCAAGCCATGCTGTGGTAGGCGTCCCGCATATAAAGTAGAGGAAGATAGGCACAGATGTTAGCTCAGGGCCAGTCTTCCTCAGCAAAAAGAGGAGAATTGGCAGCAGATGTTAGCTCAGGGCTAATCTACCTCAAAATAAATAAATAAATAAATAAAATTAAAAAAAAAAATAGGGGACTGACCTGGTGGTGCAGCGGTGAAGTACGCATGTTCTGCTTCGGTGGCCTGGGGTTCGCCAGTTTGGATCCCGGGTGTGGAAATGGCACCTCATGGCACACCATACTGTGGTAGGTTTCCAGCTATAAAGTAGAGGAAGATGGGCATGGATGTTAGCTCAGGGCCAGTTTTCCTCAGCAAAAGGAGGAGGTTTGGCAGCAGTCAGCTCAGGGCTAATCTTCCTCAAAAAAAAAAAAGAGAATTTAGTTTCAATTTATTATCTTTTTATAGTGTATCTCTTATTTTAAGAATCCTTTTTTAAAATATGTGTTAATCTGTGTAAGTACATTATCAAAATTGTTTAGCTTCAACTTGCCCACCACTGTTCTGTTTGTACCAGTTGCCTTTCAAAATTCGTTGTTTTGATTCACTATTGATTTGACTGGAAAACATTCTCTAGTAATCGTTTTTCAGAATAAGTATATAAGTAGTATACTCATTGAGACCTTGTATGTCTGAAACTGCCTGCCTTTTGCTTTCGTACATCAATGGAATTCTTTCAGAAGTCTGTAAATATTGCTCTGTTGCCTTTTAGTATTTGATGTTACAGTTAGGATGTCTGATGTCACTCTGGTTCTTATTTTTCCTGGCTCAAAGCTATAAAGTTTTTTTTTTCTTTTTAGAATTCAGAAGTTTCACTAGATTTATTTCGGGGCGTGTTTTCTTTCAATATTCTTACTGACCTTCAGTGGGACTTTGAAGTCTCAACCCCGTGTTTAGCTCAGAGATTTTTTTCCCCTCCATTATTTCTTTAATTACTACTTCTTCTGTCCACTCCAGTGTCTCATATTGGATGTTGAATCTTCTGGATCTATTTTCCTTGTATCTTAACTTTTCTCTCATAATTTCTTTGTTTTTCTACTCTAAATTCTGAGTAAATTCCTCAGTGTGCTCTTTTAATTTACCACTTTCAGTTTTCATCATTTTTCATTCTGGTGTTCTTTGACTGTTGAGTTGATTTCATTATTACTGTTTATTTCCAAGTATGCTTTCTTCTCTGTACCTTTTTTGTAGCAGTTTCTCTTGCTTTATCAATGCAATGTCCTTTCAAATTTCCTCGTAAATCTCACTGAGGTTACTTATTAGAATTTTTTTTTTTTAAGTTTTCTGTGCTTTCTTGCCCTGACTTTAGCTCACTGGGCTCTGCTTGGTCTCCTTTACAGCTCCTGATTATCCTTATAGCATCTGGTAGTTTTCCATTGTCTTTGCATTGGTAGTTTAAATTGGTAATTAGTGTACATTTCCCCAGCCATTGTAGGTCATTAGAATTCAAATGAATGTTGCTTGTAGAGTAAGTTTCCATTTGCTGTTTCTCATATATTTATTCATTCAACAAATATTTATTGAATAGCTGCTTGTGTCAGGAAATATGTGATGATCAATACAATGTCACTACTTGCATGGAGCTTACATTTTAGTAGAAAGACTAAACTAGGTTATTAAGAACCTTGACACCATTCTCTTATATGTTTTTATATAAGCAAAAAGTATTTGTTTTTCTTCACTGGAACTTTACTCCTCCAATGAATAATATATTAGTGAAAATAAATGGAAAGTTTCATACAGAAATTAGAAGAAATAAAAGAAAATGCACAAAGATCAAAAGGAAAAATCTGTTGTGTGATTAGTCAGTTACATTGGCCTAACATGTTGCCTGGATTTTTAAGGTATGCAATAAGTTTTTACTGAAATGAAATACTCTTAAGTACTAGGAGGCCAGAGGAGTCAAGATAGAGAGGAAAGAATATAGTCTGCATCTGTGGGCAAAGTAGTAACAAAACCTTTTCCCCTTCTGCCTGAGAATTTGACCTTTGGTTAACTTTCTAGGTCTGTTCCCTGGAAACCTATAGTGTCAACTCTATTACTAGGTAGCACTGCTATGGTAAAAATGATCTCTCCAGAAAATTGCTTGCAGACTAGAAGGAGCTATAAATAAACTATAATTACCTGATGCAGACACCATAGCTTTGGGCTTCATCGAGTGCAGTGATACGTGTAACTGGGCATATCCCTGGTGGGGACCTGGAGGGATATACCCATGGAGTCGTTTCAAGAGATATTAGCACCTATGGAGCATGAGACTTCTCACCCAATGTCGATCTCATCTCCTTGCCCCCGAGCTGTCAGCTGCAGAGTCAAAGCTCCCAGACAGCTGTGTGGATGGACTGCTGAATGGACTGCTGCAAGGCCTCCTGCAGAGGAGGAGCATGACGCTGCCCTGCCTGCAAGCTGTCCTCCTGTCCTGTCCTTAGTGAATCTGGTGCCAAGAGTGGCCTGTGATAGTCTTTGATTTTGAAAGTTCATTGAACCTAATGGGCACTGCAGTATTTTAATTGGATCTTGGGATCCTGGCAAATATTTCCCCCTGAGTCTATTAGCAGATTTCTATTTCACTTAGACATAGTTTTTATAGTGTAATGTGCTCATTCTCCTTTTATGTAGGCTCAGGTTTCTGGGACTTTCGTCCTCACTTTTCTGTTCACAGATTTCACAAGCAAATTACTTTTTCTCTTTTCTACAGGGTCGACCCCTTATTTGGGATGTGTGAAAAATTTTTACAGGAAGTGGACTTTTTTCAAAGGTAAGTATTTCATCACTCTTCTAGCTTATTCAACCTTGGTAATGCAGAGAATAGCACTTACAGAGCGACAAGAGTGATCACAAGCCATAATTCTTGGTTTAGCCCATGTAGCCAAACTATTGTCTGTGGCAGTGTGCCCTAATTTGTGTATTTTCTTTAGTGGTGTATAAACAAACTTCTTTGATGTTAGCTTCAAACGTAAACATACAACAGAATAATAAAAACATCAAGAGTCATTTGGATTTAACATTCGATCATAAGAAGACAAGTATTATGTGAGAAACTCATGAACTCTTTTGTTGAAAAGTCACAACTTGTCTATTTTTTTTTACCACTGATCTTAAACTTACGTATTTCTCTCTAATCTACAAAAATTCTTCCATAATTCTGTAGGTAACTTTTATTTTGTAGGATAGATATGTTTTCTCAGAATTCTCTATGAAGCAAATTGGTTAAAACAGATGCAGTAGATGAGTGGAAGTCTTGGCGAAGAAGTAGGAATCAAGGTCGTGACCAGACCTGTGTGTGCTGTCAGTATAATACCAGGAGGCAGCCATTTATAGAATTTTAAAGCACTTGATTAAGTCTAATATTTTATTCTGTCACCTGTGTCTCTACCCTGTGAACTTCACCAGACCTGAGGCTTATGTAACACTATACTTCTCGTTCTTTTTTCGTTTGGAGGATGAGCTTCTTATAGGGCTTGGTTGCAATACCTCCTTTCACCAGTAGGTACTGCTCTCTAGCAAATGAGACAGTCTAGCTTGTCTCTTTAAGATCCTGGCTTCAACTCTGAACTAAGTTCTTGCCTTACTCTTGGTTCTAGATTCTTTAAGGTAGTCTGTTTTTACACCATTGGGTTGGAGAGAGTTTTGGAAAGGTGACAGCTCTGAATTGCGAAAGTTCCTCCTCTGTTTAGAGCTGCACAATCCTTCTTCTTCTTAATTCAGCCTCTGAGTCCTTGCACTGATCTCACCACCTCACTGAAATATTTTTTGACTATCCTGTTCCACAAGGCGGAAGTACTGTGGAATCAGTCAGAGCTGGGATTAAGTTACTTAACTTTTTAAGCCTCAGTGCATCATCATCCTCTCGGAGTCTCGGAGTTCCTGTCACTTGAATATAAGCTCCATAAGACAGGCATTTTTTCTCTTTTGCTCACTGTTACATCCCCAGTGTCTAGAATGGTACTTGACACTTGGTAAGTCCTAAAGACATATTTGTTAGATTAATTAATCCACAATATGAAAAAAGCAATTGTAACAATGTACAGGATTGCTGGGAGGATTAAATAAGATAATGTAAAATACGTCAGAGTATACCTGGCATGTAATGGGTATTCCGTAAACAAGGCTGTTGTGATGATCATGTCACTAAGGCATAATTAACTGGGTACCCACCTGGCTGTCTCAGTCGGGAACCATGAGCTGTTACAGTTCATCACTTTTCCTACCTTGGTGCTTGGCAGATGTTTGGGGCCCAGCCTGTGATGAATGAATGCATAGTCAGTTGTTTCTGTTTGTCCCTCCAGGTGTTTCATTGCTGATTTGCCCCACCTGCAGGACAGCTTTGTGGACAAACTTCTTGACCTTATGCCCCGACTCATGACATCCAAACCTGCAGAAGTGGTCAAAATTCTACAGACCATGTTGCGGCAGAGTACCTTCCTGCACCTCCCCCTTCCAGAGCAGGTCAGGGTTTGTGTCATACCCCTTCAGGCCAAGTCTGTCCAAGTCAAAATTGCTCACCTTGGTGATCTTCTTTGACCATTAGAGCAGCTGGACTAAGGCCTTTCCTCTGATTGGCTTTCATATGCCCACCCATTAGATAAGGAGACAGAGAGGTGAAGATCATGATTTCTTGCCCAGGGATGACCTGGCTTTAGAATCATCATATTTTCTTCTTGCTTACAGATCCACAAAGCCTCAGCCACCATCATTGAGCCAGCAGGCGAGTCAGACAACCCTTTGCGGTTTACATCTGGGTTGGTGGTGGCCCTGGATGTTGATGCAACCCTCGAACATGTGCAGGATCCTCAGAGCACTGTGACGGTCCAGGTCTGTCCGATTTCGGTCCCCATGGAGCTTCTATACTGACTCTGTGTTGAAGCATTTAGCTTGAGCACCCCTGTAATCTTGACCTGAGGGACAGAAGCTGGAGAGGGAGAAGAGTCTTTTTGGAAAAGAGCCTGGGCTTGAATCTCAGCTCTCCAGCTGAGTGCGGTCTGAGCAAGTTACTTTAAACTCTGAACCTCAGATTCTACAACTAGCAAATAGGAATAGTTGATATTGAATTGAAATGATGTATGTACAGCTCCTGGTACCCAGTAAGGGTTCACTAATAACAGGGCCCTTTCTATTCTTGTAATGTGAAGTTAAGACTTGGTATTTTCAGGGCTACAAGCAAACCGTAATAAACAAGTCCTTTTCAAGCTGTGAGTGGGTCAGCTTGGCAAACAAAATTTATGGGTGTGGAACAAAAATCACTAGGGAATATTTTTTCCCAAGTTAGATAGATACATTAGAGACACATGAGAGATGCGGTAGAGACACTAATCAATTTCGATAGTCTACAGTTAAGCCCCACAAAGAGTACTACCCATTTATTCATTCATCCATCCTTCCATCCATGTAATAATGTATATTCCATTGCACATGCCAAGTGCTAGGGTTGCAAAGGTCAATGTGTCAGCATTCTTGCCTTCAGGATGCTCAGTTTCAGTGAGAGACAGACAGATGGTTCTAGCCAAGAACCTAGAAGGGCAGAGGGAAAATTATTTTTCCTCCTCTACTGAGTTATTTCCAATTTTTCACTAGTATAAAAAAATTCTGCAATATACTTTTAAAAAATATTTTGAACAATACTATGGAGAGGCATTCAATACTATGGAGGCACCAATACTATGGTGGAGACTGAGGAAAAGAAAGGCTTTGTGGAGATGCTGGTGCATGGGTGAGGTCTGAAAGGATGAAAGAGAACAAACGATAGGGGCAAAAGGAGGTATTCTGAGCAGAAGGGCTATGAATAAAAGTAGGGCCTCAAGCACTAGCAGTAAGTTCAATCAGAGGACAGAAAAATAGCCTGGAGCAGGAAGGGAAGGCTTCCTGGAAGAGATAAGGATGAATCAGGCCCTGAAGATGGTAATATTTCCTATGGTGACAGTAGGGGAAAAAAACCTTCCAGCTTCCCAGCAGCAGTTATTATAAATCCTGAGACCTGTAGAGAACTGATTCTGAGCTGGCTGTGAAGTTGTACTGCAGATGTTTATTTTTTTTTTCTTCCACATTAGTGGTTCTCCACCCTAGCTGAACTTTAGAATTACTCAGAAAGCATTAAAAAGTGCTCATTTACAGGCCTCAGCCTACATCAGTTAAATCATAATCCTAGGAGTAGGGCTTTTGGGTACCAGTATTTCTTTAAAGATAACGAGGATCAGGAAGCTGGGACACCTGCATCTTTCTGCTGTAGAAGGTTGGGGGGCCTGGAGCCTGGAGATAGTGTGGAGAGTAGCAGCCTTAAAAAAGAGGGGTAGAATCAGGGAGGCCCTAAGAGGTGAGGAGAGATGAAAGGAGATCGGGGGCAGGTTGGCTGAGACATGCCTTCCAGAGTTTCCAGCTGAAAGACCTGTGTGGTTCCCTACTTTGCCCTTAACACTATATTTCCACAGCCTAGGTCCTGTGTGGTTCTAGGATAAGCTTCACTTGTTCATGTAGTTCCTTTGGATGCTGTGCCGTGCAGTAGGCCCTCTCCACAGACAGCTGTGAGGCCCCTGGGGTACTGCGGAAAGAACTCAGTTTATGACAAGAAAGACAGTTTATGAGAAGTGAAGAACTGGTCAGTGATTTGAGCAGACCCTTCAGTGCACAGTGACTCTGTAGAAGGAGACAGATAAACATTGCCGAGCGGCTTAATAAGCTGGTGGGGAGAATACAGTTACAAAATTACTCTTAATACTTGGTGGTTGGTGATGGATGCTGGGCCATGATATGATTCAGAGCCACGAGGGAGAGAGTCATCCTGATGACGGGAAGGCTTTTCCTGTCAGGATTAATGTTTTACCTATCTTTGTACTTAAAGAGATGCTTTAGTCCTATCACTCGTTCACCATGAATTCAGGAAGCATTTACCAGACGTTGCCTTGTGCTGGGGCAGCGGTGTAGAGGAGTCAGCAGTGTTGCCCTCCCCTCAAAGAGCGGTCTTCTGTGAAGGCTAGTGTCATCTTTCTTTACCTCCTGTTTCAGGGTTCACAGCAGATGTCACTAGCAATTTTGTTAAGACCTTATGGCTCTTTTGCCTCTTTTTATTATTTCTGTCACTTCGCAGGTCTTATATCCAGATGGCCAGGCTCAGATGATCCACCCCAAGCCGGCAGACTTCCGCAACCCTGGCCCAGGGCGGCACCGGCTCATCACGCAGGTGTACCTCTCCCACACTGCCTGGACAGGTGAGGACTCAGTGGGCCAGAGTGAGCAGGAAAAGATGCTCCCAGGGATCACACCCACCCTTACATGTTTGGTTTTTTGGGGTTTGAAAAATACATGGTTGAATCAGGATTGCTGAGGATTGTTCTTGATTTCTTTTTTTTTTTTTTTAAAGATTTTATTATTTTTCCTTTTTCTCCCCAAAGCCCCCCCGGTACATAGTTGTATATTCTTTGTTGTGGGTCCTTCTAATTGTGGCACGTGGGACGCTGCCTCAGCGTGGTTTGATGAGCAGTGCCATGTCCGCGCCCAGGATTCGAACCAACGAAACACTGGGCCGCCTGCAGCAGAGCACGCGAACTTAACCACTCGGCCACGGGGCCAGCCCCTTGATTTCTTAAGGAGCTCAAAAGCGCACTCTGTGTGCATTCAGGCTAATTCGCTGCATTGCTTTGATTGCACGAGGCACAAGTTTTTGTCAGAAAATATACAGGAGATTATGATAGAATGGAGTCTCACGGAAAGAGCCCTGAGCTGGATGCCAGGAGACTGTTTTCTTGTCCTAACTCTGCCACTGACTTGCTGTGTAACCTTGGACTAGCCACTCCCTTCTGAATGTTTCCTCACCTTCAAAATGAAGATGATAATTCTCAATCACCTAGTTAGTTCTGAGCATTGCTATGTCTAGAAATAAAACAGTTTTATATTTCTTACCAAAATTTAAAATCATTCTTTCTTTATGAGCAGCTCAGTTCATTCCCTGAACAGTTACTGCCCTCCTGTCCCCGATGGCTGGTCTGTGGGGTAATGCAGAGTAAGATGATCTGTTCATGCTTTACCCTCCCGTACAGCGACCTTGATAACTGGTGAAAAGACAAGAAAGTTGCATAAGTATTTTTTTGAATTCATATGAATAAAATGGGAGAATACAAGTGCAAAAGACATTATATTTCAAGCCTATAAGGCTGCTTTAGAAACTTTAAAGAGAGACTCAGTCTGCAGAACCTAAAACGTGGTGTTTCCTGTACCATTGAAGATGATTCAGAAGCATGGCTGTTACTGGAGAAAGTATTTAATGCCACCAGATTTGGTTTATTTTAGAGATAGGTGGATGTTTTCTGGAATTTTCTTTCACCATTTTTTAAAATATATGAATATTTAATGCCATTATTAATGCAGTCCCTCTATCAGGGGTATTAGGTGGGTATAGCTGATTTTATGAAGTTTTCAAAAAGAGGAAGTACCATTGAATGTCAGGGCATCCCCCTCGGGGGTCCGGTGACCCTGGGCCTGGCACAGTCAAGGGAGCATCCAGCAATGCTTTTACCCAGGGTCTGCCTCCCTGAGCATTTCTCAGTCCATATCCTTGTTGCATGCAGTGCTTTTGCACTAGTATTTGCCAAACCTCTAGCTCCATAGGAAGGTAGAATTCCTTATTCTAATCTCTTCTCAGGAGGGGATCCTAGATGTGGGGAAAGAAATGCAGTGGCACAGCATTGTTTTGGAAGGGCCAAGGCTCAGGGGGACAAATGACAGCATATTAGACCTGAAAAGAACTTGCAGGGTCTTGAGGGCCCTACTGACTTGTCCCTGGTCACACAGCAGGTCATTGCTTGAACCAGGGCTACAATCTAGGCTATCCTGAGCTTGCAGAATTATAATTTATCTAGGATCACCTCCTCTGAGAGGTTGCTACCCAGTCACCCTTACAAATCTCTGTGTTAATTCTCTGCATAGTATTTACTAGTGTCAGATGTTTTCTCATTTGTTTACTGACTTTCTCTCCAATTAGAATGCAGGCTCCACCAGAGCAGGGAACTTGCTTGTTACTTTTACCTCTGTATTTCCAGTGCCTCTCTATCTTGTGTCCCTAGTGCCTGACATGTAGTAGGTGCTCAAAAGATAATGAAAAGTTGACACAGGATTTTATATGTGCCATTAAAATTCATTTAATCCTTAGACCATCCTCCTGGTGGGAATTAGTATTCTCTTCTTCATTTTGTAGATGCATAAATGGAGGTCCACGTAGCCAATCAATGGTGGTACTGATGCTGGCACTTAGATTTCCTAATGCCCAAATCCCTAGTTTTTTCACTATGCCATGCTCCCTTCTGACCTGGGACACTAGGTGAAACATGTTCTCATTCTGAAGGCACCTGTGCTTTCTTTCTCCTAAACCAGGAGATGAGGCCTCGTGTTGGCAGAGAGCTCCTCCATGCAGTCTCTCACCAGCTCCCTATCAGGGGCTTCTCCTCTGGGAGGCAGGATGCTGCCAGGTCAGAAGCTTTGAGTGATGTAGACCAGGTTCCAAATTCTGCCTCTCTTGCTGTGTGATCCTGAGAAAGCTATTTTACCTCTGTCTCATTTTCCTTATCTGTAAGATGGAAGAATATATACCTCCTAAGAGAGAGGTGCTTCCTGTCATGATGAGTAAGTTGCATGATTTGTCCCAGATGATCTTTTGTCTCTTTCTCCCACTGTCTCCTTCCTCTGATGGCAGTGGCGTGAACTGCCATTCATAGCACATGCTGGTGAGGGAAGGCATAATGACCAGGTGGGGTTGAGTCCTCTGACCTCCCAGGGTTTGGTTCCTGAAAGTGCTGAGAGAGCTGAGGCTTGGTTGTGGTCAGGAGTTGGCAACAGCCATCTGGGACAAAAGAGGAGAACATAGTGGGAGAGCTGATACTGGAGCCTGGTACCAGAGAGCAGTGCTGGTTTCATTACAGATACACTCAAGGCTGGGGGAAGGCCCCAGATTATGTGGGAGTGTCCACACCACATGGCTGGTAAATGGTGCTGCTGAGGCTGCTCTCTGGGGCTGGCTAGGTTGCCCTGGCTGCCTGTGAGCCTGTCCCTTCCTGGAGGACAGCAATCTAGTCTCTGCTCTGATTCCTAGAGAGAAGTCTGGAGATGACCAGGAAGAGGTCTGGGGAGACATTGAGAAGTCCTGGGACCTCTGCCCTTGTTTGTTTAGATCCATCCAGTCCTCATTCCCCTGCCCTCTGAACTTCTTAGCCTTGGGCTTCTCTGTAACACTTGTACCTTTTGCTCTATTCAAATAAAGTTAAGGAGGACATCCCAAGCTTGTGCTGTTCCTGGCCCTTGCACTTGCCCTTAGATTTTCCTGAAATCCTCTCCCCTTCCTTCATTATTTAAGCCATATGACTAATAGTAAGATTAATTGCTTCAGCTTATGAACTGGGCTCAAATTCTGTCACTGGTGTGGATCTGGGCAGTCACGTAGAACCTCTCAGAACCTTGGGACTTTTTTGGGATTGTGACAGTCTTTCATGGTGTGGCAGGGTGAGAACTCTTGGGGCTTTGTGCTTGGCAGAGCAGGTGTTCTGTTCCAAAGCCTTCCTGGGCTTCTCCCTCAATACTTCTTAGAGACTCGATTAGAGCGTATACTGTGCTCCATTGCAGCTGTCTCTGTCTCCTCAACCAAACGGTCAGCAACTTGAGGGAGTGCATATTTGCTTTCACTGGGGCCTGCCACCTGCAGAAACTAGATCAGTATTGCAATGTCATTTCATAAAAGAACAAAAGGTTTAATGACATGATTTTAGGTCACTGAAACATGTTCCTGTTCACTGGTGAGAATTTTTTGTCAGGCTTCTCCACTAAGACAGTAGAGTCTGTGGCACACACAGCCCTGAGGGCTGAGATCAGCTGTGCAGGAAAAGCGTGACTATCCCCAGATGACATTGGCCACATGCTTGTACCTGTGGCCCTCTGTCTGGAGGCTGGAAGGCCTTTGGGGAGGAAGGGTTGTTAGCTCACTCTCTGCTCATCTCGGCAGCCATGGCTCTGAGCGGCAGCGAGCCCACAGAGACTTGAGGAGGAGATGGTGGGGGCAGAGAAGCAGTCCGTCTGCCGTCTTAGCATCAGCCTCACAGGGTTCAGGATGGGAAAGTGTTTTTGTTTGGTGAGGGGGAAGGGAGGGATGCAGATAGATGAAGAAATGTTCTTGAAACTCTACTGTTTCCATCTTTGATGTTGCTTTTATTTACATTTCATCCCATTTCCCAGCCGTTGCCCAGTCATAGAGGACTTCTTTTGTCTTTTTTTTCCAGAACCATGCCAGGTGGAAGTGAGGCTGCTGTTGGCCTACAACTCCAATTCACGCATTCCAAAATCTCCCTGGATCGAGGGTGGTGAGATGTCACCTCAGGTGGAAACTGGCATCGAGGGTACCATCCCCTTCAGCAAGTCTGTAAAAGTTTACATAATGCCCAAACCTGCAAGGCGCTGAGTCACAAGCAGTCTTTACAGCCGTGGCCTAGAAGGCCCTTCATGGGTATCAGAGTGAGCCAGAAGCCTGGGGCACTTCACCTGGAAGTGGTGTATAGGCATAAGGAGGAACATGTGACCCTTACAGTCTCATCTGGTATCAAACACGGGATAAATTATTTTGTATTGAGAAAACAAAAACCTTCAAGTCTATTCGCCCCACCCCACCCCCATACTCCTTACCCTAATAAAGTTGAGAAAACACCAAGTCATTCCAGTTCCTGGTCCTTAAATTTGTGTGGCTGTGGGTTCACCATTTATACCACTTGCTTACATTCCTCACGTGTGAAACACAAAGATCCAATTTTGCAGCCACCTCTAAAGAACTGGTTATTGAAGTCATAATCTTGTTTCTTAAAGCAATAGTCTGTTTCCCAGGGCCAACTCCAGAGCAGCTTTCACAGCTGTCCTTCTTCACCACTGACAGTTCCTGAATGGCCTGACATATCCGTTATCTTGCTGAGAGCTTCCTTTCCTAACTCAGGCAATAGCTGGGCCAAGGACTGAATGAGTAACTGGAGAATGAATCATTTTCATCCCTGAGGGAAATTCTTGACCTTGCCTGCCATTATCCTTAGAACCAAAATAATAGAGGCCATATTTTAGAAATAAACCAGGATTATGGGAAAGAGGGGTCCAGTGTCAGAAAAAAAGCCATTTCCCACTCCATCTCTGATGAGTCCAGTGTTGGAGCTGCACGTGAATGAAAGGTGCAGCTGGGGCGTGAGGACAGTGAATGCCCCGTAAGTGTTAGCCACATGAGGCCCTGTGCTCTCTGCCCACCATGTAACCTTACAACAGCCAAGTGAGATTGAGAGGTGAAACCTCTGGTCAGAGGATCACTCAGATCCAAGATGATTCCAAAGGCCTGAGCTGTACTACCTCAGGGGAAGTATACGGAAAAAAGCCTTCCAATCCTCAGCTCTCTATGCCTCAGTTTCCTCATCTTATGTAAAATCGAGATCATTATACCTCAAGCGTTGTTGAATGAGTTTAGTTAAATAATGCTTGGTAGAATCTGAAGGTCCAGCCAGTCTTGATCACGTTTGGTTCTTGGAAAGCTTATAAAAATAAGAGCAAGATCATACAATTACTCAGAGGTGGAGCTGGAATTTGGGTTCAAGCATGTTTGACTTTTGATTTAATGCACCTAATGTGTTCCCTACAGTGTTGTAAGCCCTTTACATAAATTAACTCATTTGACCCTCACAACCACCCTATGAAGTAGGTACTGTTATCTTCATTTTATAAACAAGGCAATTGAAGTTCAGAGGATTAAGTAACTTGACCTAGGTCACACAACTAGTTAATGACAGAGCTGGGATTTGAACCCAGGCATTCTGGCTCCAGGAGGACATAACTGGCATAGAAGGACTAAGGGAAGAAAGATCATCTCCAAGGAGCTTACTTTTTCTAGCGTGCTCACCTATTTTGTACATCTCAAGTATGTGCCGTTGGTGGGCTCTCGTATGTCAACGACAAGATGCCTTGCCTTGGAGATAAAATTAAGCTTCAAGTCAGGCTGAATAATACCACAGCCCTGACACAAGCACCTAATGACGACTGCTGGGTTGAAGCACAGACGAAAACATTAAGACCCAGGGCTGCTGACTGAGCCCCTCGTGCCGGAGCTACAGAAAGCGTGCTAAGGGAGGGATATACTGGATCCTTTTTGGATACAGTACTCTTTTTATAAAAATCCTTCCAGGTTATCCCTCATTTTACAGGTAGGGAAACAGGCTTTGAGGTCATCTTTCTCCTAAGGGGTAGAGCCAGGACTTGATCCCACGTCTTAAAACACAAAGTATAGTGCTTTTTCTACCAAAGGTGGAGCTACACTAAGGGGCAGGTTTCCGCTTAGTAGCAGGCTGAGTTTTTTACAGCTGAGAATGGGACGGGCTGCATTAGGAGATACGAGATTCTCCAGGTGGATGTGAACAAACTCCTGACAAGTTTGTTGCAAAGGAATTCAAGTATCATATGAGGGGTTGGGTTCAACGTTTTAAATTCCTTTTCCCCTGAATTCTCAGGTTCTGTGAAATATGAGAATCTTGATTTTCTGCATCTGGTTCCTACTTTTTTCACTGAAGTGGAAGAATGACCTTATATTACAAAGACCTGTAAGGGAGCATGAAGATCACTCTGGTGTGGCACCTCCATTTCACATGTGAGGGTGTGAGCCCAGAGACCGAGTTTGTGGTGAAGTCAAGGCTGGACCAGCCTCCTGAATCAATATGGTTTTCCTAACAGGAGTCTACCATGTCTTTGTCAGTGGCCTACCACGCACCCAGCAATCAGAGCCAGAAACCTGTGTGTCACTTTGGACTCCTTCCTCACCCCTCATATAAAAACAGCCATCAAGTCCTTCAGATTCTGCTTTTCCAAATGTTTCTTGACTCACTCCTTTTCTCGTTATACTCACTGTTTCTACTTTGATGCAGGCCACCGTTGTATCTCGTAAAATATGGCATTGGCTTCCTAATGATCTTCTTGCCTCAGATCTTCCCCGTTGGTCCATTCTTCACACAGCTGTCAGTAATCTTTCGAAAACCCAGACCTGATCACGCCATTCCTCTGCTTAAGCCCCTTAAGTGGATTACTTCTGGTCCCAGGATGAAGTCTAAACTCCTATCTTTGAAGGCTCTTCATGCCCCTCCTGTCGTCTCCAGCCTCATACTCCTTGTCCCAAACATTTTCTGTACTTCTCCGGCTGCAGATAATTACCTGTAGTTGTTCCCAGTGCTCACCATGCTCTCTTGCCTCAGACTTTTGGACCTGAGCCTGGAGTGTTGTTTCCTGTGGTGCCTTTTTTTTTTTTGAGGAAGATTAGCCCTGAGCTAACTGCTGCCAATCCCCCTCTTTTTGCTAGGGAGACTGGCCCTGAGCTAACACCCGTGCCCATCTTCTTCTTATGGTGCCTTTCTCATTCTTCAGGACTGAGCCTTATTCTAGGACCTGTGTCTGCTGTGGGCTTCGTGCATTGCTTCTTTCTTCCCATCTGTACATTCTTCATGCATAGTATTTATTGCAGGTTCACAAACACAGACTCCTAAAGAAGGTAGGCAGGAAAAAAGGAGTCAAGTGGCTTAGAGGAAATTAATAGAGACTTTAGAATGAGAGCACATTCTATCAGAAGGCAGTTACTATTCAGCTCCACTTGGTTTTTTATAAATGTGGGTCTGGTGGTGTCAGATCTTTCAGAAAAGCCAGAAATCTGCTTTTTCATGTAAAAAATACCCAACTTAAAACTTTTGGTAACTAAGTAAATGTTAAAATTACTGAGACAAACAAAGCACCTCTCTGGGTGGATTTGTGACGGTTTGCAACTTCTGCATCCTTGCTGTATGTTTACATGTCTGTTTCTTCCAACGAATTGGTGAGTACCTGGACAGTAAGAATATCTGTGTTCTTGTGTCCCCAGCACAGCTCCTGGCACATACCAGGCAACGAAGGAATGAATGAATATATGGATCCAGAGCAAACTTAGCAGTACCGTGGCATGTCTGCCAGAGCCAGCCCTGAGACTGAAGTTTCTGAAAGGACTTTATATTTGGCTTTGACATGACTGACATCAGAAAACACAATTAAGGGGAAGAAAGGTACACACTTGGCAGACTTGTAGGAACCACTCAAGCTGGAAGAAATTAAGTGTGGGCAGAGGGTTGTTCAACCTACAAATCGAATCAAAGGGCTTAATGATCCAGACATGGGACTAAGTAGAGTGTCATGTGGGAAAGAGAGCTTCTCTCCAGGTTCTGCACATTTCTAGCATTGACCATATAGAACAGATTCAAAAGTAGGGCTATTTATTAGCAGGTTCTATACAAAGTGTAGTAACCTCACTGCCAGATACTTCTTTAGGAAGTTTGTACTAAGTTCTCTTTAATGTGGAGACAACTCACTTGGGAACACTGATTATACCCACACCTAATTCAACACCCACTGGAGCTGCCTCACCTTACGTTTGACCAAAAAAAAAAAAAAAAAAAATGATTGCATCAAGAGAAATAGTCTGAATTTATTAAACATCCCTCCTAGCTATGTAGGTGCCTGGCTTTATGTGCCGAGGGAACTGAGATCTAGAAAGATCCTTCATCTGACAAATGACTGGTTGCAGAAAGGGCACTGGGCAGGACCTTCCCAGACCTCTAGGCTGGGTGTCAGGTCTGTGAGGATCTCACTCCCATGGGCCTCCTAAGGATGTGTATGGTAGAAAGAAATCAAGACACAGCATTGGGTTCTAATCCTGGCTCTGCCACTTACTTGCTGGGTGAACTTGGAAAAATCTCTTCACTTTCCATTCTGATGGTCTTAGCTCATCTTTTCTTGCCAAGCCACATCTTAGATTGATGCTCAGGGGCCTGCCTCAGTAGCCTAATGCTTAAGTTCACGCACTCCACTTCAGCAGCCTGGATTCGGTTTCCAGGTGTGGGCTTACACCACTCATCTGTCAGTGGCCATGCTGTGGTGGTGGCTCAGATACAAAAAGAGGAAGATTGGCAACAGATGTTTTCCTTAGCAAAAAGCTAAAGAAACAAAATTTGCTGCTCAGCCTATGGTTTGGCTCCCATTAGATCAGATGCCCAACCGAGCAAACCAGGTGATAGGATCATGTGCAGCAAAAATCAGCTTTCTGGGGCTGCTGCTTCAACAAGGGCGGGAGTAGAGCAATTTTGCTTAGTTATAGCCATGACAAAAACCATACCTAGTAAATAAATCTAGTTAAAGAGTTGCCAACTGTTTGGTGAATAAATGTACAACTCGTTCTTTTAAGACTCAGCTTGTGTTATGTCCTTAGTGATGTCTTCCCTAATTTTCCTTCCATCCTGGTAGGGTAAGTTAGTCCATCCTTTGTGCCACCACTGGACTTTGTAACTATTATAATGTTAACACACTGTATCATTATTGTCTGTCTCTCCCACATAACTCCTGAGGTAGGAACTATAACTTATTCATTCTTGTACCCCCAGGGTCCAGCAATAACTGGTCATAAGAAAAGTAGTGGGGGCTGGCTCTGTGGCTGAGTGGTTAAGTTTGCATGCTCTGCTTTGGTAGCCCAGGGTTTCGCTGGTTCAGATCCTGGGCGTGGACATGGCACTGCTCATCAAGCCACGCTGAGGTGGCATCCCACATGCCACAACTATAAGGACCCACAACTAAAAATACACGACTATGTACCGGGGGGCTTTGGGGAGAAAAAGGAAAAATAAAATCTTTAAAAAAAAAATGTAGTAAGAGACTCAGTAAATAGGCATGAAAGAGAATTACTGAATAAATGAGAGTAGATAGTTCCTTTGGGCTTCAACATTCTATGAATCTATGAAATAGCAAGCTGCTGTATTAAGAACCATAAAATGAAACTAACAGGCTTTAGACAGCAGCCCCATTAATAGAAAGATAATCACAACAGTGGCTTCAATTTATTGAGTCCTTACTACATGCCAGGTGTGGTGCTAAGACTTGCTATGAATTACTCCCTTTAATACCTGCAATAACTCCAGGTGCTAATGTTATTCCTATGTGACAGAGGAGAACAGTGAAACTCAGAGATTATATAAGTGCCCAACCAGTGAGTGGCAGAAAGCCACAGTTCAAAATCAAGGCTATTTGACACCAAAGCCCATACTCATAACTCTTTAAAGAGGAGGAGAAAATGAAAACTAAGGTTATGCTGATAAATTATTATAGTTCTATCAGTCTATTCTAAGGCTTCACAAAGGCCAGCTGATATTTAACAGAACAAAGACGATTCATGCCAGTAGGGATCATTAAAGGGCATCTAGTCCAGCCCCATCTTTTTATAGTGAGGGAATCTGAAGCCCAGAGACCTGTCTGGTGGGGCACAGGTTTAGTTAGTTAGCAGAACAGCCTGCCTAGAACCCTGACCACTTATCTGAAATAGCCCCTAGCACTCTGTCTTCAACCTGCTTTTCTTCATAAGAGTCTACTTACATTATATATTTATTCGTTTACTTGTTTATTTTCCCTACTAGAATATAAGTTTCATAAGGACAAGACTTATTGCTTTTTCTCTGGAACATATAGCAGTGCCTGACATATAAGGTATTTGATAAATATTGGTTGAATTGATGGCTAAACAATCCAAAGCGTGAATTGCAATGTGATTTTAATGCACTGAGATTTTTTCTTTGGTCTTCAAAGCAGAAGGCTTTCTTTGTTTTTGCCTTATTTTGTAATACTTCTGGCCTAACATTTACCACATTATTAAGCTTTGGTAAACATCTGCCTCCTCTCCTGATTTCCAGTCCCCTCTCTCCCCAGGACAGGGATCTTAGTCATCCATGCATCCCAAAACCTAGCACAGGACCTGGCATGAGCAGCTGTTCAAAACCCTTGGGAGGCTGGTGTGGAGAGTGGTAAGAGTAATAGTCACAGGCATGGCTGCTTAGTGATTTATTCTCTTAAGGCTCCATCAGCAGGTGGAATGGAAGACCCCTCCCACTCTGACACCTTGGGCAACCAAGGCGTTATACTCCTTCACTGCCTGCTCTGTCTGGAGGACTCGCACATCAATGCCTTGTTTCTTGAGGTACTCCACAGTTGATGGAGGCACCTAGGAAGAAGGAAAAAGATGAGTAAGTCAGGGAAAAGGCCCCCTAAGATTTCCTTACTGCCATGAGGCAAGTGTACTCTACAGAAGTGGACAGTGACAACTTTCACTCCTCAATCACCCAGAATGTCACCAGTCCAAACCTTGGCAGTGAGACCCAAGGAGTCAAAGAGGCTTCTAAGAAGTTGACAGAAGTATCATGATATGTATGCATAAAGCTCAAGTGAAATGGAAATGGAAAGAGCGTGGATTTTGGAATCAGACAGCCTGGGATTTAAGTCCTTACCAGCAGTGTGACCTTGGGTAAGTTAGTTAAATTCTCTGAACCTTTGTTTCCATGTCTGTAAATAGCAATAATAATACCTAGCTCACAGAATTGGTATGAGAACTAATTTAGCTAAAGTAAGTAAAATGTCTAGCATGCTACAGAGCCCTGACCAGACTATGTGAATGTTAAATATTTGAGTCAGTCAACCTAAGTCTACATTCTAACTTTGCCATGTACCCACCAAGAGACGGCAGGCCAACGAGTCAAAGTCTACAACCCCAACCTCCTCCCCTGTAAAATGAGGATAATCATAGTTACTTCACAATGTCTGTATACTGCAGCTTAAATGTCTTATTAGAAAGGCCTTTCTTGACCACCCCACTTAGAGCAGCCTCTCATAAGTCACCATGTTCTTCACAGTATTAATTACGATCTGAAATCATCTGCTTTTTTATTATCCATGAGGACCATGAAGCTTGTGTGTCTTATCTTGTTGTTCCCATGGCCTAGAATAGCGTCCGACCCACAGAAGGTGCTTAATAAATATTTGTAAATGAATTTATATAAAAGATTGTCATAGTGGCAGCTACTACTGGATATTTTCTTAACTCTGCCTTGCTTGTCCTGCATATTATTTTAAATAGATTTTAATTAGACTCTGCCTCCTCAGAAAGAGCTCTGAAATATTTCTTTCAATGCCCTATATTACTTTTCTATATGTTTGAACAATTTTATAACAATAGTTTTATAGATAGGAATTATTTTAGGTTAAACTAAAAAATATAAATAAAGGACTCCATCAATAGGGAACTGGATTTTAGGACATTTATATAAAAGAAAGGATGAGGTAGATCTCTATACACTTATGTGAAAGGATGTCCACAGTGTAATAATGGAAGTATATAAAAGTGACAGGACAGCATGTGTAGTGTGATCCTATTTATGTAAAAACAGTTCTAAGAGTATACTGTATATGTGTAAGTGTGTCTCTATTTGCAGATGCATGGAGAGAGAATTGGAGCAGCATATATCCAGCATGGAGATTGGGGAGGGGTATCTTTCACCTTTTTTCTTCTACCTTTCTGCATTGACTCTTTTACAAAAAGCATGTATTATTTCTGTAAGTAAAATAACTTTTTTTCTGAAAGGAAAAAAAAAAACCCATAACTTGAATGTGTCCAAGAAAAGAAAAAGTACTATAAAAATGTACAATCAAAATATAAAGTACTATAAAAATCTAAAGAACCAAATATTGCTTGAGAAATTCCAGGAATGAGGAAGTTCTGAGAAATAGTTGAAATAATACAGGCCTAGGGTTAAGTGGAAACTGGAGAGTCCAACCCTGATGAGGCAGAGTAGTACGCAGCCATTATTTTATCCTGGGCCATCCACTGGCTCATCAGCAAAATGAGGATGATATATAGAGATGAACTCCCAAGAAGGACATCTCTCTAAGGTAAAGGTCCAAGAGGTCACCAACTGTCCTTAGGAATGCTGTGCTCACCAATACCTACCTTCAAGGCCTCACTCATCCCTCGGCCAATCACAAGGGTCTGCACACCCTTCTGGACAACTTCCTCCACATCTGCAGGCTGCACACCAGGAGAATGCTGGGTGTGGGAAGAAAAAGTATACCAGCCACCTGCTTTTTTAATCTTTCTTTAAAATTGGTATTCTTGTGGGATTCATTCATTCACCCATTCATTCATTGAAGAAATGTTTACTGAGGTTTAGTCTGTGCCAAGCATTGTTCTGGGCCCTGGGAATAACAAAAAGTACAAGTGCTGCCCTTAAGGAGCTCTAAGTCTAGTGAAAAATATAGAAGACAAGAGAAATTTCGGTAGTTTTACAAGTGCTAAAAGGAAGTAAGTTCAGGCTGTTGGGAGAACATGGAGAAAGAGCTCCTAATTCAGACCTGGGGGGTTGGAGCAGGCAGTCAGGGAAGGCAGCCTAGAGGAGGTGTCATTTAAAGTGAGATCTAAAGGACAAACAGGAATTAGCCAGATGAAAGGAAATCAGGGGAACAAAGCATTCAAAGTACAGGGAATACCGTGTACAAGGGCTCAGAGGAAAGAAAAACCTAGGGAAGTATAGGTAGTTCAGTATGACTGGAGTGTAAGTGACAGGTGAGGGAGAGGAAGGAGGTGAGGTGGCAGAAAAAAAGCACTTGCACACTATGCCAAAATTTGGACTGTGGAAAGACTTCCTAATAACCTCTGCACTATTTCCTTGTTCTGAGCCCTTTTCCCAATTAGCTCCAAGAAAACTTCTATTGATGCTTTAAAACCTACCTATCAGTCTCTCAGATTCTCCCAAGGGTATTTAAGGTAAGGTGTTTAACAAAGATTAATGCAACAAGAAAGGATAGTGGCTTCTAAACTGCTTTCACTTCAGCAAAGGGGACACGGAAGTTCGAATTCGGTAAGCACCAGCCCAACTGCTAGGCCTCACCTATTATGTATCTGTGCAAGGATGACACTGTCAGCACTGAAGCTCAGAGAGACAAAGCCTTCCTCCCCTGATTTGTCTGTCTCTATCCTTTCATTCAGTCCACGCATTTACTGAGCACATACTCCACACTGGGCCCCATGCTAAGCGCTAGAAACACTGAGATGAACCAAACAGCCTTTGGAGGAGTTTTAGTCAGGTAAGGTCAGTGATCATGTGGAAATAGTTAGAGAAGGATGAGACAAAATAGAGTTGAGGGTCTCAGAAGAGGGAGGGAGTGAATATGAGTGACAAATTCTCCAAGGAAGACATGCTGTTTTAACGGGGTCTCGAAGTACGAGTAGAGGCAGTGGAAGGGCACCTTGTAATCACAGTTAGAGACGGTGTAGGGAAGACCTGCTGAAAATAGCACGTAGGACTCCACTGGTGAGCTCTCTTAAATTTAATGAAAATCCTCAGTAAAACTTGATTAGCAAATCCAAGGTTGGTTCAACATTCAAAAATCAATGTAGTTCACCACAGAGTAAAGAAGAAAAAGCACGTAATCATCTCAACTGACGCAGAAAAAGCATTTAACAAAGTTCATCATGTATTTACGATTTAACAAAAACCTCCCAGCAAACGAAACTAGAAGGGAACCTTCCTTAGATGAAGAACATCTGAGAAAAACCTACAACTAAACACAGATATACTGCTGAAATATTAAACATTTCCCTTCACATATTGGATGTAATGGGTATTAGCTAGATACTCACTTCCTCATTATCTCTTGGACACGTCCATTCCAACTCCACTGCCACTACGCTGGTTTAAGCTTCCATCACTTCTTGTTTAGACCATTGCAGTAACTTTCTAACTGGTCTCCATAAAACCACTTTAGCCCCTTCCAGTTACCCATTCTTCAAGATGTAGCCAGAGGGACCTTTTTAAAAACACAGATAGAGCCGGCCCGGTGGCGCAGTGGTTAAGTGCACACGTTCTGCCTCGGCAGCCCGGGGTTCGCCAGTTCACGTCCCGAGTGCGGACATGGCACTGATTGGCAAGCCATGCTGTGGTAGGCGTCCCACATATAAAGCAGAGGAAGATGGGCACGGATGTTAGCTCAGGGCCAGTCTTTCTCAGCAAAAGTAGGAGGATTGGCAGCAGATGTTAGGTCAGGGCTAATCTTCCTCAAAACAAAAACAAAAACAAAAACAACACAGAGACATTTGTGTCTCCCCTCTGCTTAATAGCTTTCAATGGCTTCTCGTTGCCCTTAGAATAAATGCCAAGCTCCTCAACATGGTCTCTAAGTTCCTGGCTGCCTCTCCAGTCCTACTGCATACCACTTTCTTCATGTTCTATAGTCTGGGCACACTGGCCTTCTATCATTTCTTCAATCATAGCATGCTCTCTCTCACCAATGTTAAGAAGATGAAAAGAAAATCTATAGATCGGGAGAAAATATTTCCACATCACATATGTGACAGAGGACTTGTATCCAGAATATATAAAGAACTCTCAAAACACAACAAGAAAACAAACAATCTAATTTTTTAAAATGGGTCAAGTATTTGAACAGACACTTTAAAAAAGAAGCTATATGGATGGCTATGAAGGACATGAAAAGACACTCAATATTATAAGTCACTAGGGAAATTCCTATTAAAACTACAATGAGATACCAAATGCTGGTGAGGATACAGAGAAATTGGATCCCTCATACACAGCTAGTGGAAATGTAAAATGTAGAGCCACCCTGGAAAACAGTTTGGCATTTTCTCATGAAGTTAAACATAGACTTATGATGTGACTCGGCACTCACACTCCTGGGTATTTATCCTAGAGAAATGAAAACTCACATTCACACAAAAACATGTGTATGAATGTTCGCGGCAGCTTTATTTGTAGTAGTTCCAAGCTGGAAACAACCCAAATGTTCCTGAACTGAGGAAGAGATAAACAGATTGTGTTATAATCCAAACAATGAAATACTGCTCAGTAATAAAAAAGGAGCAAATTATTGATACACATGACAACATGGATGAATCTAAACTATATTACACCAAGTGAAAAAACCAAGTCTCAAAAGCCTGCATACTCTATGATCCCATTAATATGACAAGTAGATGTGACATGTATAGGATCAATTGACAATATATTAATAAAATCTGTATATTAGATAATAGCATTGTATCAGTGTTAACTTCCTGATTTTGATCATTGTATTGTGATTATGTAAGAGAATGTCATTGCTTTTGGGAAATACACACAGGTATTTAGGAGTAAAGGGGTATAATATCCACAACAGTTCAGAGAAAATAATACCTTTCAATGGAGAAGATAATAAATATGATAAAATGTTAACATTTGGATCTGGGTAAAAATGAGAATTCTTCGTACTATTCTTGTAATTTTTCCATAAGTCTGAAATTATTTAAAAAATAAAAGTTTTTAAAGTGTAGTAATATAGGCAGGTTACAGATTAGCAGGAAGAGGCCACATCCAGGACACATACATACTCACTGCTTCCCGATTATTTAGCCAAGGAAACAAAACTTAGCAGAAGCCAGGTGGCTACACAAAGCAGGAGCAGAAGCAGCATTTCTCTGCTGACTTTGTGCATGTCTCTTGTTTTCCTGTGGGCTGTGCAACTGCTGCTGACATTCTTCACTCAGTCAGTGAGCATTCCAGAGCTGCTAACGAAGCCAGTCTCTCACTAAGACCCTTTCTATTGAGACTTACCTCATCAGCACCTTCCTAAGGAATTTATACTAAGACTGTATGCTCTTATATTTTAGGGAATATCAAAGAGTGTTCTAAGTTAGAGCACCTGCATGTCAGAGTGAACCAAACTGATCAGCAGCAAGGGTGCATCCTCATTCTGGGAGAGGATGCAGAGCTGGTGCCCAGGTGTCTCCAAACAGTATCTCTGCCTCCTGCTTTTCCTATTCTCCACAAAGATCAGAAGAGATTGGGAGAGATTCGATTCTTTTTCTATAAAGTTAATTTAGGTTCATAAATTTATAAAAGGCAAAACAAAAAGGAGGTTTTTTTACTTGATTACAATAATTGGTTCTTAAAGAATGTAAGAGGATTGGATTAGATGCCCCTTTCAGTTCCATAGCTCTGTGATCAATCTGAGAAGCATCCTGAGCTGAACAGCAATGATAAGAAGAATCTAACATTTTTTCCTGGGTATATGACCAAGGTAAATATTTAATAGAATTCCAGATCAGAGTTGAAGAACTTCACTTTCCTTACTTAAGTAAATGCATTTACCTGAATTATTGAATGATTCTTTCATTTAACAAAACATAACACCCACTTTGAGGAGCATTGTGATCCCCAGGCTCTAAGAGCTCACATTCTAGCATAAGGAAACAGGCCACAGTTCAAAATCAAGTGAAAGATCTTAAGGGAGTGCAAAACCATAATCTTTGGAGATTCAGAGATTGGAGACAGCCGCAGCGCATCAGAGTTGCCGGATCGATGGAACTCAAGTGACGAATTTGGCTGCCGCATGCTACACTGCAGGCCCAGGGTGTCACATACAGAGCAATGAAAGATAACTGCAGCAGCCTCTGGATCCAGGCGTTGGCGGGTGATTACTCACAGGCCTGTACAGAGGCCTGTGATTGGAGCATCGGCCTGTTATTGAGGCGTCCTCAACCTGCCACCAACTACTCCTCTGCTTCTTCCAATCCCTCGGGGCAAATCAATAAGGCCTTCTTCCTTTAGTGAGTGTCTGATTCTGTTCCTCTTCTTTAAGAGGCTTCCACCACACGATGTGAGGTTGTAAAAACTTATTGTTTTTTCTTGGGGGAAAGCTATTAATTGTGGAAAACTATCCAGCTAATACCCATTATGCCAGCTAAACAACAGGGTGGCATCCTATACGGCTTGGACATTTCCCCTTATTTTATATTAAATTTGAAAAGAAGACACTCCTAAATTACACTTTCAAGAAAGCATTTCTTTCTGCTGAAATAAAGTGAGCATAAATGGTTAGTAGCAATGCTTTATCTGGCTGTGTTGCTGATAAAAGCAGATTCTGTGAGTGCAGATTAAAGGAGCTCTGGAATCCGTCCCCTGTGGACACTGTCTGAGTCACACTCGCTTGCCTGAATTAACATAAAAGTTTCTTAAATGATTTTCTGCCTCTACCAGCCCAGAGGCCTGTTTTTTGTGCCACTGGCTGCTCTGGCAATCTGGAGAAGCCTATGGCCCCCTTTTCAGAATAAAGATTTTGAATGCATAAAATAAAACATATAGGCTTACAAAGGAAGCAGATTTTAAACAAATAAAATTATCAAATTATAAAAAACAGATATGTGATGTAGTAATGTGCTTCTTCATTAGTTTAGAAGAGTGCAAATCTTTTCCAAAAGTCCATTAGCAGACTTACCCTTACATCTCATAGTGGCAGACTACTAGTTCTTTCAAAATCTATTCTGCCTTTTTTCTGGGACATATGGCTGCCCAGCTAGAGACTCCATTTTCTGTTCTCCTTTGCAGTTAGGCGTGGCCATGTGTCTATGCTGTCACCAGTAAATTTTCAATCAAAAATGAGCAGAAGAAATGATGCCATCTCTAGGTTTGGCGCTTAAAATATTGGGTGTGAGCTTTTCTTCTCTTCGCCCTTCAAGTTAGAACTCTGCCATTGAAATGCTCTAGAAGATTGTGGAGCAACACAGAGGAGAAAATCTGGTGGTGCTGGATTAAATTAGAAGTATCATGAACTCATTGCACACACACATGTACACACACATCTTCTGACTCTGTATATTGAAAGGGCTTAGATGCAGTGACATCCCAGTGGCAATGAGCACACCTAACACCCAACTCTTGGTTTCTAGATACTATTCCCCACTAAAAGGAACCAGTGCTCCTTGAAGAGATGACTGAATCCAGGGAAAATACATCTTGCTAGGCCAGAAAGCAAGGCAGTGGTCAAAAACTGATGGGAGCATGTCACAAGGACACTGGCTAAATCTGGGATAATTTAAACCTTGAAAATATTAATAATGGTAATGGATTAAAACATTATCTTATTCTGTTTGTGCTGCTATAACAAAATACCACAAACTGGGTGGCTTATAAACAACAGAAATTTATTTCTTACAGTTCTAGAGCCTGGAAGTTCAAGATCAAGGTGTCAGTCAGCATAGTCCAGTTTTGGTGAGGGCCCTCTTCCTAGTTCACAGCCGGTGCCTTCTAACTGTGTCCTCTCATGGTGGCAGGGATCTCTCTGCAGCCTCTTTTCTATGGCATTAATCCCATTCGTGAAGGCTCCACCCTCATAACTTAAGCACCTCCCCAAAGCCTCACCTCTTATTATTGTCATCCTTGGGTGTTAGGATTTCAACATACGAATTTTGGGGAGGACAGAAACATTCAGAACGTAGCACATATGAAATAAAAAAAGAAAACATGAGCCATAGTGATAATAAAAATAGGGGGAGTGGCAGAAGGAAAGCTCTTCTTTACAGAAGAATCCAGCTAATGAATGTAGAAGGAATGACAGAATTAGAAAAGTCACCAATTTGCAACCACTATAAATTCAGGCAAGGATCAATGGTTAATGCTAAAACCATTGGATGAAAATATTGCTAGGGAATAAGACATTGACAAAGTTTCAAATTATTACTCTGAAAATTACTTATTGATTACAAATGGGAAAATGTTCTTCATAATGGAGAAATTTGGTGGATACCAACTTAACCAAGTGATCAAACTTAACTTCATCAGTAACTGAGCAAACTGACTTTATGTACCTCCTGATAAGAATGCACTGAAAACATAATCATCTGTGAAGCATTCTTGCCAAAAATGATTAACTTGAATCTAATCATGATAGAAAAATCAGATAAATCTAAATTGTAGATTTATTGTACAAAACAACCGACCTGGACATTTCATAACCATTTGTCATAGAAAAAAATGGGTTTTAGATTAAGAGACTAAAGAAACAACAACAAAATGCAATATGTGACCCTTGATTGTTTCTTGGATTAGAAGGGAAAGCCAGCTATGAAAGGTATTATTGACTGGAACAATTGTTGTAATTTGACTATGGAGTTGATGTTATTTAATATATCAACGTTGAGTTTCTTAAGTGTTATATTGTGATTATATAAGGCAGAATGCCTTTGTGTCAGTAGAAACATGCTTTAGTGTTTAGGGTTCAAGTGTCATGATGTCTGCAACTTAATTTCAAATGATTCAGCAAAAATAATTGAGAGAGAGAGAGAGAGAGAGGGAGAGAGAGGGAGAGAGAGAGGGAGAGAGAGAGGGAGAGAGAGGGGGAGAGCATGCCACAGAGAGACCAACAAAGCAAATGTGGCAGAATGTTAACTAGGTTGATGTTAACTAGGTGAATCTGGGTTGATGGTATGCACGTGTTTTTTCTATTATTTTGTCCCCAATTTGTTACATAGTTTTGAAGTTTTTCAAAATTTTTTAAATAAAGGGGGAGAGGTTCAACACAGGCTTTCCATGTCAACCAGGTTTAGGAGGTGAACAAGAACAAAAGCAAAAGCAAACACACACAAAAGCAAACACACACAAAAGCAGAGAGGGTTAGTACAAGTTTATCCATCTTTCCTGAGGTAGTGCTGTCTTGAGCACAAGAACTGCTAGTCTGGTCAATGGGACAACTCTCAGAGAATTGTGTTCCACTTTGTACCTATTGCCTGTATTATACATAAAAGTAAAACCACAAAACCAACAACAGTTATCGAGGTCATTTTCGGGACTTTGGGGAAATTTTAAGATAGACTGTATATTATATCAATGATAATATCCTTATTTGTGATAATGTTATTGTAGCTATGTAGGAGAATGTTCATGTTTTTGGGAGAGAAATGCTGAAATACATCTGCCACTCTCAAATGATTGGGGGGGGAGGTGTGTGTAGATGTGTGTGTGTCGTTTAAAGAGATCCCAGGTGTGTGTTTGGCTCCCTTTTAATGTGGGGCCTGATTATGTAGGTATGATTGTTTACTATGCAAAACAATGTGTTAGACCATAAAACCTGAAAAGTTTCCTTAAACAAAATGCCCACAAATGCTGGATAAAAATAAACATCCGTTGAAATGCACAGCTGAGCTTGCAAAAAGGAAAGAGAAATTCCTAGAAGCCAAAAGTGAAGAGAGAGGTGAAAATCAGAAGGGTGAACTGATACTGAAATAATGCTAGGGCATTTGCCATTCTCATAGTCTTTTATGAGATACTCTGAGACTAGGAGACAAGACTGGTAAATTGGAAAGGTAAATCCAGATTATGCAAAGTACCCTTCTTAAACACATCTTTAGTGAAAGGATTCACCAAAAAAAAAAACCCCAAGAGAAAAGGGAAAAGACAAGGAAATCTGTCTGGCACAGCCTGGGCTCAAGGTGGGGAAAAAAGTCTCCCCTAAGAATTGATAAGCACAAACCTCCCTGCCCATCAGTTTGGGGTTCAAATGTACACTATCAGCCTGGAATGGGAAGCCCCCAGTCAAGAAGTTAACTAAAACTGGTCGGAGATTGAGAGTAATAAAGGATGCCAAGAAAAAGCAAATGGAAATCTTTGGCAGGACAAATGTCAAAAAGGAAACGGGCAGACCATTCAGGATTCCCACAGATAGAGTACTGGAAAATGTACTGCCAACCTAGAATGCCAAGAAAAATTAGAATTAATAAATGAGGACCTTTTCAGACAAACAAAAACTCAGACAGCTCACCAACAGATCGTCAACTAAAGGAACTTGTAAAGGATAGTGATTTAAAAGAAAAGAAATTGGGGTTGGCCTGGTGGCATAGCGGTTACGTGTGCACGTTTTGCTTTGGCAGCCAGGGGTTCACCAGTTTGGATCCCAGGCGCAGACATGGCACTGCTTGGCACGCCATGCTGTGGTAGGCGTCCCACATATAAAGTAGAGGAAGATGGGCATAGATGTTAGCTCAGGGCCAGTCCTCCTCAGCAAAAAGAGGAGAATTGGCAGTAGTTAGCTCAGGGCCAATCTTCCTCAAAAAAAAAGAAAAGAAAAAGAAATTGATGCCAAGAGATCTAAATTGCAAGAAGGAATGATAAGCAAGGAAACTGGTATACATGTGGGTAAATATAAACAAACATTGACTATGATAATTAAAAAACAAAATATCTTAATAAACTAAAAAATATAGTAAGAAAATATCTACTTTTGAAGGAACTAAATTATTATATAATGATAACATGTAAGATTGAAGGGAAGTGATGAGAGGAAAGTGTTCTGAGATAAAGATAAAAATTAATTTTAGACTGTTAAGATGATATTAGGATGATCTACATGAAATTGCTGATACTCAACTTTTTATCTAAAAAATATTGACCTACAAGAATGTCAATTTCAGAGGACTGATGTTAGTATCATGGCAGAGTGAGCTGTTCCCTTAGTCTCTCCCCCCGCTAAGATACAAACAAATGACATTCATTAATCAACAGAAGATTCCCTACAAAGTACTATAGGATGTCTGAGAGATGCATGCAGCCATACGTCTGATGGCGGGGGTACTGGATCCCCAGGAAGCAGTAGAAGGAGGTGAGTGGATCCCCTCCACTTCTACAGCACCAGTGATGCTAGGTTGCAGGTCCTCAGGTAGCAGCCAGTGCGTGACTGAAAGAGGAGGCGGGGGTACAGGGAGGCCTGCACAAATGATTTTGCTTTCAGAGTGGTAGCCCGGCCCACAGGAATGCTTTGCATCAAGTGGCTCAGCTCAGCCACTGGGTGGGCACCCCTACCAAGTACAGCAGACCAGGAGAACTGCCTATGAGTGCAGAGAGGGCCCATGCGCACTGAAAAATGTGCCCTCCACAACTAGCGTACCAGTTTGGCTGGTCCCCAGCCAAGGCAGTGGATCTGCACCAGAGCACCTGAATATGTGCGTGTGACCCACCAAGCAGCTGCACGCAGCAGGCAAACAACAACAAGCACTATCAGTAAAACTGCCAGCAGACAAGGCAGGTTCAGAAAACACAGCTCTGGCCCCCCCCCCCCCCCCCCCCCCATTGGTGGCAGGTGGAATCTGTGACGTGATACTAGCACTATGCACAGGGAAAGATCCACCCAATCATCCAGCATGAGGAAATACATTAACACTCCAGATCAGAAGTAAAATGGCAAGTATCCACAAACCAATCCTGAAGGCACAGAAGTTTACAATCTAAATGATAGAGAATTCAAAATAGTTGTCATTAAAGAAATTCAATGAGTTACAAGAAAACTCAGAAAGAGAGCTTAATGAATGCAGGAATAAAATTAATGAGAAGAAGGAATTCTTCAAAAAAGAGACTGAATCTCTTAAAAAAACCAAACAGAAATTCTGGAGATGAAGAACACAATGAATGAAATAAAAACCAATCTAGAAACCTTAAAAAATACAGCTGACATTATGGAGGACAAAACTAGTAATTTAGAGATAAAAATGAAGAAATTATTCGAGAAATATCAGACTCAATTACGACATGCAACATAAGGATTATAGGTATTCCAGAAGGAAAAATGAGGCAGAAAGGAGCAGAGAGCTGTTCAAAGAAATAATAGCTGAGAACTTCCCAAACCTGTGGAATAAACTGGACTTATAAATATATGAAGCTAATAGAACTCCTAATTACATCAATGCAAAAAGACTTTCTTAAGGCATATAGTAGTAAAACTGGGAAAAGTCAATGACAAGGAAAAAATATTAAGGGCAGCAAGGCAGACGAGAATAATCTACAAAGGAACCCCTATCAGGCTTTCAGCAGATTCCACAGCAGAAACTTTACAGGCTAGGAGAGATCGAAATGATATATTCAAAATACTGAAAGCCAAAAATTTCCAGCCGAGAATACTCTATCCAGCGAAATTATCCTTCAGATATGATGGAGAAATAAAAACTCTCTGAGATAAAAGTTGAGGGAGTTCAGCACCACTAGACCTCCCATATAAGAAATGATCAAGAAGGCCCTCATACCTGATACAAAAAGGCAAAGGTCTACAAAGCCATGAGCAAGGAGATAAACAGACAGACAAAATCAGAAATGTGCAGTTGTCTATCAGAAAGGTTAGCAAACAATCATAACATAAAAAATAAAGGGAAGGAAAGCATCAAAAATAACTACGAACACTTCATTTTAATCACAAACTCACAACACAAAAAGGAATAATTTGTGACAATAATAACTTAGACAGGGAAGAGGAAAAGGATGGAACCTACTTAGGCTAATGGAGATAAGAGGCTATCAGAAAATGGACTGATTTACGAGATCTTTTATAAAAACCTCATGGTAACCACTAAACAAAACTTTGGAACAGAGACACAAATCATAGTGAGAAAACCACCAAACTGAAATGGCAGTCAGAAATACAAGGGAAGGGGCTGGCCCTGTGGCATAGTGGTTAAGTTCTGCACACTCCACTTCTGCAGCCCAGGTTCACAGATTTGCATCGCTGGTATGGACCTACACCACTCGTCAGTTGTGCTGTGGCGGTGACCCACATATAAATTGGAGGAACACTGGCATAGATGTTAGTCCAGGGTTAATCTTCCTCAAGCAAAAGAAAAGAACAAGATTGGAAACAGATGTTAGCTCATGGCTAATCTTTGTCAGAAAAAAAAAAAAGAAATACAAGGGAAGAGAAACAAGGGAAATATAGAACAGCCAGAAAATGAGATAAAATGGCAATATTAAGCCCGCATATATCAATAATCACTCTATAATCACTCTATATGTAAATAGATGGAATTCTCCAATCAAAAGACACAGAGTGGGAGCTGGCCTGGTGGCGCAGTGGTTAAGTTAGCACATTCCGCTTCAGTGGCCTGGGCTTTGCCAGTTTGGATCCTGGGTGCAGACCTACACATGGCTTGTCAAGCCATGCTGTGGGAGGCATCCCACATATAAATTAGAGGAAGATGGGCATGGATGTTAGCTCAGGGCCAGTCTTCCTCAGCAAAAAAGAGGAAGATTGGTGGCAGATGTTACCTCAGGGCTAATCTTCCACAAAAAAAAAAAATAAAAGACAGGAGTGGTGTGTTGGACTAAAAAACAAGACCCAACAATATGCTGCCTCCAGGAAACACATCTCAGCTGTAAAGAAGCACAGGCTCAGAGTGAAGGGATGGAAGAGAATACTCCAAAAGAATGGCAAGCAAAAGAATGCAGGTGTTGCCACAGTCATATCAGACAAAGCAGACTTCAAGACAAAAAAGGCAGTGAGAGACAAAGGGGCACTACATAATGATAAAAGGGACATTCCACTTATGACATAACACTTCTGAATATATATACAGGAGAACATAACACTTATGAATATATATGCACCTAACACAAGAGCAGGAAAGTATATAATGCAACTATTAACAGACCTAAAGGGAAAAATTAACAGAAACACAATAATAGTAGCAGACCCCAACACCCCAGTGACATCAATAGATAGATCATTCAGACAGAAAGTCAACAAGGAAATAGTGGGTTTAAATGAAAACCCAGACCAGATGGACTTAGCAGATATATATGGAACACTACATCAAAAATAGCGGAACAGGGGCCGGCCCCATGGCTGAGTGGTTAAGTTTGCGTGCTCCGCTGTGGCGACCTGGGGTTTCTCTGGTTTGGATCCTGGGTGCGGACGTGGCACTGCTCGTCGGGCCACGTTGAGGCGACGTCCCACATGGCACAACTAGAGGGACCCACAACTAAAATATGCAACTATGTACTGGGAGGTTTTGGGGAGAAAAAGGAAAAGTAAAATCTTTTTAAAAAACCCCCCCAAAACAGCAGAATACACATTCTTCTCAAGTGCACATGGAACATTCTCAAAGACAGACCATATGTTTGGAAAGAAGGCAAGCCTCAATAAATTTAAGAAGACTGAAATAACATCAGGCGTCTTTTCCAACCACCATGCTATGAAACTAGAAATCAAAGACAAGAAAAAAGCTGGGAAAGTCACAAATATGTGAAGACTAAACAACATGCTACTGAACAACCACTGGATCAATGAAGAAATCAAAGGAGAAATTAAAAAACACCAAGAGATAAATGAAAATGAAAACACAACATACCAACTATTATGGGATACAGCAAAAGCAGTTCTAAGAGGGAAATTCATAGCAAAACAGGCCCACTTCAACAAACAAGAAAAATCACAAATAAGTAAACTTAAATTACACCTCACAGAACTAGAAAAAGAAGGACAAACAAACATAGTCAACATAAGGTGGGAAATAATAAAAATTAGAGCAGAAATAAATAAAATAGACACCACAAAGAGTAGAAAGGATCAATGCAACTAAGAACTAATTGAGAAGATAAACAAAATTGACAAACCCTTAGTCAGACTCACTAAGAAAAAAACAGAGAAGGCTCACATAAATAAAATAAGAAGTGAATGAAGAGAAATTACAATGGATACCACAGAAATACAAAGGATAAGAGAATTCTATAGAAAACTATATGCCAACAAATTGGATGACCTAGAAGAAATGGATAAATTCTTAGACTCTTACAACCTCCCAAAACTGAAGAAGAAGAAACAAAGAATCTGAAAAGACCAATCACAGTAAAGAGATTGAAGCAGTAACCAAAACCTCCCAAAAAACAAAAGTCCAGGACCAGATGTCTTGTCCAGAGAATTCTACCAAACATTCAAAGATTTTATACTTAACCTTCTAAAACTATTCCAAAAATTGGAAGAAGATGGAATGTTTCCTAAATCAATCTATGAGGCCAACATTACCCTGAAACCAAAACAAGGCAAGGACAGCACAAAGAAGGAAAATTACAGGACAATATTGCTGATGAACATAGATGCAAGAATCCTCAACAAACTACTGGCAAACCAAATATAGCAATACATTTAAAGGATCATACACCATGATCAAGTGAGATTTATATCAGGCACGCAGGGATGGTTCAACATCTGCAAATCAAGCAATGTGATACACCACATTAATAAAATGAGGAATAAAAATCACATCATCATCTCAATAGATGCAGAGAAAACATCTGAGAAGATCCAACATTCATTTATGAAAAAAACTCTCAATAAAATGAGTATAGAAGTAAAGTACCCCAACATAATGAAGGCCATATATGACCAAATCCACAGCCAACATCATATCCAACAGTGAAAAACTGAAAGCCACCCCTCTGAGAACAGGAAAAAGACAAGGGTGCCCATTCTTGCCACTCCTATTCAGCATGGTACTAGAGGTTTTGGGCAAAGCAATTAGGCAAGAAAAAGAAATAAAAGGTATCCAAATTGGAATGGAAGAAGTGAAATTCTCACTGTTTGTGGATGAGATGATTGTATATATAGAAAACAATAAAGAATCCATTAGAAAACTACTAGAAATAATGAATAACTACAGCAATGTTGCAGGGTGCAAAATCAACTTACAAAAATCAGTTGTATTTCCTTTTCTTGGTGTGTGTGTGAGGAAGATTAGTCCTGAGCTAACATGTATTGCCAATCTTCCTCTTTTTGCTTGAGGAAGACTGTCGCTGACCTAACATCTGTGCCAATCTTCCTCTATTTTATGTGGGATGCCACCACAGTGTGGCTTGACGAGTATTGCTAGCTCCATCCCCAGGATCTGCACCTCCAAACCCCAGGCTGCCAAAAGGAAGTGTGTGAACTTAACCACTACGCCACCAGGCTGGCCCCTAAAAATCAACTACATTTCTATACACTCATAACAAACTAGCAGAAAGAGAACTGAAGAATACAATCCCACTTAGAAGTGCAATAAAAATAAAATATCTAGGGATAAATTTAACAAAGGAGGTGAAAGACCTATACACAGAAAACTCTAAGACATTACTGAAAGAAACTGAAGATGACATAAAGAACTGGAAAGATATTCCATGCACATGGACTGGAAGAATAAACAACTAAAATGTCCACATTACCTAAAGGATTGAATCCACAAATTCAATGCAATCCCAATCAGAATCCCAATGATATTCTTCACAGAAATAGAACAAAGAACCCTAAAAATTACATGAAATAACAAAAACTCTGAATAGCTAACACAATCCTGAGAAAAAAATAATAAAGCTGGAGGCATCACAATCCCTGACTTCAAAATATACTACAAAGCTATAGTAATCAGAACAGCATGGTACTGGCACAAAAACAGACACACAGATCAATGGAACAGAAGTGAAAGCCCAGAAATGGACAGCTAATCTTTGACAAAGGAGCCAAGAACATACAATGGAGAAAGGAAAGTCTGTTCAATAAATGGTGTTGGGAAAACTGGACAGCCACATTCAAAAGTATGAAAGTAGACCATTATCTCCTACCTTACACAAAAATTAACTCAAAATGGATTAAACACTTGTATGTAAGCCCTAAATCCAAAAGAGTCCTAGAAGAAAATAGGCAGTACACTTTTTGACATCAGTCTTTTCAAATACCAAGTCTACTCAGGCATGGGAAACAAAAAAATACACAAATGGGACTACATCAGACTAAAGGGATTCTCCAAGGCAAAGGAAACCATGAACAAAATGAAAAGACAAGCGACCAACTGGGAGAAAATATTTGCAAATCATATATCTGACAAGGGGTTACTTCCCAAAATATATAAAGAACTCATACAACTTAAGAACAAAAACCACACAAACCAATCAAAAAATGGGTAGAGGATACGAACAGACATTTTTACAAAGAAGATATACAGAAGGCCAACAGGCACATGAAAAGATGTTCAACATCACCAATCATAAGAGAAATGCAAATCAAAAGTACAAGATATTACCTTACACCCGTCAGAATGGCTATAATTAACAAGACAAGAAATAACAAATGTCGGAGGGGATGTTGAGAAAAAGGAACCCTCATACACTGCTGGTGGGAATGCAAACTGGTGCAGCCACTATGGAAAACAGCATGGAGATTTCTCAAAAAATTAAAAATAGAACTACCATATGATCTAGCTATCTCACTACTGGGTATTTATCCAAAGAACTTGAGATCAATAGTTCAAAGAGACTTACTCACCCCTATGTTCACTGCAGCATTATTGCCAATAGCCAAGATGTGGAAGCAACCCAAGTGCCCATTACCAGATGAATGGATAAAGATGTGGTATATATACACAATGGAATACTACTCAGCCACAAAAAAGACAAAACTGTCCCATTTGTAAGAACATGGATGGACCTTGAGGGTATTATGTTAAGCCAGACAGAGAAGGACAAACTGCTTGATTTCACTCATATGTCAAAGATAAACAAACACATGGATAAAAGAGAACAGATCTGTGGTTACCCGAGGGGAAGCGGGTTTGAGGCTTGGTGAAAGGGGCACATATATATGGTGATGAATAAAAATTAGACTATTGTAGGTGAGCATGATGCCATGTATACAGAAACTATTAAATAATAACGTACATCTGAAATCATACGTTATAAACCATTATGACCTCAATAAAATAATTTAAAAAAGAATGAAAGAAAAAAAAGAATGTCAATTTCATATGGTTCAACATAATACATTACAATTCTAAAGATAACTAGTAAACAAATAGAAATAGAATGCATATCTTTGAAAAAAAAAGAAGAAACAAATGTGGAACAAAACCTCAGTATGAAAAACAACCCTCAAAATAAAAAAGTAGACAATAGTTGATGCCATTAATACAAAAATTTGAAGATGAAGAACAATACAAAATACTGTTGTAGATACGTACAAATATTTGAAAAGCATTAAGGAAATTCAGGATATTGCAAAGGGAGGAGGGAAAAGGAAAGGAATTCAACTGTATTTTTTAAGGTTTTATTTTTAAATTTGAATGATGGGTGTATAAGTCTATTATTCTTTATAATTTGAAATAAATTAAAATTATTATAATTAAGTTTTTAAGCCATAAAATTTTTTTTAAAGTCATAAAGCTCCAAAGACAAAAAAAAAAAAAAAAAAAAAGCCCCAACATGTAGTGTTTTCCAATTTATGTGGTGTAAATTCTGCCACCATGGCTGATTTTAAGATGCCACTGTGACATCACTGAATGAAGTTAGTAAGAGATGTACAGTAGCACATATATCTTCACCACAGAGAGAACAACAGATGTTAATAAATTCAAGAGCACAGAATGTAGTAAAATAATTAAGAAGTAATGAATTTTAAGTATTACAAGCATACCTTAGAGATTTGTATGTTTAATTCCAGACCACTGCAATAAAGCAAATATTGCAATAAAGTGAGTCATATGAACTTTTTGTTTCCCAGTGGACATAAAACTTATGTTTAGTCTATTAATTTGCAATAGCATTATGTCCAAAAGAACAATGTATATACCTTAAGTAAAAAAATATTTTATTGCTAAAAAATGCTAACCATCATCTAAGCCTTCAGCAAGTTGCAATTTTCTTGCTGGTGGATGGTCTTGCCTCGATATTGATGGCTGCTGACTGATCAAAGTGGTGGTTACTGAAGGTTGGGGTGGCTGTGGCAATTTCTTAAAATAAGACAACAAAGAAGTTTGCCGCAACAACTGACTTTTCTTCTTGAAGCATTTCTCTGCAGCATGCAATGTTGTTTGACAGCATTTTACCTACAGTATAGCTTCTTTCAAAATTGGGGTCAATCCTCTCAAAACCTGCCACTGCTTTATCAACTAAGTTTATATAATATTCTAAACCCTTTGTTGTCATTTCAACAATCTTCACAGCATCTTCACCAGGAGTAGGTTCCACGTCAAGAAACCACTTTTCTTTGCTCTCCATATGAAGCAACTCTTCATTTGTTAAAGTTTTATCACGATATTGTAGTAATTCAGCCATAAGTTCAGGCTCCACTTCTAATTCTAGTTGTCTTACTATTTCCACCACATCTGCACTTACTTCCTTCACTGAAGTCTTGAACTCCTCAAAGTCATCCAGGAGGGTTCAAATCAACTTCTTCCAAACTCCTGCTAATGTTGATATTTTGACCTCTTCCCATGAATCACAAATGGTCTTAATGGAATCTAGAATGGTGAATCCTTTCAAGAAGGTTTTCAATTTACTTTCCCCAGATCCAACAGAAGAATCACTATGTATGGCAGCTATAGCCTTATGAAATATATTTCTTAAACAATAAGACTTGAAAGTTGAAATTACTCTTTGAACCATGTGCTGCAGAATGGATGCTGTGTTAGCAGGCATGAAAACATTAATCTCATTGTATTTCTCCGCCAGAACTCTTGGGTGACCGTTTACATTGTCAATGAGCAGTTATATTTTGAAAGGAATCTTTTCTTCTGAGCAGTAGGTCTTGACAGGGGCTTAAAATATTTCACAAAAGTTGTAAACAGATGTGCTGTGATCCAGGATGTGTTATTCCATTTAAAGACCATAGGTAGACTAGATTTAGCATAATTCTTAAGGGCTGTAGGATTTTCAGAATGGTAAATGAGTACTGGCTTTCACTTAAAGTCACCAGCTGCATTTGCCCTTAACAAGAGAGTCAGCCTCTCCTTTGATGCTTTGAAGCCAGGCATTGACCTCTCCTCTCTAACCATGAAAGTTGTAGATGGCATCTTCTTCCAAAATAATGCTGTTTCATCTACATTGAAATCTGTTGTCTAGTGTAGCCACCTTCATTAATTATATTAGCTAGAACTTCAGGATAATGTATTGCAGCTTCTACATCAGCAGTTGCTCCTTTGCTTTGCATTTTTGTGATAGAGACAGCTTCTTTCCTTAAACCTCATGAACCAGCCTCTGTTAGCTTCAAACTTTTCTTCTGCAGCTTCCTCACCTCTCTCAGCCTTCACAGAAATGAAGAGAGTCAGGGCCTTGCTCTGGATTAGATTTAGGCTTAAGAGAATGTTGTGGGGGGGCCGGCCCCCTGGCCCAGTGGTTAAGTTCGGGGGCTCTGCTTTGGCAGTCCTGGGTTTCGCCAGTTCGAATCATGGGCGCGGACATGGCATTACTCCTCAAGCCATGCTGAGGCGGCATCCCACATGCCACAGCTAGAAGAACCCACAACTAAAAATACACAACTATGTACTGGGGGGATTTGGGAGATAAAGGAAAAATAAAATCTTTGAAAAAAAAAAAAGAATGTTGTGGCTTGATCTTCCATCCAGACCACTAAAACTTTCACCATACCAGCAATAAGGCTGTTTCACTTTCTTATCATTCGTGTGTTCACTGCAGTATAGCACTTCTAACTTCCTTCAAGAACTTTTCCTTTGAATTCACAACTTGGCAAATTCTTTGATGCAAAAGGCCTAGCTGCCACTTGGCCTATCTCAGCTTTCGACATGCCTTCTGCATTAAGCTAAATCATTTCTAGCTTTTGATTCAAAGTGAGAGATGTGTGGCTCTTCCTTTCACTTGAATACTTAGAGGCCATTGTAGGGTTATTATTTGGCCTAATTTCAATATTGTTGTGTCTCAGGGAATAGGGAGATCTGAGGAGAGGAAGAGAGATGGCGGGAATGGCTAGTTGGTGGAGCAGTCAGAACACACACATGTGTCTATTAAGTTCACTGTCTTCTATGGGCGTGGTTTGTGGTGCCCCAAAATAATTACAATAGTGACATCAAAGATCACTGATCACAGATCATCATAAAAAATAATAATGAAAAAGTTTAAAATATGTGAGAATTACCAAAATGTGACACAGAGACATGAAGTGAGCAAATGGTGTTGGAAAAATGGCACTGATAGATTTGCTCTATGCAGGGTGGCTAAAAACCTTCAATTTGTGAAAAATGCTTCAATATCTGTAAAGTGCAATAAATGAAGTGCAATAAATTGAGATTTGCCTGTACCTATGTTTTAAATTATTTATTTAAGTTTATAGAATTTAGTTTTTAATAATGGCTGTGACTAAGACCTGCCTTACAACACTTCTGAAAATTTAACAATCAGTTCTCAAGAGCCAGTTAAGGCCACATCCAAGATACCACTGGATAAGTATGAATCTTAAATAGTTACTTTTGAGTGACATCAGTGAAAATGATGATTAACAACCTCTGAAAATCCTCTCCTCCATAAAAGCAGTCAGAATAGTGGAGAAAATGGTTAGGAATCAACTTTTTCTGTATTCTGGAAATTAACAAAGGCTTCCAGCAATTTGAGGTGTTTATTAAAGAAAAATGGCTGAAAAGTGAGCACCGTGCAGTTTTAATTTGCTCTATTCCATTCTACCCTATCCCCAGTTCTGTGGTAGCCTTGAAAAGCAAAACCTGCAATCACAGTGAAAACCACCAGCTTGGTAGTCATGCAAGATGGAACAGTGAATTAAAGTTCATTCAAATCCCCATTCCCAGAGAACTGTCATTATTTGACCTGCCTGGTGGTTCCCCAGAAGACCCCCCCCCCATAGGCCATTTTTATTTGATCTGACTTGGAGCCACCAGTGGAAACCACCATTTTCCCCCAGAGAAGTTTGTCAAAAAACAGTCAGAGACAATTGTTTAACAATGTAGCTGCCAAGGTAGTAAATAACAGGGCAAAGAAGAGGCTAACCAAGAAACTCAAAAGGGAAAACTGAGAAATGAGATGTCCAGAGAGTGTCTGAAAAGCTCTGATATGAACCTTGGTATTGAAAAGGCCATACACATGTCCAGGGTTGTATACATGCTCAGGAAAGACATGAGAATGCCCTAAGGTCAAAATTCTGGCCAACCTTGAGACTCTGCATGAGCAAGAAGCAGGCAGAGTTTTAAACTGCTTGGCTGGGTGTTGACTGCCTACACCAAATTGCATACAGAGCCCTTCAGCAAAAACTAGAACACCTGTTCGTTCCAAGCATGTAAGGAAAGCTGTGTCTAATCACTGTTTCAGGACATATCCAAAGAACTAAAGGAAAGTGTGAGAACAATATCTCACCAAATGGAGACTATCAAGAAAGACACAGAAATTATTATTTAAAAGACAAAATAAAAATGCTAGAGTGGGAAAGTACAATAACAGAAATCAAAATTTCACTAGAGGGGCTCAAAAGTAGGTAAGAATCAGCAAGACTGAAAAGTAGGTCAACTGAGATTATCCAATCTGAAAAAAAGAAAACAAATAAGAATCAAGACAATAATGAGTAGAGCCTCAGAGACCTGAGTGACACCATGGAACATACCAATATACTCATAATGGGTGTCACAGGAGAGGAGAGATAGAAGAGGCAGAAAGAATATTTGAAGAAATAACGGATAAAGTAGAAGAGATCCACATGTAGACATATCATAGTCAAACTGTCAAAAGCTAAAGAGAAAGAGAAAATTTTGAAAGCAGCAAGACAGAAGTGACTTGTCAAGTCTGAGGGAACTTAAATAAGAGTTGATTTCTTGTTAGTAACCAACTGGGCCAAAAAAAGTGGAATGACATGTTTCAAGTGCTAAAAGAAAAAGACTGTCAATCAAGAATTCTATATCTAGCAAAACTATCCTTCAAAACTGAAGGATCAACTTCCATCATTACAGCATGAAGAGCTCCACTACCTGCTTATAAGTGAAAATTATTAAAGGAAACAACAGAGTCAGCCCTGATGGCCTAGTTTAAGTTCAGAGCACTCCACTTCAGCAGCCTGGGTTTGGTGCCTGGGCATGGAATCACATCACTCGTCTGTCAGTAGTTGTGCTGTGGTGGTGGCTCACAGAATAGAGCCAGAAGAACTTACAACTATACACAACTATGTACTAGGACTTTGTGGGGGAAAAAGGAAGAAAAAAGGAGGAAGATTGGCAACAGATGTGAGCTTATGGCAAATCTTCCCCTGAAAAAAAAAAAAAAAGAAAAAAAAAGAAAAAGAAAAAAGAAAAGAAACAATGTAAAAAAAAAAAAAAGTAAAATGAGTTAAGAAAAACTCCAAAAATAAAGAAAGAAAAAACCAAAAAAAACCATACCATTCAAAGACTTTGGAAATGGTCCTAAGAGCAAACAGCAAATGAAGAAACATCTATTCAAGACAATATAAAAACATTTGGCAGGAAAGGTAAGAATCTGTGGTATTTAAAGAAAGACTTCTGCCTGCCTCCTTGCTCCCAGCTCAGTGAGATGGAGGCTACACTTCAGACTGCTGTAGCCAAGAACATAGGGCTATTTCTTCTCTCAGCTACCAGCTGGAAGGTTTTATTCCTGGGAGAAACAGAATTCAGTGTTTCCCATCCTGTCCCCAGCTGTCTGGTGCTGAGGCTAAGTCCTAAGAGGTAGGGGCTCCCTTCTTTTACCAACCTCCACTCATGGAATGGAGACTCTACCTGCTACATGGCACACTGAGAATAGTGTAGGAAGTGCAATACAAGGGAAATGCAGACAAACCACAGTGAGATAACATTTCACACCCACTAGGATGGTATAACAAAAACAAAAACAATATTAAGTGTTGGTGAGAGATTTAGAAAAATTGGAACTGTCATACATTCCTAAAATCTAAAATATAAAATGGTGCAGCTGCTTTGGAAAACAGTCTGGCACCTCAAACTGTTAAACATAGGGTTACCATATGACCCAGCATTTTCAATCCTAGGTATATACTTAAGAGAAGTGAATGATTTTATTTATATGAAATGTCTAGAATGGGCACATCTATAATGGAAAGTAGATTAGTAGTTGCCAGGGGGGAGCGAAGAATGGGAAGTGACTGGTAGTGGTTATAGGGTTTTCTTTGGAGGTGATTTAAGTATATTCTGGAATTACTGGTGGTAACTATTGCACACATTTATGACAAAAGTCCATTGAATTGCATACGATAAAAGGGCAAGTTTAATGGTATGTTAATCATAACTCAAAAAAAAGAGAGAAAGAGTCACTTTTCACTTGGAATTTGGTCATTATGGATTAGGAGGTTGGCAACCACTTGGTCAGCCTTATGCAGTGTCAACCAAACACTAATAGCTTACCTCAGTTCCTGTTTCTCTCCAATCCCAAGCCCGACTTCCCCCTGGCCACACTTTGCAGTCCTTATAGGTTTTAGTAGAGCCTTGTACTTTCATTTGCCCCCATGAGAGGGAAGCAATTTCAGGGGAAGACATATGGAACTTAACTGAACTCTGAAATTAAAAGAAAAAATATACTGAATCAGTTATAAAGTAAGGTTGAAACAGCTCCAAAATGAAGGATCTATACTACATACAAAATATATTTTAAAATATAATACTATATACAAAATATAGTAAGCAGTGGTCCTCTATGAGTTAAGCATCCTTCTCATTTATGTGGTTGTCACATCTTCTCTAGAGGTCTAAAAAGTAAAATGATATTTTTGGGATCCTGAATCATTCAATCATGAAAACTAGATACTACAATTATTTCTCAGACTCTAGAGGGAATTCTCAGGATATTTTTTGAGAGACAAAAGTGGGAATGCAAACTGGTGCAGCCACTATGGAAAGCAGTATGGAGATTTCTCAAAAAACTAAAATAGACATACCATATGACCCAGCTACCCCACTACTGGGTATCTACCTAAACAACTTGAAATCAACAATCCAAAGTAACATATGTACCCCTATGTTCATTGCAGCACTATTCACAATAGCCAAGACATGGAAACAATCCAAGTGCCCATTTACCGATGATTGGATAAAGAAGATGTGGTATATATATATATACAATGGAATACTACTCAGCCATAAAAAAGACAAAATCATCCCATTTGTAACAACACGGATGGACCTGGAGGGATTTATGCTAAGCTAAATAAGCCAGACAGACTGAGAAAGACAAACACCATGTGATTTCACTCATATGTGGAATATAAACAAACACATGGACAAAGAAAATGGTTCAGTGGTTACCAGGGGTGGGCACAGGGGGTGAAGGGGAGCACTTATGCGGTGATGGACAAGAAATCATGTACAACTGAAATTTCCCAATGATATAAACATTGTTATGAATGCAATTAAAAAAAATTAAAAGGTGGAGATTTGCTTCAGCAAGGCTGATACATCCTCTCTCCCAAGAGCAACCATTGAGCTGGACAAAACTGTCAAAATAACCACTTAGTAATCTAGAAATAATCTTCAGGGCATACTAGAAATTGAGAAGTGCTTATTCACGAAAATCACTGAATTTTAGATAAGAACAGAAAGATGTTTTTTCTTCTTTCCTTGGATTATTCCCATGCCCCAACACCAATTCTGTTGGCACAGAGGTTCAACTTGGTTGGGGCAGGGCATGAAAATCAACAGTCTTGCTGCTACAGCCAGAGGAGGCAGTTCATTTAGAGCATTATCAGCTAAACTGATGATCTCAGCAGCAAGCAAATATAGATGGCAGATGGCTCTGCTTCCTTCATATTGTGGGCCTGTTTGGTGCAAACAATGGATTGGCAGAGCAGGCAAGGATTTAACTGTAATTTCTCAGAGGTGACACAGCCATAGGGGGCTTGATAAACTCTCCACACATCCCAAGTGGACCAAAGGCTGTGAGCATATGCATCAATGACTGGAGTAGGCCTAAGTCATGCAAACATTCTGGGCCAACTGAGCCTACAGCACATGCGAAGTGGAGAAGCAAGAAGGCTCACGAGGACTCAGTACAGTATAAAAACCGGGGAAGACATAAAAACAGCCTGAATGTTGAATGTACTTCCCAGTGTGCATACTGATCCCTAAGTAGAGAGTGAAAGTCTTACTGGCTTGAGGTGTTTGGACATAATCTTTGATTAATCTTTTGGTGAACAATAAGCTATATAAACACGGTGGAGACCCCAAGGAAGCCAAGCTTAAAAATAAAAACAAGAAAAAAAAAACCAACCAAGAAAACAGATTCCAGTGACCACATATTGCATGGGAGACAGAACGCAGAGATTTAGTCTAGGCAAGCGACTAAACACAAACAAATAATCTAAGAGCAACAATGTGCAGGGGGAAAATCAGAATCCAGACTTCCTAAAGTATTATCTAGAATGTCCAGTTTTCAACAAAAAAATTACAATATATGCAAAGAAACAAAAAATGTGACCCACACTTATCACCTGAAACTCTATTAGTGTTCCTGTATGTTTGACTTAGCAAAGACTCCGAAGAAGCTATTATAAATATATTCAAAGAACTAAAGGAAACCATGTATGAAGTTATACAAAATTCTGATGACAATGATTCCATGAATACAGAATCTCAATAAAGAGACAGGCATTTCAAAAAAGAATCAAATAGAAATTCTGGGTTTGATGAGTATAATAACTAAAAGGTTCTCATATCCGTCATGGTTCTCCGGAGAAACAGAACCAGTAGATTATATATATTAAGAGACTCATTTCAAGAACGTAGCTCATGCAGTTGTGGGAGTTGGCCAGTCCAAAGGTGTAGGGTAGGCTGGCAGGCTAACTCCTGGGCAAAAGTTGTCATTGCAGTATGGATGTGTTATTTCTTCTTCCTCAAGGAAATCTGTTTTGCTTTTAAGGACTTTCAACTGATTGGATGAGGCCTACCAAGAGTACTGATCGTAATCTCCTTTATTGAAAAGTAAACTGATTATAGATGTTAACTACATCTACAAAACACCTCCATAGCAACACCTAGACTAGAGTTTGATTGAATAACTAGCTACTATAGCTCAGCCAAGTTGACATATAAAACTAACCATCACAGTTCCCCCCCATCAGTATGGTGTCTATATACATGTCCTTAAACCATATTTAATCTCCAAATAAAGTCAATAACAAAGTGATACTTCTGCCTAACATTAATAAATACTAATCCATTTTTTCAGCTTCAACTTCTGAATATCCATTTTTAAAATGTATTATATAACAAAGGACATAAACATACTGTTAGGTACCATGGGAGGAAGATACTAATTTATAAAACATGATTCCTGTTCTTGAGGAGCTAATATTATCCTAGAGGAAAGAAGACATATACAAATAACTATAATATAACTTTTAAGAAAAGTGACTTTTTTTTAAAACGAGGTAACTTTTGAAAAGTGGAATAAGGGAAGTATAATGAATTTTTATTAGGGTTGAAAAAGACTTCTGTATCAGTCTGCTAGAACTTCCAGCACAAAATACCCCAGGCTGGGTGGCTTAAAGAACAGAAATTTATTTTCTCAGTCTGGAGCCTGGTAGTCTATTATCAAAGTGCCAGCAGCGTTGGTTTTGGTGAGACCTCTCTATCTGGCTTGCAGATAGATTCCTTCTTGCCTTGTCCTCACATAGCCTTTTGTCTGAGCTTGAGTGCTGTTGGTGTCTTTTCCTTTTCTTACAAGAATACCACTCTTATAGTAGTAGGGCCCCACTCTCAAGGCCTCATTTAACCTTAATTACCTTCTTAAAGGCCCTATCTCCAAATATAGTCACATTGGGGGTTAGGGCTTCAACATACGAATATTGGGGAGAGACAATTCAGTCCATTAGCAGCTATCTTGTGGCAGTACTACACAGTATTGATTACTGTAGCTTTGTAGCAACCTTTGAACCCAGAAGTGTGAGACCTTCAACTTTGTCATTTAAAAAGTTGTTTAGGATATTCTAGGTCCCTTGCATTTCCATATTAATATTAGGGTCAAATATGCCAATTTCTACCAAAAAGTCAACTGTAATTTTGATAGGGAGACTCTCCAGATCAACTTAAGGAGTACTGCCATTTTTTCAATAGTTAAGTCTTCCAAACTATGAACAAGGGATGTCTTCCTATAAAGACTTCTTTAATTTCCTTTAAGAATATTTTTTAATTTTCAACTCTTCTATTTAAAAGAACATTGTTCCTAAATAGTTTATTCTTTTTGCGGCAACTGTAAGTGTAATTATTTTCTTTATTTTGGATTGTTTATTGCTACTGTATAGAAATACACTTGATTTTTGAGTATTTATCTAGTATCCTGCAAACTTGTTGAACTTATTAGTTGTAATTAGTTTTTTGGTGGCTTTCTTAGGATTTTCTATATACAAGTTCATGTTATTTATGATAGAGATTGTTTTACTTCTTCCCTGCCAATCTGGATGACTTTTTTCTCTTTTTTTGCCTAATTGCCTTGAGTAGAACTTCCAGTACAATGTTTAATAGAAGTGGAGATAGCAGACATTCTTGCCTTCTTCCTGACCTTATGGAGAAGGCATCAGTTTTCACCATGAGGTATATTAGCTGTGAGCTTTTCATAGATACCCTTAATTAGGTTCAGAAAGTTCCTTTTTATTCTTAGTTTGTTGAGTGTTTTTATCATGGAAGACTACCTAATTTTGTCAAATGATTTTGAGGCATCTAGCAAGATGATTGTGTTGATTTTTTCCTTTATTCTATTAAAACAGTGTAATATATAGACCAATTTTTGGATGTTAAGCTAACGTCGCATACTTGGGATGAATTCCACTTGGTCATGGTGTATAATCCTTTTTGACCTGTTGCTGGATTTTGTTTGCTAATATTTTGCTGAGGATTGTCGTGGCTAGATTCATAAGGGATATTGGTCTGCATTTTGTTTTTTTTTCTTCTGATGTCTTTGTTTTTGCAACCAAGGTAAATCTGACCTCATTGGATAAGTTGGCAAGTAGTCCCTCTCTTCTAATTTTTGGTAAGAGTTTGTGAAGTATTGGTATTAATTATTCTTTAAACTTTTGGAAGAATTCACCATGAAGACATCTGGCCCTGGGCTTTTTTGGGGGAGGGTTTAAATTCCTAATTTAATCTTTTTACTTGTCAGAATTCCATTCAGAATTTCTACTGTTTCTTGAGTTTCAATAGTTTGTGTTGTTCTAGGAATTTGTTCATTTCATTTGTATTACCCAATTTATAAGCATACAGTTATTCATAAAATTCCCATATAACCCTTTTTTTATTACTATAGATAGTCATGTCCACTCATTCATTTCTGATTTCAGTAATTTGAATCTTTTCTTTTGGTCTTGGTCAGTGTAGCTAAAGATTTGTCAACTTTGTAGTTATTTTCAAAGAATCAACTTTTGGTTTTGTTGATTTTCTCTATTTTCCTGTTCTTTATTTCATTAATATCTATGCTAACGTTTATTACTTCTTTCCTTCAATTTGCTTTGTGTTTACTTTGATTTTTTTTTCAGTTTTGTAAAGATGGAAAGTTAGGTTATTGACTTGAAATAACTCTTCTTTTTGTTGTCGTTGTTGAGGAAGATTCGCCCTGAGCTAACATCTGTGCGAATCTTCCTCTATTTTGTTCGTGGGTTGCTGCGACAGCATGGCTGCTGACAAGTGGTGTAGGTCCACACCTGGGAATTGAACCCTGGGCCGCCAACGCAGAGTGTGCCGAACTTAACCACTAGGCCACAGGGCTGGCTCCATTCTTCTTTTTTAATAAAGGCATTTACAGCTCTATATTTCTCCTTAAGCAGTGCTTTAGGTGTATCCTATTAGTTTTCATATTTTATTCAACTCAAAGTATTTTCTAATGTTCCTTGTGATTTCTTCTTTGAACCATTGGTTATTTAGATGTATGTCACTTAATATCCACATATAAGTGAATTTACCAAATTTCCTTCTTTTTGATTCTAGTCTAATTCCATTGTTTGGTGATCATATTTGGTATAACTTTGAACCTTTCAAGTGCAAATGAGACTTTTTTTTGGTGAGGAAGATTGGTCCTGAGCTAACATCTGTTGCCTATCTTCCTCTTTTTGCTTGAGGAAGATTGTTGCTGAGCTAACATCGATGGCAATCTTCCTCCATTTTGTATGTGGGACACCACCACTGCATGGCATGATGAGAGGTGCATAGGTCCACATCTGGAGTCTGAACCCCGGGGCGCCGAAGTGGAGTGTGCAAACTTAACTACTATGCCACCAGGCTGGCCCCTGAGATATTTTTTTAAAGTGCCTTAGCATGTGGTTTATCTTGGAGAATGTTTGATTTTCACTTGAGAAGAATGTGTATTCTGCTGTTGGTGTGCAGTGTCCATCTATGTGTTAGGACTTGTTATTTTACAGTGTTGTTCAAACCTTATTTATTTGTTGGTCTTCTGCCCAGCTGTCCTAGTTGACCATTTTTGAAAGTGTGGTAGTGAAGTTTCCAAGTATTATTGTTGAATTCTCTATTTCTCTTTTCAATTCTGTCAGTTTTTGCTTTTTGCATATTAGGGCTGTTGTTAGGTACATATGTTTTTGTTATATCCTCTTGATGTATTGATTCCATGTGGTTTTGATAAACCAACTTTACCTCTAGTTTTAGAAATGAAGCATTGACCTGGGCTAAGGCATGAGTACATTCTACTTTCACTTTCTACACTGGTCACACTGGTTTAGGGTTGAATATATGTGCTGAGTTGGACCAATCAGTGTCAATTTTAGGACTTTTTTGGGGGAAATTCTGAGATATTGAGGCTGGGAAGTAAAGAATATGGAAGAGTTCCTTGAAACTGCTAGTGCTATGAGAGAAGTCATTATGAAAATTTGGTCCATGTAGGGGAAGGCAAAACAGAGAGACTTACTGAAACAGGGTTACCATCTGATCAGACCATACCACAAGCATGAGCTACTCAATTATTTGAGGCAATAAATTCCCTTTATTATCTAAGTCTGTTTGTCTTTTACTTGCAACTTAAAGTATTTTGACCCAATAACCAACCTCACCTTAATAATTCAACAGATGTCTGAAAGTGTGATTTTTTCTTTTTTGATAAAGATTGACCCTGAGCTAATATCTGTTGCCAATCTTCCTCTTTTTTTTTTTTTTGCTTGAGGAAGACTGTTGCTAAGCTAATATCTGTGCCAATTTTCCTCCATTTTCATGTGGGACGCCGCCACAGCATGGCTTGACAAGCAGTGCTAGGTCTGCACCCAGGATCCGAACCTGTGAACCCTGGGCTGCCAAAGCAGAGTGTGCAAATTTAACCACTATGCCCCTGGACAGCCACTGAAAGTATGATCTTAATAATACTGAAGAAATATTTTTTGCCCACATAGTTCTGCTTGGCACTTGGAAAACTGATGTGGCTGGCATGTTATAAAATTTTACTGAATGAAGGATATACAATAACTACTGTTTTCATGCTTAGATGTCATCCAGGAGTGTGGAGTTAAAACAGAAATTTTACCTAATATTTGTTTCCTTTGTCATAATCAAGTGATAAAGATCCAATTTGTTCATTCACCCAAATATTCATTCATTCATTTTCCTCCACATGTAATGATAGGGGAATGTGTTTCAAACTCTTTGCCTAAAGCACAGAAACAAATACATTTTATACCATAACACACACAACCACATATTTCATATATATATTTTATGAAATATACTTATCCTCACTATGTGATACACTCTATTTCTGTTCTATTTTTATTCTTTTCCATTTTTAATATAATTCTGGTCTTGATCCACCAAATTGATTTTAAAATCCAGTAATGGGTCATGGCCCATAGTTTAAAATACATTGCAATAGGCTAGGGGTATATTGAAAATAAATAATGAGGATGGCATGGGCAGTGACTACATCAAAATGGGAGTGGAGTGCTGGAATAGGGTCTGCTGTCTGTATCAAACGTTCAGCTGCTGGGAGCTAACAGAGAGAGACCAGGGCAGTCAGTGAAGCAGAGGTTACTTAAGAGGTTCAGGGCAGGGGCTCTTCTGCAACTAGCGTGTAAGTCCAGGATCTCAATATTTTAACAACCACGCTAGCCTTTCTAGTCCACCAGTGAATATCAGTCTTTGATACCAAACTGCATAATGTGATCTCTGCCCTTAATTATCTAATAGTAAAGTTCAAATATGTAGACACATAGCTACAATATGTATAGGTATGAGAATTCAGTTATCATTAAGAGAAAGAACCAGAAAATGTCTAGTTTAAATCTTGTTTATATTACTTCTTTTTATTTTTGTATATTTTCTTATTAAACTATCTTGAAGAGCATAGATGTCTACTTGTGTTGACATTTAATAGCTTTTTCATTACATATAATGCATATCCACACACCTCTAGATGTAGCAACTCTTTTAAAAGTGAGTTTTAAACAAACCTAAGTAAATTTGCTCGTCATTGATTAGGAATTCCCCAAACTGGCTCCACAACTGAATCCAATCTACCTCAATACACATTTACCAGGCTTACAATACCTGTAAAAAAATTGTTAGCAAATGCAAAGATAATATGTTGGGCAGACAGAAATATGTCTAAATTATTCTGTTATAAGGCAGACTGTTATCAATGGAATTTGCGAAAATTGAGGGATAAGCCATTAAATTTTAAACTCAAAGCATAATTACATTCTGTTAAATGAACAGATAGTGTTTATGGCTCAGTGAGTTTTTTTTTTTTTAAGATTGGCACCTGAGCTAACAACTGTTGCCAATCTTCTTTTTTATTTTCTGCTTTTTCTCCCCAAATCCCCCCAGCACATAGCTGTATATTTTAGTTGTGGGTCCTTCTAGTTGTGGCATGTGGGATGCTGCCTCAGCGTGACCTGATGAGCAGTGCCATGTCTGTGCCCAGGATCCGAACGAGCGAAACCCTGGGCCACGGAAGCAGAGCGTGAGAACTTAACCACTCAGACATGGGGCCGGCCCCTAGAGCTCAATGAGTTTTGACAAATGCACAAACTTGCCAATCAAGATATAGAAAGTATCTAGAAAGTTTCCTTGTACCCCTTTCTAGTCAATCCCCTTCCAAGCTCAAAAGAAACCGTTTTGGTTTCTATTCTCAAAGGTTAGTTAAACCTTCCTATTGATGGAATTGTACAGTACCTACTCTTTTATGTCTGTCTTCTTTCACTCAACATGCTTTTGAGATTCACCCACGTTGTAGTGTGTATCAAGTGTATATCAGTATGAATAGCAGTCTGTTGTGGGACTGTATCACAATTTATTTATCCATTCTTCTGTTGATGAACATTTGGGTTGTTTTTGACTTTTTGCTATTCTGAATAAACTAGACATTAATTCTGAATGAACAAATTGAGGTTTTTAAAATTTGAACTTTTTTTAAGAAATTTCTTATTCATAAACAAAGTTAGACTGAGTGTCCGCAATTTAATGCTTATTTAAATGCTTCTTCATGGCAGTAGCAATAAATCATTGCAATTTTTTTAAAAAAAACAAAGTGACTGTTTTTCTATCTTTACACTGTAGTCTGACATACTTAAGTCAGTTACTTAACTACATAAATTGGGATTAGACTCTTGTAACCCACAACTTCTCTTAGCCCAGAACGGCAAGAAGAGATGTGGTATTAACGGGTGTTTGTCCTTTATTTTCTTTTCAAGAACAGACTTAGGAAAGGTAGGACCTTCACCCTGCTCTGTAGTAAAACATCTCTTATCTTGTGGGTGGATATAACTTTCAGATGCCCAAGGACTTTGTTCCCATGCCAATCTGAATGACAAAAGGCAGAAACTCTAACCTTATTTATCAGTGTCCTTGGCACAACACTGTGAGCACTGAGAAAAGAAATCTATAGAACAAAGCTTTTTGTTTTTAGAATGCTATTTTACAACCCCATGGGAGAGCAGGAGCTGAGATGCTGTAAAAACTGAAAGCAAAGGGATGGAAAGGAAATGAGGGGTGGGCAAGGTTCACAAAGTGACAGAATTCTTTCTTTTGGTTTGAAGGTTCTTTCTATCAAAATTCCTTCACAAAGATATGATTTTATTTAATATTGTGTACCTGCCTTTTATTTAAGCTCAGTTAAACAAGGTCTTAATGAAGATTTTTTTTCTTTCTTGCTGCAAGACTGTTGGTAAAGATGTGTTTGGGTGAGATTTGTCTTAAACTGGGGTCTTCAGGGCCCCAGGTGTTGCGCTATATACTTGGCCAGTTTGAGAGTCTACCAATATGTTTTAGTTTAGTCTTGTGTTTAATTTCAGCATTGCTTAAAAGCAATATTTACCACACATTAAACTAAAACTTCCCTTTTGCTATGATAATTCACAACCATAGACATTTTCCTAAAGTAAGACTTGACTTTCTTTATTCCTTTTTTTTTTTTACTTTTCTTTATTGCGGTAAAACATTCATAAAATTTACCATGTTAACCATTTTTAAGTGTATAGTTCAATGGTAGTAAGTACATTCACATTGTTGTGTAGACTTTAATTTCTTACAGCAGTTTTCCTTAACCTAGAATTTAAGAGTATTTAATAAGTTTCAAAAGATAATTTTTTCCTTTAAAAAGGATCTGTATATTAATCGAGATTAGGAATCAGTATTTTAGGTAATAAATTCCTCTTACAATATACGATTTCCCTCTCGTGAAAAACGATTATACTTTCTCTCTTTGGATAATGAGAAAGATATAGACCATTGTGGTTTTTCCCTTTTTTACCTAGAAACGCAGAACAAAATTCAATCTTTGGTGGCGGTATTTCCTCTGTTCCCAATACAATTATTTGCCTATATATTTCTTTGTCTTTCTTTAATCATAAATTGTTCTATTTTACCTGGTTTATATTTTACCTAGTTTCGAATTCTTTTTAGGAAATAGGCACTATGTAAGTTTTAAACGCACGCTGAAAATGTTGGCTCAAAGTAGTAAACTATAAGTTACAGCTGAATTCAATCTAAATTTTAGGAACTCCTTTCTTCAACAATAGCAACTAACATGTTTAAAGTACCTAGAATGTACCAGGGAATTGTGTTAACCAATTTCCTGTGAATTATCTAGTAAAACCCTATGATGTAGTTACCAGTGTCACTGCTCCTTCACAAGAGGCCCAAAGAAATGAAGAATCCTCCGCAATGTCCTGAAGCGGTGCTGCTGGGACCCCAGTCTGGGTGAATTCCAAAGCTCAGGCTCCGGAACCACAACGCACCCTGCACAACAAGCCGCACACCCAACTGGGCATTATTGATGGCTTTTCTGAGATTCTTTGCGGGAGATCCTCACTGCTACCCCCAACGAAGCGGAAGCCCATCTTCCAGCAAACTTTTTGCTCTTGTGCCAAGTTTCCTACCACGTCCGCCGTCTCCGTGGAGTCCCAGCCCACAGTCCGACCCTCGGCCCCTACAGAGCCTCGTCCCCTCAGACCCTCGTGCCTCAACAGAGCCCCTCCCCCTCTCGCCCTGGCAACCACAGCAGAGCCCTGTCCCCTCGCACCTTGGTCTCCCTGCCCAGCCTGGTCCCTTCAGACCCCGATCTCTTAGCAGGGCCCGACTCCTCCGACTGACGATCCCCGCAGGGCCCCGTTCCCTCAGACCCTCGTCCTCGACTCCTCAGATCCTGCTTTTTCCAGCACAGCTGCGATTCTTGTGGCGCAGCAGACAGCAGCACCCCTCAGCAAACTTTCGCAGAGACTTCTTACAAAGGTCCCATTCCAACCCCTAATTAAGGGCACTTCTCTACGTTTCCCTTTTCCAAATTCTCCCACAATCCTGCTTTTTTTGTATTCTCCTCTTTTTCTGCTTCTCACTCACTCTCCTCAACCTCCCCCACCATCTCGTGGCCCAGCTGTAATTCCCGGACCACAGGCCAAAACTCACCCAACGCCCGCTTTTCCGCGAGTCGCAATCCCCAACGGCTCCGTGCTTTACCTCGTACCTCGGTTGCTCCTGGCCTCACGGCCAGGCGCTCCACACTCGCCCCGCCCCAAGTAGGCCTTTCGGCTAGACTTCCCCCTAAGCCCCGCCCCCTCCGAGTCTATTGGTCACCGTTCCTAAAAAGTCCCGCCCCCTAGCTTCCAGCCCTCCTCCCTACCCCGCTTCCCTTGTTTTCATTCCCCCTGTCACACGAGGCAGTGGCAAACCCGAAGTGGGCGGGGCGAAGCGGAGGCCGGGAAGGGGGCGGAAAGTGAAAGGCACAGAGCGCCTCTCTTTCCCCCGTCTGACTCGTTTCTCGACTGCTCCGGGCTGCCGTTGTATTGTGGGATCGCGGCGCCGCGCCTGAGACGCTGGGATCCGCAGGGGCGCCCACTCGCTAGCACCTCCTGTCGTCCGTAAGGCTGCCCTGCTATTTCTCGGCACCCCAACTCCCCCCCGTCGCCTCCTCCTCCATCCTCCAGTTCAAAATGGCGGCGGCGGCGGCAGCGGCGGCGGCGATGGCTCCTCCGGGCTGCCCGGGTTCGTGCCCCAACTTCGCCGTAGTCTGCTCCTTCTTGGAGCGCTACGGGCCGCTGCTCGACCTGCCTGAGTTGCCGTTCCCCGAGCTGGAGCGGGTGCTGCAGGCGCCGCCGCCGGACGTCGGCAACGGAGAAGGTAAGCAAGGGGCCCGAACGCCCGGCGGGAAGCGGCCCTGGCACGCTCCTTCGCTTGGCTCTTCACAGACACCCGGAGCCTCCGCGGCTCTGTCCTCCCCCTGGGGCACAGCTCCGCCCGGCGGGTCTTCTCCGCCCAGCCCCCGGGGTCTAGGGCAGTGGGGAGGCGGGGCGGAGGCCCCCTAGGGCCACTCGGCCGGGCGCGGAGCGGAGGTGGGGGCGTCGCGGGCTAGGTGTGGGCTGGGGGCGGGGAGGGCTCGTTGTGCTGGTCGGCTGCCCCTGGGACTGCTACCCCGCGGCGGGGGCCTGCCCCCCACCCTTTCTCCCTCTCGGTGGCGGGGGAAGGGGAGCGCAGGTTCCGGCCAGCTTTGCGCTTTTCTCCTCCTCCCCTCCCTTGCTCCCTCCCCTCCTCCTACCATCCTCCCGACCATCTCAGGGGAGGCTGGGCTCATCTTCTCGGGGCGCCCCTTTCTCTCCCTCCACCTGGGTGGAGGACACTTAAGCTCTCCCTCCCTCTAATGGGAACTCCCCCGAGAGAGTCGACTCACGTCCCTCTTCTCTTCCCCTCGAGGGCCAGTTTAACCCCCAAAACTCCTTCCTCCGAGTAATGAGCTTTGCTCCTCCCCCATGGGAGGGGGTCCTCCTCCATTCTCGCTTTGCGGAGCGAAGTCGGTTCAGCTTCTCCACTTTGGAGAGTAGAGGGTTAATTTCTCCTCCCCCATAGTTTTCCTCCTCCTTCTTCCTACCTCCCCCCAAATAATAGAAAAGCATCTCCCCACTTTTCCAATCCCTTCCCCCTTCATCTTGGCAGCAGGGCTTAGGGGAAGAAGAAGTCGCCCTCCCATTTGCAGGGTGGGGTGGTTAGTATGTAGGCTGGAGGAGGGGCTCAGACGGAGGGGGAAACAGTTGAAGAAGGTGCTTGTTGCTCATGTTTCTCTCTCTGGTGCCGCTGGTCTATTATTGGTGTTCGCAAGTGGTGCTCCTTCCACATAAGGCCACCGCGCGGGTGCAGGGCGCATGCTCTGCCCGGCCCCATTGAAACTTCCTGCTGCTGCTGCTGCTGCTGCTGCTGCTGGTTCTTTCGCTGGAGCATCTCAGCGTTGCTCCTCTTTGCCTCCAGCTCTCACACTGAGCGCATACGCTCACCCCCTATTTATTCCCGATCTATGCCTCTCCTTTTCTGGCACATTTCTCCCCTCGGAGGAGGGTTTTTTTGTTGTACTCTGAGCATTGCCTTTATCTGGGAACAGCCCTTGGCTGGAGACGAAACGTTTGCCAAATAGGTCCCCCCCTCTTCTTGTCCGTATTAGGTGGCCAAAGTGGATTGGATATTGTACAAGATTGATAGCCATTTCCTTTCCAAAAAAGCAGGGTCGCTCGTTAGTTCTCCACGGAAATGAAGAAGTTTCTGTTCACAGAATACATTTACATTGCTAGGAAGGACCCAAGTGTGAAGTTCTTCAAAATATTACTTAGAGAGAAAGTGGTGTTGTGGCTATCAAACACTCAAATTAATACACTTGTGGTACAGGCCTATATCTCTTACCTGTCCAAATCTCCTTTACCCTTAACAAACTCTAGCATATAGAAAGCTAATTTTTTATATAGTACAAAATAAGAGTGATTAGTTACATTATATAAAGACTTCCTGCAAAATTTCTTTAAAAGTTAAGCTCTCCAATATAGTAATTTCATTATCCAATTGTATTTACATTCAATTTTTAAGGAAATAGCCTTTTTTTTGTGAAGTAGAATGCCTTAGTAAGTTGCTTTTAGGAAATGATAGTAATGTATCTATCAGAAACGTGGGAATTTGGGGAAAGAGATTGCTGGTAAATTGTTGTTGAAATTTACTTGGAACAAGTTGAAAGGCAGGCATAGACTTTCTGTGATGGCATTGTATTTTGGGTGGTATACAAGACTGCTTGCCCTTCCATTCCTTTTAAGTATTTTGGCCACTGACTTATATTAGTAACAGAAGAAAAAATATCAGGATCAGTTTAATACTTCATGTTGCTTTTCTATCTGGAGTTGAGCAAGGGGCCAACAGCTAAGTAAAAAATGGGAAATAATCAGGGCTAAGAGGTTATACCGGTGGGCTCAGCCACTGCATTACCGTTGGTATAGTTGCAACTATAATAATAGATCTTGTCATAAAGTGAGCTAAGAGTAATTATTAATTAATGTTACATAGTTCAAGACACTTGGCAAATGAAAAGTCTCTGCAGGTGACATGCAGTTACTGTGCAGGGGAAGGATTTTAAGGCCTTTGATGATGGTTAACCTACTTGTAATCGTTGATAAATGCTGGTCCAGCTAACGAGAGCTGAACTGAGTCTTTTTGGGAAGGAGTTATGGTATACTAGAAAGTTAAAAGACAGGGGTTTTAGTGACAAACAGTTTAATATATAGATTGTAGGGCAAATTACTTAATTTCTGTGGACCTCAGTTCAGTAATTAGAGTATCTGAGGATCAAATGAAATGTTTCAAAAATCCTTTCATAAACTCAGTCCTTATAAACATTCTTATATTATGAATTTTATTAAGGATGTTTGTGAGATAGAAGACACACAAGTGCATTTAGAATTAAAATGTTAAATTTTTAGTATGTTGTGAGAAGGAGGTTTGAGCACAGGTATAATATTGAGGTATTGTGCTCTTGAGGAAAAGTCTTTGTTATCAAATGAGTTTTGCTCTACATAAATTTAAGTGTTTTTATTTTTATTTATTTATTTATTTATTTATTTTATTGAGGAAAATTAGCGCTGAGCTAACTACTGCCAATTCTCCTCCTTTTGCTGAGGAAGCCTGGCCCTGAGCTAACATCGTGCCCATCTTCCTTTACTTTATACGTGGGACACCTACCACAGCATGGCATGCCAAGCGGTGCCATGTCTGCACCCGGGATCCGACCCTGCGATCCCCAGGCTGTTAAGTGTTTTTAAAAGGCAATTCGTAGTGCCATTTAAAGAACTCTAGTTTATAAAACTTTCGGTTTTTTCCTAGTGTGATTATCCATAAAAGGAGTTTTTTAAAGTATATTCTTCTGAGTTGCCAGTTTAATAACTTTTACCTAGTTGTTCATTGTGATCGGTGTATCAACGTTAGAACATCCTTTGGGGGAGATTGTATTTCTCTGTATTGTCCTTGTTTAAGTACTTTATGATCTTTCCCCTAGAAATTTGTTTATAAGTTTTAATTTGATATTGTGGCTTCAGTTTAAAATGCTTCCTTCATCCCCCATGGAGTCAGTTATGAAATTTGTTTTTATAAACTACTCGTTTAGTTTTAACGATGTAATTATAGCAAACTTTTATTGAGCATTTACTATGTGCAAACATCATCTCATTATTCCTTACAACTATTCTCTGAGGTTGGCACTGTTATTCTTATTTGTCAGGCATAGAAACTAAGGTTCAAGAGATTGATTCAGTGGCCCAGTGCCCAAGATTATACAGTTATTACTAGAGTCTGATTTCTAATTCAGGTCTGTCTGAGTCCCAGGCCACACAATTCTACCTTGCCATTGAGCCGTGCTTGCCAAACTGTACCAGGGTGCCACAGGGTATTGCCAACAACTTGCAGAGACACTGTCTGGTAGTTTAAATTTTCAAGGGAGATACAGCAGTACTTGACATTTGGTGGTTGCCAGATGATCTACTAGCTTGAGATAGTACATGGTTTCAACATTAGATTGTGCTACATTCCTTCTGATGACACACATTTGTGAAGTTGGGTTTTGGGGAACTGCTGTGATAAAATGCAAATTTTGCATGAAAATTAGCGTGGAATAGGAAATAAGGATAGCAATGTCCAGTCTGATCCCAGTATTTGAGAAGTTGTGCAGTGCCCAACTATAATATACATTCTATAAGAATTATGGTTATTGAAGAATGAAGTAAAAAATGTAATTTTTTTCAGCTGAGGTAGATTAGTTTTTCAAATGGCTACTAACAGTTTAATGAGAAGTACTGTTATTATTTCTTGGCTTAGGGATGATTTGAAAAAATTCCTGAAATATTGAGGGTGCCATGAACCTAGAAAGCTTGGGGACCTATGCCCTCCAAGTTCTGTGCTCTGTAGACTTTCCCAGCTTCCTCCTGACTGGAGGTGGATGATCAGGAGGTATGGATACAAATAAAAGTGAACATTGACTTTGTGAGATTACCAGTGCTCAAGGCTCACTCCTCTCCTGCAGAGGACATTCTATTTCAAGAGAAGAATATACTTTTTCATTCTTTAAAGATATTCTTTGTATGGGTATTGGTTGAAAAGTTACACATATCTGCTAACAGTCTATTAAGGTATGTATGGATAATATGTTATAATTCCCATAGTTTTTACTGTGGTTGACTGAGTTATAGTATTAAGTAAGTTAAATCATTAGGTTTTTTAGTTTGATTTTTTTTTAAGATTTTGTTTTTTTAGGGCAGTTTTAGGTTTGACTTGTTTTTTGCATTTATTAATGATGTGAAAGTTAACTCTAGCGATCAAAATGTTAACTATAAAAGGATATACCTTTTATAGGTGTATAATATTGAATTAAATATAAATATAGGTATTAAATATAAAAGGATATACTTGGAGTCATGATTGTAATTTAGTATATCCTCTCCTGCTGGTGCTAATTGAATTGTGTGACAATAGTTTTTAGGTGCATTTGATAAAGTAGAAAGTGACTTTACCAGAACTGGAGCCACCATCTATTGTTTTAAGTAAAGGGTCTTACCAGATGCACGTGCCAGGAGTTGGATGGGTCTACAGTGGTAGACCATTGTGGTAGCATCGCTGCAACCAGAGCCTGGTTTGGTTGAAAATGTCCAGCTTTAGCTCTTCCAGCCTTGATAAAAGAAATATTCCTTAGACATTTATTTAGAGGGAAAGAACAAAATGTATCTGTTCTTCATCATTTTTGGTGTATCACAGAGTTGAGGTAACCAAAAGTTATGGAGGTTTGGAGGGAGGTTGCTGGCATTATCCTGGACTGGAGATAATAGGGGCAAAAGGATTTCTCTGGCTAAATTGGGCCTGTGAATGCAAATAGACCGACTTGCTTTTATTACGAAATTTGCCTTGAAATTTGTCTATGTTAAATTCTCAGCTGGTAAGAAAGGCAAGCATTTATTAGCTACTTCATTTATTTAATGTGTGTATTGAGTACTATGTGCTAAGTACAGTAAACATAGTGGGGATTTTTTAAAAAACATTAGACATGAGAGCTTCTTTTAAGGATTTTCTAGTCTAGTAAGAAGTAGCTAGGTTGAGTGTGAGTTATTATCACTGTTCAAAGACATTATTTTCTCTGGGATCTTATCAAGTGGAGTAGTAGTCTATGAATTCTAGTCTATAAATTAATAGACTAAAATTATCTCTGATAATTTTTATGGTGAGATGTACAGCCATATGCAGTGTGGAAAAGTAAGAACAGTTCAGACCCAAAGTACATTTTAGTCTGAATCATGTATTCAAGGAAGGTATTTATGTGTTCCTGGATTTAAGAAAATTTCTTTGGCTCTCTACCTGATGGATATAGTCTTAATAATATTATGCCTGGGTGTTTTTTGTTTTGTTTTGTTTTTCTGTTTTTTACGATATAGTCGATCCCATTACAAAGGGTATTTTGGTGTTTTCTATTTTGTTCTTGTGTTAGAATTTTTGTAGTATCAAATATTACTTGAGGGAGAAATCTGGGGTGACTTTTTTTTTTTTAATGATGTTCTTTCAAGAAATGTTAATGGATTACTTACTATGTGCCAGGCACACTTATACTCTGGGGATACATTAATGAGCAAGATAGATAAGATCCTTGCCCTTATGGACCTCACCCTTTAGCAGCAAAGATAGACAGTGAAGACATGCTTTTTAAAAAAATTTTATTCTGTGGGCAAGTAAATGTGTACTTTGTAATGATACATATTTTAGCGAACTTTGTTTCGTAATTTGTTTAGCTTTGTATTTATCCTATCCATATGCCTTTTTTCCTACTTGTACACATTTATCTTAATCATTTTCTGGATGGTAGGATTATAGGTTTTTATTTTTTCTTTGGTTTTACTTATACTGTTTCACATTTCATTTTCTATACTAACCATGTATTTCCTTGTTAATCACCCCCCCAAAAAAATTATTTAAAAGTAATCTTCTACCAAGAAGTGAAATGGGTAAAGGTGGTCAAAAGGTACAAACTTCCAGTTATAAAATAAATAAGTCCTGGGGAAATAATATACAGCCTGGTGACTGTAGTTAATAATACTGTATTGTATATTTGAAAGTTGCTAAGAGAGTAAGTCTTAAAAGTTCTCATCTCAAGAAAAAAAGTTTGGTGATGGATGTTTACTAGACTTTTTGTGGTGATCATTTCATAATAATGCAAATATTAATCATGTTTTACACCTGAAACTAATATATTAATATGTCAGTTATATCTAGAAAAAAAGTTAAAAAAATAGAAATAGTCTTCTCAGAGGCTTTATAAAAGGAAAAGAGTTGCTGCTTTTATTTACTTTTAATCCTGAATTACCTCTCACTTTGAATATTACAGTTATCCACCCAAGTCACCCAGATCAGAAACCAAGGAGCCATCTTAGATTCTAACCTCTGACATAACTTTCTAGTTTGTTCCAAGTCTTGAGTCGATTTTCTTTATCCTCTTTTATATTCAACCTCACTTTTCTATTGTCATTGCTACTCTGTTTTAATTATGCTGAACTGCTTGCAGATTTCTGAAGGTATGAAAACTTGTTTCATATCTCTAGCCTTTTCCCCACCCTCCTACCTGAGTTGAATTTCTTTCTCCATTTTTCTTTCCTTGCCTGCACTCGTCATTAATCTGCTCTTTAAGCACCAAGTGCTCTGTGAAATTTTTCCTGCTTCCTCTGTCTCTCAAGTTAAATTAACCGCTTCTGTCTCCTTATCCCCACATGTGCCCTGTGTGGATTTTATATCACAGTACTCATAACAGTTTTCTCACTTATAGTCTAGCCTGTGAGACTGTAAGCTTTTGAGGGCAAGGATAGATGTTTATGATATGAACAGTTTTTCCCCAATTGATTATAGGACCATATTCTGTTCTAAAACTTCTTATTAGAATTAAGTCTTAACATGAAGTGGCAGTTTTAAAATAAACATTTGCCCAGCATATGAGAATGACACTCTTTCTATTGATAGTTGGAAATAATGGACATGTTGGTTAGCGCTAGCACCAGATTTTTGTCTCATTTCATTGGTGTAATATTGCATTTTAAATGGATACATGTAATTGTAAGTTAAAGACTAGTTTGTGATAGTCTAATGTAGGGGTGGCGAACTACAGCTTGTGGGCCAAATCCAGCCGATTGCCTGTTTTTGTAAATAAAGTTTTATTGGTGCACAGCCATGCTAATTTGTTTACATATTGTCTATGGTTGCTTTCACACTCAAGTGGCAAAATTGAGTAATTATCACAGAACATATAGCTGGCAAAATCTCGATATTTAGGGGGCTGACTCCATGACCGAGTGACTAAGTTCACATGCTCTGCTTCAGTGGCCCAGGGTTTCGCCGGTTCAGATCCTGGGTATGGACCTGGCACCGCTCATCAAGCCACAGCATGCTGAGGCGCCATCCCACACAGCACAACTAGAAGGAGCTACAACTAGAATATACAACTATGTACTGGGGGGCCTTGGGAAGGAGAAGAAGAAGAAGAAAAAAACAAGATTGGCAGCCAATTTTAGCTCAGGTACCAATCTTTTTTTTTTTCAAGATTTTATTTTTCCTTTTTCTCCCCAAAGCCCCCCGGTACATAATTGTGTATTTTTAGTTGTGAGTACTTCCAGTTTGGCATGTGGGATGCCACCTCAGCGTGGCCTGATGAGTGGTACCATGTCCGTGCCCAGGATTCGAACCGGGGAAACCCTGGGCTGCTGAAGCGGAGCGCACTAACTTAACCACTTGGCCACGGGGCCGGCCTCTCAGGTGCCAGTCTTTAAAAAAATAAATAAATAAAGTGTTTACTATCTGGCCTTTTACAGAAAAAAATTTGCTGATCCCTGTTCTAGGGAAGAAAGATAACTATCAGACGATTATCTTTATGTATGAGAACACTTTCAGAACCAGAATAATACAAATTAAGTGCCCAGAGTGTCCTATGAATGCAAATAATAGAGCAGTAGTTTCCTAAATATTTATCTGATTTTATACACAACTCTTATTACTCTTCTTTCTTAGGTTAGGTCAGTCTAAAAGCTTCTCTGTTAATAGGGTGATGACATTACATTGAACTAATTGCTTTCACTCAAGGATGGCCATGGCTTCCTCTGCCTGATTGTCATAAGGCAAGGCTGGGATGGGGGCCAAGTGACACAGTAATTGGCAGTAAAGGTAAGAATTGTGACATTACTGTTACATTAGCCTCAATGTCTCATCCAAGAAAACCTTTTTAAGATCTCATTTGGAGGTAGAGTCCCCAGGTCTTGGTGAGGATGAGGTTGGGTGAATGGTGATGTCGTATACCCAAGATGGGAAAGGATTTATTGATTGAGGATAGTAAGAACTTAAAAGATTTGCTTAGGTTACTCGGGACAGAGAGTTGGGGAGAACATACTAGAGAATAGCCTGCTTACTGCTGGGCAGTATTATGTCTCTTGAGCATCAGTCAGTGTTTTAGAAGGAAAGTACAGAGTGTTGGTTATGAAGCTTTGGCACTTGGAATGCTGGATCTCAGGACATTTGTTTTGGTACTTCTCCTGTTCCTTTTGTCCTGAGCATTCTCACAGTTGGCTCTGCAAATAAATATAATTGCCATTTCCTCAATATTTAAATGTTAAAAATCTTTTAGGGAAAAAAAATTAGATAGAATGAGTTATTCCAAATTGTAACTTACTTTTGGTGTTTGGAGTTTGGGGATATAGCAAGATTGTAACATGTTGAAGAACTTTGTCTAATCAGAAATATATTGGAGCTTAATTTATATTCCCATTAAAGTCTTGCCAAGCCGTACTTTATTAGAACCATAAAGGAGCCATCTCCAGTAGTGCTAGCTTGGACCACCATCTGAATTAAGACATTCCATAACATTCCTCATTTTAGAGATTTTTTTTTGTCTATAAATTTTGACTGTGATCAGCTGATTTGTCCTTGTCTTTCTTTTTGCATTCATGACCTTTTTTCATTTTATAGCCTATCTTCTCTTCTACGCTTACCTGACCTCATTATTTTTGTTTCCCACTTTCCCGTGTTTTGGACTTCCCTTTTCAACCTTTATTATCTTCTTCATTCCCATCTTTTATAGAAACAAAAATAAATTATAAAAATACAGAAATGAGGGGCTTTGGAGTATGCATGCTTTATCATAATTTTATAGGTTTAAATGCCTTTAGTAATAGAGTCATGCATCACTTAACAACGGGAATATATTCTGAGAAATGCATCATTAGGCAATTTCGTCGTTGTGCGAACATCAGTATCATAGACTGTACTTAGACAAACCTAGATGGTATGGCCTACTACACGCCTAGGCTATTTGGTACTAATTTTATGGAACCATTGTCATGTATGTGGTGTGTCATTGACCGAAATGTCATTATGCAGTGCATGACTGTCATGTTCTAGTTATTAAAGCTTATTGTTGAGCCAGGCACTATACTAAAGTCTTCTACCAAGATTATTTTGTTTAATCCTCACAACCACTCTGTATTACTGTGACTATTTTAACTTTATAAAGAAACAGAATCTTAGAGAGGTGAAGTAACTTGCCTGAAGCCACATCCATTAAAGAGTTGAAGGAAAACTTGATACAAAGGTAGTTTATAATGCCATGGGAATTTAAGACTGGGGAAATCTGGCTTCAGAGACCTAGTTCTTCACCACTATACTGTCCCCTCTGGTATAATCTTAGGATTGTAATATGATCGGCAGTACCATGGTCTTGGTCTGAACATTGAGCAATGATCTGAACACTTAGGCTTCTGAGTCAGGTTAAGCATGATTTTTTTACTCATGTATGATTTTTTACTTTTAAAAGTTCCAATTTCATTAGTATCAGCATTATTATAAGAGGTATAATATTTTAATGAGATATCGAAATATATTAAAAGTAAAGAAATACAAGTTCATAGGTATAATTGAATGCCTTGAACATGAATCTTTACCTGTTCATCATTGCATAGGACAACCCTAGTGTTCCTCAGACTTGGAAATAATTCTCTTCTTGAAACTTTGAATTAAGACTCCATCTCCTGTAGCTGTAAAGTTTTGTGCAGTGCGCCATCAAAAGCCTCCAGGATGTGTTCCCCTACTGTTATGACCTCCGTTTACCTAATTAAAGAAGTCGTCTTGTTTTTTTCCTCCTAGCTCAGTTAATATAATCAGGTGATTTAATGAACAATTTTGACCGCACATTAGAATCATTTAGGGAATTCCTTGGAAAAATACTGATACCTGGGCCTTACCACACTCCCGTAAAGTCAGAATCTTTGGGGATCGGGGCCCTGGTATCAGTGATTCTAATGTGTAGCCAGGAATGTCTGTTCTTACCTATTTGTGCTGGTACTTTCTTCAAATTTTGTCTCAAAATCTATTTTGTCGGATACTGGTATAGCCCCTCTAGCTGTCTTTTGGTTACTGCTTTGCACAGTATGTCTTTTTCCATCCTTTTAACCCTATTGTGTCTTTGATTCTAAAGTGTGTCTCTTGTAGACAGCATGAATTTCGGTCATGTTTGCATGAATCTAGTTATGCAAACAATTATATGGAAGTATAACTGCTGTGATAGAGAAGGTGCTTTGGGAATATAAAAGAGCAAGTATCTCGGTTTGTCCAGTGGACATCATAGCATCACTATAGTCATGGAAATTTGAATGGTTGAATAAGAAATGGAAAAGCATTCCAGGTAGGGAACAGCATGGGAAAAGGCATAGAAGTGTGAAATAATATGGTGTGTACAGGAAACAGCAACCTAAGGTTAGGTATTAGGTTTCTAGAAGATTTGTGGTTGAGAAACTTCAGACTATGTGAGAAAATTAGGTTGGGGCATGTGAGTTATAAATGCCTTAGAAGTATTTTTCTTTAAAGTGAAAAAAGAAAAAAGAGCACGTTAAATAAAGGCAACATGTCAGTGACTGAGTATAAGTTCCATAAAGAATTCATTTTGCTTTATTCACTTTGTTTCTAGCATAATACTTAGCATATACTAGATGCTCAAATGTTAGTTGAATGAATAAATGTCATATATTTCAAATTAGTAATAATGAGTATGCTGGTGTATTTTTAGTTTTTCTTTTTATTCTTTGCTTGCTAGAGATTTGTCAGGGTGTAATTCCCCTTTGCTTTTGGGTATTACTTATAAAGATGTATACTACTGACTCCCCCTCCCTCCACTTCTTTTCTTTCTTCCTTTCTTTTCTTCCATTCCTTCCCTTCCTTTCTTTCTCAGGTGTCTCCTCCCAGGTCTTGTCCATCTTGGTTTTTATAATAATACCTTAAAAGCCTGAGATAGAAAATCTTTGTGTAAGCTCTCCTTTTCTTTCTCGGAGTTATGGTTGTACCATGTCTTAACTGTGTGCCAAAGTATATGTGTTAACCTCTGTCTTCTAAGCTTATTACTTTTTATTTATTTATTTATTTTTGAGGAAGATTATCCCTGAGCTAATGTTCACCACCAGTCCTCCTCTTTTTGCCCATCTCCCTCTACTTTATATGTAGGACGCTTGCCACAGCATGGCCTGGTAAGCACTGCTAGGTCCGCACCAAGGATCCGAACCAGTGAACCCCGGGTCCCTGAAGCGGAGCACATGGACTTAACTGGTACACCACTGGGCCAGCCCCTAAGCTTATTCCTTTTTTAGGAATCTTCAAAGTGTAGTTTTAAAATCCACTTTTTCTTTTATCTTTCCTAAGACGTCTCAGGGAAAAGTCATTATTTCTTCTCTGCTATTTACATTTTTAAATTTTTAAAAACATTCCCAGACCTATTTCTCTGATTTCGTGGGGGGGGGGGGGGGTGAGGAAGATTGACCCTGAGCCAACATCTGCTGCCAGTATTCCTCTTTTTGCTTGAGGAAGATTGTCCCTGAGCTGACATCTGTGCCAGTCTTGCTCTATTTTGTATGTGGGATGCCACCTCAGCATGGCCTGATGAGCAGTGTGTAGGTCTGCCCCCGGATCCGAACCTGCAAACCCCGGGCCTCTGAAGCAGAGCGTTCAAACTTAACTAGTATGCCAGTGGGCCAGCCCTGAATTGTTTCATATCATCTCCACCAGGGCTGATGTGAGATTTTTATTTCTGAAACTAAAATCTTGAGTTGCTGGAAAGGCAGTGGGCAGCTTGAGGGTAGAGACATCAGCTAGAGGTCTTTACAGTATTATTGGTGAGATATGAATTGGGACGGTGCCTGTGGGGAGTGAGAAGAAAGGCTAGATCTGAGAAAGATTTGAGTAAGAAAAGTTTAGTATTATTCCCAGGTTTCTGGTTTAGAGAGTGGGTAGGTAATAATTTCATTTATTGAGGAAAGAAATAGCCAGAAAGGCCCAGGGTTTATGGGGAAAGGGTGATAACGCTATTTTAAAATACTCAGAATTTTAATAATATATATGAGGGCTATTTGAAGAACTAACCATGTTAATTTTATAGCTTACTTTGAATAAACACATTAGGGCAGTATATCTTTACAGTTATTTTGTTTTTTGTGAATTACTTAAGTTTCTGTACATGTATATGTTATACATATGTTAAATGTAAATTTGACTTATTTTGGTAAGGACAGTTTTTTAGAGTACTTTATTTAAGATAATTAAAATTAGCTTTATTGAATTATCTTGACATTGGTGCCCAATTATATTCTCTTATAGGTAAAGCTTTCTTTAACTGAGATATTCTCTCATTTTCATTTGCAAAAAATATTTGTTGTAATTTCAGAGATTGTTGTATTCAGCTGGGTAAAGATCTGATAGTTGTTGGACATCCTTTCTATTCTCCCCCCCCCCCCCCCCACAAAGTAACAAATGGAACTTTAAATAAGTTGAAAGGCTACTCTAAATAGAGAAACGTGTATGTCAAATCTATAGAGTGGATTGGGTCCATTAGATAGATGAGAAGTACTTAAGTAAATGTATGTCATTTGTGAGGGTTGATAATTGATGAGTAATTCTTGATTAATCTTGAAAGATTCTCCAGCAGAAATATTTGAGTTTAATTCCATTGTAGAAGTAACTGTTTCTCCAACTATTACACATGCTGTTAGACACCATGCGGTAACGAAAACCAGTAATGTCACTTGAGTTATAAGTAAAGTCTGGCCTCATGCATTTAATTAGTGAAGGATAGCTTCATCATCTTGAAAGACAAAATGTTACCACTTAAAGAAATTTATATACTTCTTAACCTAGAATTATCAGTCTGTATCTATAATAAAATTAATATCGGGAGATTTTTCTCCATTTTCTTTAAGGTTAATGCCAGAGCACAGTAAGTAACATTAATAACTATAACAAACTCAAGCATTATAAGACTCTTAACAGGCTCCCTCCCTAACACTGCCTCTCAGTCCCACTCCCTGCCTGCCATATGGTAATTACCTGGGATTTTAGTTCCACACTGTCATTTGTTTATTTTTATGTTTCTCAATAATTATTTAAATTAAATCGTGTTTTAGTAGTTTATTTTCTCACCACTGTTTTTTTTTTTTTAAAGATTTTGTTTTTACTTTTTCTCCCAAAGCTCCCCGGTACATAGTTGTGTATCTTTAGTTGTGGGTCCTTCCACTTTTACCATGTGGGATGCCACCTCAGCATGGCTTGATGAGTGGTGCCATGTCCGCACCCAGGATTTGAAGCGGGGAAACCCTGGGCACCCGAAGCGGAGCACTCGAAATTAACCACTCGGCCATGGGGCCGGCCCCTCACTGCTGTTTTTGATTCACACATTTTTCTTCACATTTTTCCTCTTAGATTCATTCTTTTCTGTAGTACATTCTTTTTCAAACACAGTGTCTAAGTGGTGAACTTTAAGATCTTGCATGTCCAAAAATATATTTATATTGCACTCTCTTCTGACTGCCTGTTTAGACCAAGTGTAGTATTCCAGTGTTCAAATAATTTTCCCCTAGAACTTTGATGATATTGCTCTTTTATCTCCTAGCATCCACTGTTGCCGATGAGAAATCTGTCAGTCTGATTCTTGTTCCTTTTTAAGTGAGCTTTTCCTTCCTGAAAGATTTTTATGATTTTTTTTAATCCCTGGAGTTCTGAAATTCTTTAAGATATGCTATTCTCTTTCAATTTATTTGCTTTTGCTTTTATTTTTTAAGACATTAAAATTACAGATTTATTTGAAGCCCTCTGTGTATTACTCTTGTTCTGATCCTCTTTCCTCCATTCCCACAGGCAAGCACTGTCCTGAATATTGGAGTTTATTACTCCTGTGAACATTTTATACTAAGAGTATATGTTTATATATCCATAAACAATACATAGTATGGATTTACATGCTTTAAAACTTTATATGTAAATAGTATAATACTGTATACCTTCCTCTACAATTTTCTTCCCCCAGCACTGTTTTTTAGACATATCCGTGTTGATGCCTGTTGTTTTAGTTATTTACTTTAACTGCTGTATAGTATCCTATTACATGAAAATACTGTATTTTTTAAATTGCTGTATATTTTTGTGCTATTAAGAGTAATGCTGTAATGAACGTTCTAGCGGCTTTGCCTAGAGATGAAATTGCTGGGCTGAAGGGTATGTAAGTCTTTGTTTTAGCCTTGGTGCAGCCTGATTGCTCTCCAAAGTGGCTATACTATATATACTATATACATATGGACTATATATATTATATACTACAGTATATACTATAACAGTAT